>NC_081416.1:2297500-2597500 GCF_949786415.1 Peromyscus eremicus | reverse complement strand
AGAGAGAGGAGACTTTCAGGGATAGTGAGAGGAGACCTATAGGGATAGAGAGAGGAGACCTTCAGGGATAGAGAGGAGACTTGTAGAGATAGAGAGGAGACATGCAGGGATAGAGAGAGGAATGCTACTGTTTAAGATGGGGCCCTGTTGTCTCAGCCAGGAAGTGAGACTGGGCAAGTCTGTTTCATGAGCCTCACACTGCTCCTAGAACAGGGGTTCACTCAATCACTGCTATTTTCTCTGAGGATACCTTCTGAATAACCACCGTCTAATTTTTTGCCATACCCAGCTCTTCCGCATGTCCTCTGGACTGTGTTCCCAGATGTTTAGCTCCTTTCTCATCACTTTGAGCGCCATCACCTCTTGGGCAGCTGCTTATCCACTGTACAATGGAGGTTGAAACTGTGACCAGCCTGAAAGGACTGGAGATAGTCTAAGGAAACACTGGTGCCCTTCCCTTTGGCCACCAGACTATCGAAACAATGAACCCCCAGGAATGAGACTGTCCTCAGGAATCTCACACTGGAAAAGAGAAAGGCTAACCCAGGGCTAGTCAGAGGGGAATTTTCTTCTCCTGAAAAGAGATTTGCAATGTGTCAGCAAACCTTGCAAGGGAGTGAAGCCAAAACAAGAATGGGTCGGCTATGGGAGGAACCACACCTTGATGGGACTGCTTAGATATGCATGGTTCTGGCCCTCTGCTCAAACCTAAACCTCATGCCAGGATCTGGAAGATAGACTTGACAGGGGGTGGGGCTGGGGTGGAGAGTGGGAGTCAGGGGTCAGGGGTGGCATTGTCAGTGGGATTGAGCATTTCTTTACCCCTTTTCACAGTGTGGCCACATTAAACAAATTACGTTCTGCTTTTTAACTAATAATTTGGCTATTTTAATTGGCTCATTGAGGACAGGTGTCCAAGCCTGGCTTGTTGGGGCACAGGCTGTGACTTATAACAAAATGATGCCATTCTTTGGGGTGGTTCTCACTTGAATGGAAAGACTGTGTCCTTTCACTTGGTCATGATTTCCAAATTTTCTTGTAGAATCCCAGAATTGAAGACAGCCAAGGAACTAGACAACCCAAGTGAAGGCATTCCTGGGCCATCACTGTGTCCTCAAGTGAGACAGGGAGCTCAGACTCCACTACCAAACCCTATACTGTTTTCTAGTGAGTTCAGCCTTTGCAAACTGTTTCCTTACATGCTGTAAATCTATTTGATCAAATTCCTGGAGGCAAGGGTGACTGTGACCTGCCCTTGACCTTCAGAACACAGCCTGGAACCTGGGGATAACAAGAAATAACTCTCACACTTCAGGAACCATAACTCTCACTGGTGTCTAGCCCTCCCTTCAGACTGGTGAGTACCAGATGAAATACCACCATTCTCTCTAGGGAGGTCTCCCTTGGTGCCTTACTCATCTGTGGCTGGAGCTGGGTGATTATGGATAAAGACTCCTGGCTACATGAAAGCACCTTAACTAAATCATTGCACATGCCACCACCTAGTCACTAACTTGGGTGGCAAAACCAGTTCAAACAACTACAGAACCCAAAGCCATCTCCTAGTAATTTAGGAATGCAACCTAGAGTCAGGAAAGGAAGATGCCCATGAAGGCACCTAGATACCTCCTTAAAATGGGGTATGGGACTCTGAATGGCTCAGTGATCATCCTTGGTGGTGAGTCCAGCAATCAGTTGCACCTGCCAAGGGACTGGAGATGGTCTACTGAATGACTTATCCAAAGGGCTCTTTATAGAGGCAGACAGGATTGAGTGAACCAGGTAGAGAGTGACCAGGTTGCAGTGGGAAGCTTTCTTCCTTATGGCCTGAAGCATAGGGAAAGGGGAAATAATGAGTCTAAGAACTGGAGCGAAGGATAGAGAAAGTCCATAGCCCTTGGGAGAGAAGTGTAGCCCAAGATGGTAGAAGAGTTCAAGGGTCTAGTATAAATACTTCACCTTCTTCCTAATCCTTGATTGTGGATGCCTCCTATTGGCCAACTCAACCAGAAGGTTAAGAGCAAGTTGCTCAGGGAGGCAGTCTCAGGAGAGAGAGCAAGGAGGAAGGGGCTGTAGCTGCAGAGTTTCTCTCCAAGTCCCGCCAGGCCCCTGAAGTCCCATAGCCCACTTATAAAATAATCACTCAGATGCTTATATTACTTATAAACTGTATGGCCGTGGCAGGCTTCTTGTTATCTAGTTCTTATATCTTAAATTAACCCATTTCTATAAATCTATACCTTGCCACATGCTCGTGGTTTACCGATATCTTTACATCCTGCTCCTCATGGTGGCAGCTGGCAGTGTCTCCTTCTGCCTCAGCCTTCCACTTCCCAGAATTCTCCTCTCTCTTTGTCCCACCTATACTATACTTCCTGCTGGCTACTGGCCAATCAGCACTTTATTTATCAATCAATCATAGCAACACATTTTCACAGCATGTAGAACATACCACAGCAGGCAGAAGCTAGATCTAGAGAGGCTAATGGGAGTTATCCAGGTCTCCACTAAGATACCCAGTAAGCATTTATTAGTCATCTACTATGTTCCAGATGCTGTAGTTGAGTTCAGGAAAGCCAGAAACCACTATATGTATCTTGACCCTGCTATCAAAGCAAGCTCTAAACAAATAATCATCAAAATGTAAATATTGATCTTTGCTTCAGACTTCTCAAGTGGTACTGGGTTGCCACGTTGGGTTCAGACATCCTACATCCCAGGTCAGCTAGTCTGTCACTGCCATCACAAATTGAAATTTACAAGATGTGCCAAGGCAAGACTTTAATCCCAGGCTTCAGCGTCAAAGGTGCTATTGACCAGGATCTTTCCCAGAATCCCTTCTCACAAGAGACAGTGGGGAAGGACACGGGGGTGGGTGTATCTATGGGAAGTGTCACTAAAATTGCTGGTCAGCAGATCAGAGACAAGACCATGCCAATGAATAAGTGGGTCTTAGCCATGGTCACATTTGGCCAGCCCAGAAGTTGGTACACATGTATTCAGAGGAACTGGTAGCCTGATGATGCCACAGCAGTCCACAAAAAGCCACAGTTTCCTGTGCTGTCCAGTGCTGTCCACAATCCCTGAGTGATGCCTGCTTCCCTTGTACAGTGACAACAACTCAGTGCCCTCTGCCCCTCATCCTGGCTTCTGCTGAACCCTGACAGATGATCCCAGGGGCTGAGCCAGTGTTCCTTCCTACCCTCCCTGAGGCTCTTAACTCTGTTCTGTCCCTTGGACACCAGAGACTGGTGTAGTCGGAAGTTTTCCTATGTCCTGGTTGGCTGGCAGTTGGGATAAATCTCTCCCACTTGCATCCCCAAAGTAAGCACACAGAGGCTTATATTAATTATAACTGCTCGGCTATTAGCTCAGACTTATTACTGACTAGCTCTTATACTTAAATTAACCCATAATTCTTATCTATGTTTAGCCACGTGGCTTGGTACCTTTTCTCAGTTCTATCTTAACATCTTGCATCCTCTGTGTCTGGCTTGTGACTCCTGACTCAGCCTTTTCTCTTCCCAGAATTCTCCTCTCTGCTTATCCTGCCTATACTTCCTGCCTGGCTACTGGCCAATCAGCATTTTATTTATCAACCAATCAGAGAAACACATTCACAGCATATGGAGCGACATTCCACAGCACTTCCCTTTTCTGTTTAATCAAAAAGGAAGGTTTTAACTTTAACATAGTAAAATTATATATAATAGAACAGTTATCAAGCAAGAATTACAGTTACATTATCTAGTCTATTTGTATTTGGCAAAATTAAAGAAAATATTCTATCTATTCTATATTTGTGAGTCTAAAGTTTCATATCTAATTTATCTTTTATCATAACCAAGGAAAATTATAACTATCTAGTCTTCAACTACATCAAAGACCTCAAAAGGATATAACATTACCTAAGTAAACAGGAAGTGTATTGTAAGCAACTTCCAAAAATATAGAATGACAGAGACAGCTGGTTGCTTGGATAGTCACCTAAAGTTTTTCTGCAATGTTGGGGCATCCATCTTCAGCCTATAGGCCTAGAGTCTCCCAGTCACTTTTCTCTGTGTCCTGTAGAATGTCTGGCAGTTTCTTCTGTGAAGCAGGAACCTGAAGGACTATTTTGCCTTGCAAAGTTCAGTGGCCACCTTCCTATGGGTCCTGCATGTCCAGTTGATACAACATTTTGTCAAGTAGTCCAGGCAAGAACAGTTTCTTGCCCAAATGGCTAACTTTTGCCATAAAGAAGATAAACTCCATATGGAGCGTCTTTGGTGACCATCATCTTCCTTGAAGTAATCAGTGCTGCGAGGAGCAAATGTGTCTTATTATCCAGAAAAGTCTAAGTTTTAAATGTCATATTCTATAGGTCTTTCTTTGAAGTGTTTGAAGATTACCTATTGAATTGAATTATATCTATGTATACCTAGAAAACATGACTATAAGTTTTACTATCATAGAAGACTAATTATTAATCTGTATTTCTTAATTATCCATTACAATTTAAATGAGTTACATAAACATAATACTTTAAATGAGAGTAGAAATATACATACAGTATAACAAAATAACTTTAAATTTGTATCAATAAACTAAAATTTATACCAATGTAAAACATTTAAGCAAGTTGCTCTTTAAAAGTAGGTTCAACAATCCACCCTTTTATCCTATCATATCTATATCCTATATTTCCATATCATATCCCCCTTTCTTCTTTTAGAAAGACATTGACTATGACCAATAACAATTTGTAACCAACAACCTAAACAAAGACAAACATCCATATCTATTTTTGGGGAATATGGATGTAGTTTTTTAGGCTACATCCTGCTGATAAAGGGTGCTGTATTCTTATGGGGATCCTGAGAAAATTAAAAATTATGGTCAAGTCCTGACTGGAATAGTCTGTGAGGCTGCATTGTCTGGGCCAGTTGCCTTGAAACTCTTCTGGATGTTGTTGGATCATTGGGACCATGGTGTCACTGGAGACCTTTCAGGGGGTCTTGGCTGGTCAAACCATATTAGCCTGGAAGCAATCCGTAGGTTCTCATCTTCTGTGGAAACAAACACAGAACCTCTTCTCCGAAACAACATATCCTTAGACATAGATTTTGAAATTAAGATATCTTTAAAATATACATATTAATTTAACTCAGCAGCTTTTACAATCAAATGTCTTCCTACAATTAAAAATCCCAAAGACAATACTATCCAGATTCTCTGTGTGATATCCATCTTTAAAGACCTTATTTTTTAAAAACTTTTTCTTTATATAACTGTCTATAGTCCTTTACTTCCCTCTTCCAAGCCTATGTACATTCTTTCACACACCATAAACCATTTAAAGTCTTGTTCCATCTGAATCTGACTTATTGTGAATCTATTGTTTTAAATTGTAGAGTGACTAGGACTGAAATGGCAGCTTTGGCTGCTGGCTCTGCCCACCTCAGCTTCCCAACATGGCGGAGGTACGTTTACAGCCAGCTCTGGGAACCATGCTCACTGCTGACTCTGGGAAGCAGTGGGTCTATGCTTCCATCCAGCAGCGTATAGCCCAGAATTTTTTTTTTTTTTTTTTAGTAGAAAAAGCTATATCCACCACGCACCATGTTGCGTGGCTTGCAGAAACCTCTGTGTAACTCAATGGGAATCCGCCATGCTGTAGCTCCAGCCCACATGTTGCGAACCCACCGTAGCCAGGGGACACATCATTGTACCTAGGCCCACCATGAGCAACGCTAGGAAGGTGCTCTTAGCTACATTTATAATCTCTTCTTAAGCTCACTCAGATTTCAGGTGGAGAGTAACTTTTGTATTTTTTTTTTTTTTTTTGGTTTTTCGAGACAGGGTTTCTCTGTGTAGCTTTGCGCCTTTCCTGGAACTCACTTGGTAGCCCAGGCTGGCCTCGAACTCACAGAGATCCACCTGGCTCTGCCTCCCGAGTGCTGGGATTAAAGGCGTGTGCCACCACCGCCCGGCTACTTTTGTATTTTTTTTAATCATAACTTTGACACAAATCTAACTATTTTGAAATATCATTTCTCCCTTAGGATGTAGCTTACTAATTTACATATGGGAAGCTACTCTTCTTACTTGTGATCAAGTCTTGTGTCATTTACCATGGAAATGGGCCAGTACAATGCCACTCTAGATCTAACATCTTGTGTCCAATAAACAGCACTTAATTCACAAGAGGTTCCTACTGAGGCACAAGAAAGAGATGTTGGAATCAGTTGCCTGGTGTTGAGACAAGCACTTAGGTTTTAAATATGGCTAACAGTTGCTCGAATCCTAAATGGTCTTATAATAAAATCTGGAGTCAGATATTGGGGTAAATGCTGAAAGAGAGAGAGACAAAGGAACAAGCCAATGCCATGTCTCACCTTGCCAACTCCCACGAATGCCTCTGAGTCCTCAGCCAAAAGGCTTCCTTAGCCAAAAGGGTTCTAGCCAAAAAGGCTTCAGCTGAAAAGAGCTTTAGTTCCTGTCTCCTCACACCTTATATACCTTTCTCTGCCCACCCATATTCCTTCCTTCCTAGTGCTAGGATTAAAGGCATGTATGCTTCCCAAATACTGAGATCTCAAGTGTTGGTATTAAAGGTGTGTGATTCCCAAGTACTGGGATTAAAGGTGTGTGCCACCACTGCCTGGCTGTGTTTCTCTCCTAGACTGAGTCAATCTCATGTAGTCCAGGGTGGCTTTGAACTCAGAGATCCAGACGAATCTCTGCCTCCTGAGTGCTAGGATTAAAGATGTGTGCCACCACCACCTGGCTTCTATGTTTAATCTAGTGGCTTGTTCTGTCCTCTGATCTTCAGGCAAATTTTATTAGGGTACAACAAAATATCACCACAGCTAACCTGTACTCCTACTGTTCTTGGAAAAAAGCGCAACTCTTCCCAGATCTACCAACACAGAGAGTGTGCTGCTGGTGGTGCCTTAGAAGCTTCTTTGGAAACACTCTATGCTTAGCAAGGACCACATCTGTGGGAGCATTTGGGAATACCTTTATGGAAATTGGTGTGGGGAGCATGGGGTGCGCTATCTCTTGGATATCACTATAAAACCACAAAATATTCCTGATTTCCCTTGTGTAATTTAGCTTCAATACCCACTCAAAGGAGGTCCATGTCTCAAAGTGTTCCTGTCCCACCATGATCTGCACAGCAACTGTAAAAAGTAGTGGGGGCTAGAATAATGGCTCAGTGACTAATAGTGCTTGCTGCTCTTGTAGCAGACCAGAGTTCAAGTCCCAGTATCCATGTTGGGTTGCTCACAGCTGCCACAACTCCAGTTCCAGGGGATCTGATACCCTCTTCTGGCCTCAGTACTCACATATATATGCCTGACATATACATGCATAGACACACAAAAATTTTCTAAAAAATTACTGATGCATGTGAAAACGTGGGAGAATCTCAAAGTATGGTGATATTTTATTTGTACTGAAATGTGATTTTATTTGTATGTTAATAAATAAAGTTGCCTGGGGGTCAGAGCTAATAGCAAGCCATAGCAGAGCAGGGCATTGGTGGTGCACGTCTTTAATCCCAGCTCTTGGGGGGCAGAGCTAGGCGGATCTCTGTGTGTTCAAGGATACAGCCAGCATAGAGACACACGCCTTTAATCTCAATACCAACCATAGAAGACCTGGAGGTCTGTACAGACAGACAGTGACAAAGCAGTCATGTGGTTAGGTTTACAACCAATGAGAAGGCAGAACAGAAAGTCTATATAAAGACAAACACACAGGAAGTAGGTATCTTGGCTGAAGAGGACAGCTGCAGCAGTGAAGGGTAAGGCTCTTAGCTCTGACCTCTTGGGCTTTCATCTTTGCATTGGCTCTGTGTTTCCTATTTAATAAGATGGTTACTTCTACATCAAAGATCTCAAAGATACCTTCTGTGAGGAATAAAAGACACCCAAGTATCAGCTCCTTTACCTAAATGTCTAGAACAGACAAAGTAGAAATAGAGATCATCACATATGTCGTAACAGGTGGTGGTAAAAGAACCACCACAGACAGTGCGAGCCAAAGGGAATCTTGACCCAGGCATATCCACAGGAGATATGTTCTCCAGAACTCACTGCTAAGTTTTCAACTAAAGATCTGCATCCTTCAATGTGTCCATGCAATATACCAACCTAAAACATAGCAGGGCAGCACCTGGCTGTTCCCAGGACCACTTCTTGGCTGTGAAGGAAAGAAAATATCTCCACTTCTTATCTCTAGGCCAAAGTACAGTGAGCAGCTCACAGGTGCTTTGCAAATAGACTGGATTATTTCTAAACAAACCTAGCTGGGAACAAAGTCATCAGTGTGGCTATCTCCTCCCCCACTGGCTGAGCCTTTCCAGTCTCTTTCTGGGTTCACAGGGGTGGAAGACTGCTGGCCACCCATCCCACCCTTCACGTGACCAAGGCATGTGTCTTCACAAATACTTCTTTTCATTGAACAGCAACCCCTAAGGTCTGTTAAAAGCAACAAAGTAGCAATATGATAGGGAGGCCTTATGTCTAGAGGGACTGTGATGATGACGTACAGCTTGGGGGGTCTCTTCTTCCCTGTTCTTACTTTGGAAACAGTGTTTGACTCAGAAGGAACCACAGAGCCCTTTCTTCCTCATCCCCCCTCGCTGTTTCTTTCCCTTGAATCTCTCTTTATAACAGCCCTGCTCCACAGACTGTGCTGGTCTATGTGTTTGTGATAACTGGGGTTCAGGGCACTTGTACGCAGCCCTCTCTCTCTCGTCCTGGCATTTCTTCAACAGAGTCCGAAAGATAAAACATGTTTGTAGAAGGTCATGGCCAAGCCCCTGATCATGACTGTACATCCCACTGCAGAACAGTAAGTCACAGTGCCACCTGAACAAGGAGAGAAGTGGGGGAGGGTGCCAAAGGGGAGGTGGCTTCAGGAGCAGACTCTGAGCCCAAGATCTCAGGCTGGTGCTGTCTGGCTCACTGTACCCTGGGAGGCCTCAGCCTCTGGTCCCGCCCTCCAGGGATATCCTCATCTCTGCGGTCCAGGCTTCTAGTCATTCACCTTCCCAAGCACACTTGAGAAGTGCTGCCTTTTTGAGCGCTGCCCCTGTGGGCCTCATACCTATGTCTATGGGTGTCAATAGATTCCTGTTTCCGTCTGTGCAGATGTTGCTCTGCTGGACCATTGTCCTGCTGGCCACCGTCAGAGGTAAGGATGCTATCACCATCCCTCCAGAGAAAAGGTGACGACCAGAGCCTGATATCGTGGAGACTGAAATGAATAAATGGCATGTCTAGGGCTCATAGGCATGTCACAAGTACTTGATGTTAAGAACGGTGTGACTTGCTCTGACGAGCAGCTTCCTGGGCTATTTCATTGCAGGTGAATGTGTCTTGAATTTGCCTGATAAGGGTGCTTATTAAATATGCTATTGCAGAGTCAACCTAGGACCCTCCTAGTCTCTGGGGGAGGTGCCTGGATGTGTATGTGCCAGATGTATCCACACCCCAGATATCTCTTATAGGCACAGAAGTTCGGATAACTAACAAGATGACTGGTCTGGCCAAGGTCTACCCTGAAAAATCTTCCTGTGACAAATGACATTACCCCTTCCCAGAACCTCATGCCTGTCCTGTCTGTGGCTTTTCCTGCACCAGGGAAAGAGGTTTGCTATGGACATCTTGGCTGCTTTTCCAATGAGAAGCCATGGGCAGGGATGATTCAGCGGCCTTTGAAGATGTTCCCTTGGTCCCCAGAGGACATCAATGTCCGCTTTCTTCTGTACACAAATGAAAATACAAACAACTACCAAGTAAGTGTGGGCATGGATGTCTGGGCTGGGATGACAGAATCAGTTTGGACCACATATTGGTGGCACTAAGTAGCTGGCTAGGGCATAACTGGCACTTGGGAACCATCCTCCTAACGTGGGAATTCTTGGCTCTAAGGGTCATAGCCCCTGAGTATCTGGGAAAATACAGAAATAAAATCCAGAAACGTACACACTCTTACACATTAACGTACAGGTCTCCAGGTCCACCCTAGAACCCTGTCCCAAGAAGAAGAGTAACAGTGATATTTGTGGAGAAGGTATAACCCAACTATGTCCTCCATTACCTTTTCATCAGGGTAACAGAGCAGTAACATATGCAAAGCAAGAATACACAAAATGGTAAGGGAGGGAGTACAACTAACCACAAAGGCTTTGAGAATATGATGCCCTGCGTGACTCTCAGGACAGGCCTGTCCCTCACAGTCATCAGGTGACCAGAGAGTTTTTCAAAGATGACTTTGCTATGAGTTTGAGTAGCTCAAGCTGTGGTCCTTGGCGAGTGGGTCTGCCTGTAGATGCCTGGGGCCACCCACTCTGGGACTTAGTTCCTCCAGCCTGTAAGCTGTGTAGACACAATGGCCATTACTGCCTTTATTGTCCTATCCTTATAGCATTTGCTGGCAGAAGGGTCCTGAGCAAGTCTGTGGGCATGTGGAAGTCTGTTCTAAAGTATCAGGCTCCCCAGAGCTGGAGCTCAGGCTTGTGGCTTCCAGCCAAGGGTTTTCTACCTTCCCTGTGCAAGGAATCTATTTAGCTACCAGAGGAAGCCTAAAGGCTCTTCTCAGGATAATATCTGCAAATGGATAAAATAAAATTCAATGGACTGCAAAGGAAATCAATTAGATTGAAAACAGTCGTTAGAATGTGAAAAAAAATAGAAAATATGAAGCATAGTATTAAATATGCTATTTTATTGTCTCAATAAAGATTGATCAAAAAACTACTGAAACTAAGCAGTAATGAGTATAAATGACACTTGGAGGTGTTTACAACAACTACTACGTGGCATGAAAATATCTGTGACTTTAATTGAGGAACTGAGTCACAGCTGTTGCTAATTCCACCATAGTTTCTTGCCTGAGCCATGCTTAACAGAAATACTAAATTTAGGTTCAAGGTTCAGGAAAACAGGAAGTCAGTGAGCATGTGCTTTCTGGATTCACAGGACACAGCTACAGGACCTGGGATCTTAGTCTCATTGGTCTGTCACAGGCCTGCAGATGGGCCAGGCCAACATTCAAATTCATCTTGTCTAATTAACCAGGTGATCTCTGCCACTGACCCAGCCACCATCAAGGCTTCCAACTTCCAACTGGACCGCAAGACACGGTTCATCATCCATGGCTTCATAGACAGTGGAGAGGATGCCTGGCTGCTGGACATGTGCAAGGTGGAGACCCATCCTCCTCACCCGGGTCCCACGCTGGATGCCCTTGACACCAGGAAAGGAAATGTTCCTGGAAGGGAAGGATTCTTCCTAAAAAACCATTAAAGAATGCCTGTTTCTCAGGCCTGCATTGCCACATTCTCCCATGGTTGCTAGCCAGCAAGTCTCAGACGTGGGGACTCCACACACCACCTGATAGTTTGTCTCTGGCTCGTGTGTGGCATTAAAACGAACAAACGTATTGCCCTCTTAAGCTCCAGCAGCTCACAGAATGTTCTGTGGTGATGGACATGTTCTGATCTGTGCAGATTTGGAGCCTTTGAAATGTGCTATTGCACCGGATGACATGCATTGTGAGCTTTATAGCCTAGGAATCTGTTTTTCTCTGACTTGGTAGTTTATTTGGACCTGGCTTTGAGCCCTGAGACTAGGAACTCATCCGCTCAGGCCTCAGTTTCCGTTCACAGTGCTCCCCTAAAGGTCAACTGCGTCAAGCAGGAGGAAACAGGTGCTGGCAAGGACCGAGTGCTTTATGGAGGAGAATCCCTGTCTCTGAGGTGTGCGACCTGGCCTGTTTATGAAGGTTGTTCTATTTCTTTCCCCTAGAAAATGTTTCAAGTGGAGAAAGTGAACTGTATTTGCGTCGACTGGAAGCGTGGGGCCAGGACCGAATATACCCAAGCCGCCTACAACACTCGGGTCGTGGGCGCTGAGATTGCTTTCTTAGTACAAGTGCTGTCGGTAAGGGCCCCCTTTGGCCCAGTGTTGGGCAGAGTTAGAGAGAGGGGCGGAGCTAGATGTGGGCGGGGCTAGAGAGGGGCGGAGCTAGAGAGGGGCGGAGAAGTGCCACCTTGTACACAGAGGTTGCTAGGGACCAAGGGCAGGGGTGGAGCTGTAGGCCAAACAAACCAAGTTCTCAACACCCTCCTGAGGTAAAGCAACAACCTTTCTCCCTGCTGACTGTCCACAATGTCCTAGCTGTGGACCTGGGAACCTCGGTTTCCCCTTCTGACATAAGGCCTTCCTTGCAAGTTACTCTGGGAACTGAAAGCAGACTGGTACGCCCAGCAGTTCCCTGTGGAAGAAGGCTTTTGGGTTTCATCCTTTCTATGGGATAGGGGTGTGTGGGGGATCACTCTTGGCTCCCTTTCTTCCCTGCTGTAAGTTTAGAAGGTCCAAGCTTCCCTCTTACCGCATCCAGTCCTCTACAACAGGGGCAGAGGCCTCCATGGCGACACCAGGTGGCGACAGCAGCCGGAGAGGTGGCCTGCAGTTAGCTTGGCGGCCACTGGCCAGCACTGTTGCTGCGCATAAGAGTGGGGGAACCGTCTCCAAAGGCACAGCGACCTGCGGGATCACTTGGCTGGGCAGTCCCGGGTGGAGGGCTCACTCCCTGAAGTCTCCAGCTCCGAAGAGTCCAGTCCTCTGGCAAAGACCGGCCTCTGCTCCCCGACCTTCTCGTTCCCACGTGGTTCTCGGGGATCTAACGCTTTGTCTTTCCACAGACAGAGCTGGGGTACAGCCCAGAGGACGTGCACCTCATTGGCCACAGTCTGGGAGCACACGTGGCCGGGGAAGCAGGCAGGAGGCTGGAGGGGAACGTGGGCAGGATCACAGGTAGGAATCCTGAGAGCCAGTCTGGGGTCCAAGGGCCGGGAAGTGAGTGGGGAAGCCCCTGCCAGCGCATGTCCCACGGCAGAGGACGCCCCTCCTGCTTTCCTGAGTTCAGGTGATAGCCTGACTCAAAAAGATTTGTCCTTGTTTCTCAATACCTATTAGAAAATCCATAGTCATAGATAAAAATGTGTTTGTAAAACAAGAAAAATATGACCAAGTTCAGGCTCATGAAACCTAAGTTCAGGGACATGACTGCTGGAATGTAGCAAAGTTATCTTTGTTTGTTTGTTTGTTTGTTTGTTTGAAGTCATGAGATTTTTTTTTTTTTTAATTTATCAGTTCCACTTACTCCTTGAATGTTTTTTGCTCAGTGTGGCACAGCCAGAAAGAGACTTACCACTTAGGAAATGCTTGGTGAATGAAGGAAATATTAGATGGAGTTCATGCACACAGGACAGACTGAAACAGCTACTCATTTTGTGTTGTCAACCTTGTCCTGGGAACTGGACTGAAGGATAGGGATAGTATTTTATAATCCTGTAGACATCTTCAGTTTGCATATCTGTTACATCTTTTCATGGGATTTTCATAATAGACCTGTAAGAGAGATGGCCTGTTGTCACTCCCTGGATGGGGGCAGAGGCTGGAACAATAGAAAGTCCCCCTTCTCGTCCTGGCATCTCTCTGAAAATGGTGGGTACAGACTTTGTTTCAGGAAACCCACAGACCCGTCCAGAATGCAGAAAGCTAAGAGCACAAAATAATGGCATGGCTAGGACAGGAGGAGAAATAAAAGTTTCCATGAGGAGGCTGTATTTGAGCTGGGGCTTAGTGAAGAAAGAGTTAACTAAAGGGAGAATGTGTCAAAGGGTCAGAAGGCTGGGGAATGGCATGGGGAAAGATGTCAGTCTTGTGTAGATCTCAGGGACTGGGGAACAACTGAGTGAGGCCATAGAGCTTGTGATCTCTGTGAAGAAAATAAGGAAAGGGGAATTGAGAGGAGTGGGTGCCCCACCCAGATCCTCCCTGGAACTGAACTAGGAATTTCTGAGCTTTCTCTAGGCAGCATTCCTGTTCCCCACCCCCTGCTCTGGCTTCTCTTTCTCAAGTAGACCAGGAGCTGCAGCCTCTCAGAGCTGTAATCACTGGGGTGTGCAGGGTTTCCTTACCCAGCACTCGTGGCCTCAGTCTGTGGTTGGACACTTGAACCTTGTCTTTCGTGGGCTAAGATGCTTTACCTCCATTCTACCCTTCAGGGCTGGACCCTGCAGAGCCCTGTTTCGAAGGCCTGCCAGAGGAAGTTCGGCTGGATCCATCAGACGCCATGTTTGTAGATGTGATTCACACAGATAGTGCCCCCATAGTTCCCTACCTAGGTGAGTTCTTCACCCCAAACTCCTCATGACCAGTGACTGATGGCATCATGTCCAGGTGACTCCCTCCTCCCCCCACACACAGCTGCAGAGGGAATATTCAACATGGTTAAGTACAGAGCAGCTTAGGTCCCGATCAGTAACAATGGATACCAGCCACAACAACTACCCAGTACAATGCTGCTGGTATGGCGGGGGTCTGTGACCCCAGGCCGAACTAAAAACTCTTCTATAGCCTAGGACTCATCCATGACTGCATGTTACTCCAAAGTAACAGATGTTTTCACTTGACCTGACTGAAGTTTTTAGATTTAATTTTTTATTTAAAAAAAAAATTGCCAAAGCTTTGGTTACAGTTTTGTAACACGAATTCTAATTGGTCTTAATAATAAAAACCCAGAGCCAGATATCGGGGTAAATGCTGAAAGATCAGAGAGACAAAGGAAAAAGCCACAGCCACCTCTTACCTTGCCAACAACTCAGCCTGAAAAGGAGGCTGAGCTCCTGTCTCCTCCCACCTTATATCCCTCTCTCTGCCCAGCCATATCACTTCCTGTCTCCATCTCCCTAGTGCTGGGATTAAAGGTGTGTGCCACCACCGCCTGGCCTCTGTGGTTATCTAGTGGCTTAGCTCCACACTCTGATCTTCAGGCAAACTTTATCTGTTAAAGCACAAACAAAACATCACAACAGTGTGTCCTGTTGAAACTACATCCTTTTGTTTAATTCTTCTAAAATCGGCATTCTTTTTCTCAGTACTTTGTATCAGATAACCACTCAAGAAACATGCCCATACAGGGTGTGCTTTAACAATGGCAACGGTGATGATGGAGAGAGCATTTACTGAATACGTAACGTCTGCTGCACTGAACATTTTGCGCATAAATAGCTTATCATGCAGCGCCCTAAAGGGGAAATTGTCACCACCTCACAGCTGAGGGGACTGAGACTAAATAACTCAGCAAGATTGTAAAGTTGGTCAGTGGAACCAGGGTCTGTGGACCTCAAAAATCTAAAGATCCTCCCCATTTTCCTGCTCAAATAACCTCTGTGGCCTCACTATAGCAATACAGTCTAGAGGATTTGAGATGTAGTTCAGTTTTAGAGAGTTTCTGTCATATGCTCACCGTATCGCAAATGTAAGAACTACAGAGAGGGAAGGCTTGCTTAGTGGTTAAGAGCACACTTACAGAAGACCTGAGTCTGGTTCCTAGCACCCATTCTGGGTAGCTCACAATGGTCCAGAACTCTACCTCTAGGAAGTAGCTGCCTCTGGCTTCTGAGGGCACCTGCACTCAGGTGCGTGTATCCACACACAGACACCCAACATACACATAATTAAAAAATATATAATGCAGAAACCAAATATTTAAATAATGTAATACACATGCTACCAGATACATGCCAACTGGTTCCTTATGATCTTGGACTTATCAGTATTGCTCAGGACCTCTCCGGTTAGACAGATAGGCATATATATGAATAGATGCATACCCACTCACCCATAACTCACCCTCTCCCCACCTCCCCTCCTGTGTTGGTACTTCCTCCTTGTCCTGCCAATTGCCCATCTGAGAACTCTCTGCAGCGAGAGTTGATGTGGTGAAGGGGGGAATTGCCGAGGCTTGTGCTCCTGTTTGAATGGACTGAACACCTCACTGAGGCCAGATGTAACTTTGGGGCCATATACACCCCTGCTCACTTCTGCTTCAAATGTTTCAGGTTTTGGGATGAGCCAAAAGTCAGGCCATCTGGATTTCTTTCCAAACGGAGGGAAGGAAATGCCCGGATGTCAGAAAAACATCCTTTCCACTATTGTTGACATAAACGGAATATGGGAAGGTACGTGTGTGAAGGAGGTGAGGCAGTAACTACCCACCTGGGCATGAAGGCAGAATGTTTGAGTCCAGCCACCACAGTGATAAACTTGCTGCCATTTATCACGGGCTTGGTCAGAGCCAGGCATTTCACAACACCGTGAGATATTTCACATGCAGGCACAGGATGCCTGGAAAGCTACATATTTTGTTCAAGGCTCCGGAAGGCTCTGAGCTCATATCTCAGTTGTCAGAATGCCAGGGTAAGATGGACACAGTAGCAAACACCCAGCTCTGGCTTCGCCCTCACCCTTATCACGTTCTTAGCTCCTGCTCCCTAAAGCACTGCAGAACCTCCACAGATGTGGAGGCTCCGCCTTTCTTGCTATTGGCCATGTCAGGCAGGGAACCGAGGTAGCTGATTAGGAGAAGATGCACTGTGAGGGTTTGGGGTATTCATGGGCGGGGAGGCCTGAACTGTGAGTAACGGTGTGAGTTCCTGAAGCCTATGTGTGACTTTGTTCATCTGGAGAGCAGGACTTGCACACTTCATATTAGGTGACACCCCGGAGCCACCAATATGACTGCCACTTGTTCTCTTTGTCCCTCTCCTGAGACCAGGCTTCACTGTTCTCTCTGAAAGAGGGTGTTTGGGTCAGTAATCATTTTATTTGTCATTATTTTTCTGAACTCCATGTGGCTGTGTCTTTGCACACCCCCACCCCATCACCCCAGTACCTGGTCCTGACCTGAAGCAAGCACCAAGCACATGCTGTTGAGTGGTTTGGTGTGGCCTTTTAATGTCCCATGTGCTAAATGTCTGCAAGTAGTATGGGTAAAGCGACATCCAGCACCTAGTGAGAAATAAACAGAGCTTTTGACCTCTTGGCCCCTTACCTGGTAACTCATTGGGGGACCGGCTGTTCTCCCCCTAAAGAAGCCTGAGTCGTGATAACAGCTGCCCCCTCCCAGAAGTGATGGACAGGGCACACACAATAGCAGAGAGCCCAGGTTTAATTAAAGAGGCAATTTAGAGCAAACCAGCCCATGAGCACTGGAGTGTGTTTCTATTGTATGCTACACAAGTCACAGTGGCACTGGGCACAGGGAACAATTGAACACACTTTCTCCTCTATTATGGGATCCCTGAGCAGCAATTTTGGATGAAAGAAACAATTAAGTTTAAAGCAGGTTCTGTTGTCTACTGAGGGGCACTAGCGTGAGCACTCTGAACTGGATGGTGGGCCGTAAGCACAGCAGGAAGGGCTAGCTCTCAGCTGAGAGAGCAAAGCTGCCCCACCCACAGAGGGAACAGGTCCTTTTTTGATGAGTGACTCCCATGAATGGTCCTATTAGATTCCTCCATGGGAAGTTTTATGTCAAGTAACTGGAGAAATGAAAAGTGATTTTCCCAACAAGTCATCTTTGGGTCAAAGTAGAAGGCGGTACACTGGAATCACCTGAGCTTGGCCCAGCTTAGAGGAGGTGTAACCCAGCCTTAGCGCAGCCTTAACAGTGAGGCCTGAGAACGGCCTCTCAGGAAGGGCTGTGTACACACATGGCTGCTGTGCAGTACTGCTCTGGGAACACTGACAAGAAGTCAGCACATGCTTGGTGCAAATACAATCATCATAGACCTACCAGCACGGTCCAGTCATGGCTGGCTGAACCCCAGGGTGTGGAATTCACAGACAATGAAGACCACCTGTTGACTATCTCGTCTTCTCTCTACTTGCATACCCATCTGTGTGTTCTGTTTTTAAAAGCTAAGTCTTTAAAAGCTTTTTAAAATCCTTTGTTCTGTTCTCTCTTTCCATGTATACGCAGACTTGTCTGTTTCTGTCTGTTCCTCTTTCTGTGTGTCTGTCTCTTTCTCTCTCTGACCCTCGGCTCTCCCATCCTTCAGTCCTTTCATATATTACACACATTCAACACACATCCTTCTAGAACTTGTCTCCCCAGCAGGGCCCAGAGTCCAGAGGGGTAGAGGTTGCTCCTTGCTCACGCAGAATGGCTGGCTCTTCTCAAGGTGAAGGCTCTTCTCTCACTCCTGTCTCCTTGGCTTTCTCAGGAACTCAAAACTTTGCAGCCTGCAACCACCTCCGGAGCTACAAGTACTATGCCAGCAGCATTCTCAACCCCGATGGCTTCCTGGGGTACCCCTGCACCTCCTATGAGGAGTTCCAGCAGGTAGGTCACTCCAGGGCCCCAGAGAGAAGAGCCTGGTGGCCCTGCTGGTTGTGTTTGTCTCTGTGACACATAGCATAATAAAAAGATGCCATCAACTCTGCAGGCATGAACAGGGGTGTAGGGAATGAAGAGGTTTCCAAAGCTGCCTTCCTCCAGCAGTGAACTGGACTGGAGGGGAGACCACATTGCTGGCCACATTGGACCTCCCCAGGGTCCCCAGCTTTTCATTTAGGACAACTCCCAGTCTATAAGCAGGTTGAAAGAGGAGCACAAAAGTGCCTGTTACACCTATCACTTACACATACCAATTACTAAGGTTTCACACACAAGCATGTATGTGTGCTTTGCCCCTTAAGTATGTGACAGTGAATCATAGGTCCTTCAGTATTCAATTCCAAGAGCAAGACCACCCTCCTGTAAAGGGCACTTAAGAAATTCATCTCTGATACACTAACATTTTAAATGCATAGGCCATGGTCAAAACTCCACTTATCTGGTTTGCCAGAACTGTGTTAGCCCACCACTATCCCTCCTTCCTAACTTCCTTCCTCTGTTCCTCACATCCTTACCCTCTTCCTCCCAGTTCCTCATTTTTCTCTTCTTTTGAAATAACTTGTCTTCCCAGTTGACTTCTCCCTAGAGGCATTATCTCACAGACCCCCTTCCTATTTATTTTACTTTTTCCTATATGACTTGTCTCCCAACTATAAGTTTCCAAAGTAAATTTTGGTCAAGAATGATCCTATGTACAATTCTAAGAATGAATGTATGGATTCACGGGTCCAGGGATATATAGATAAATAAATGTGTGCGTGTTCGAGCTAGTAGGATGCGTGAATGACCAAGAAGATGAATGAAAGATGGGATAAATAGAAGGATGGATGGAAATAAAAATGAACATAGATAATGGATAAAAGATAAATCAATAAATCAGTAGATACAGCAGATGATAGGAAGGAAGGAGAGAGTCATGTGGGGCCAAGGTCTCCTGCTAACAAATGATCTCTTCCCACTAGAATGGCTGCTTCCCTTGTCCAGACGAAGGATGCCCCAGAATGGGGCACTATGCTGATCAGTTTGAGGGGAGAACCACTGCCGTGGAACAAACCTTTTTTCTGAACACGGGAGATAGTGGTAACTTTACCCGTAAGTTCCCATTTCACTTAAAATTTTCTAAAAATAATTTTAAAAGCACCTGAGCTCTGTTAGTGAAGCCCCTTGGTTTTAATTGAAAAACAAAAAACCCTCAAGTGTCACCAGCTCGAGCTGTAATGTAAGGGTGGCAGAACAGCACGGGTTCATATTCACTCCATTCATTAACCCATAATTCCTATGAAAACTAGAGTGAGTGGCCAAGTCACACATCCATCTACCCATGACAGAGAAGATAGATGTATTGATGCAAGAAGAGGACAACTGAGGCAATGTGACTGTAAATCAGAAAATCATCACAGAGATGACTACCCTCTGACATCACACACTCACACACAATGTATACAAGCGCACATGCACATACACACAACACTCCATTGTCACGGGCTTCATTTTGCTCAAGTTCTCATTAGAAAACACAAGATAGTAGAAGCATTAAGAGTAATTTGTCACAAATAGAATTAAACTAACTGAAAAGCCTTTTCTGTGGCAGCTTTATATTTAAATGATTATATGGTATACACTTACATTATCTCATGCCATCCTGTCTTTATCATAAAAAAAGAGTAACTCATTAGTATCTACAATGTCTTAACATGCATATCCTGTCAGCTCAGACACTATTCTCAGAACATTCCACAGAAACACAGATGTGCTCAGATATTCTTACTAGGATTGCTTTCAAACAAAAGATTGAGGGGAAAATCTAACTGTTGACCAACTGGAAAAGAAGGAAGTGATCAAATGCCATGAATAACAACATCACCTGCAAACAGGCCTTAGCCGGTTCAGTCAGCTACAGCAGCACTCTAGACCAAGAGCTTTATAAGCACACATATTCCCCAAGGTCCTGGAGGCTGGAAGTGAGTTTAGCACAGCCGCATGGTCGGGTTCTGCACACAAGCATCTTCCTATCGTATCCTGCCTCGTGAGTAGTGCAAAAAGGGCTGTAGAGACCCTGGAGTCCTCAACACTTACCTTCCAAAGGCTCCCTCCTCCCCTAACACTGTCACATCAGCAGTCCCCATTAGGGCTACTATTGCTGTGATGAAACACCATGACCAAGAGCAAGCTGGGGAGGAAAGGGTTTGTTTGGCTTACACTCCCAGGTAACAGTCCATCACTGAAGGAAACTCAAGCAGGGCAGTCACCTGGAGATAGGAGCTGATGCAGAAGCCACAGAGGGGTGCTGCTTACTGGCTTGGGTCTCCTGGCTTGCTTGGCCTGCTTTCTTACAGAACCCAGGACCACCATCCAAGATGACACCACCCACAATGGGTTGGGCCCTCTTCATCAATCACTAATTAAGAAAATGCCTTATAGCCAGATGTTATGGGGGCATTTTCTCAATTGAGTTTCCCCCCTTTCAGGTAACTCTAGCTTGTGTCAAGCTGACATAAAACTAGTTGGTTCTACTGACCCCTTGTCAGCTTGACACAAACATATCACTGTTAAGCCACAACCCTTCCTTTATTGTTCTTTGCCAAGATCACACATTAATATCAACAGTACAATATAAATATTCCAAATTTTAAAAGTCCCACAATCTTTAAAAATTAAAACACTTAAAAATTCAGTCTCTTTAAAATAATCTCTTTAAAATCTAAAGTCTTTTAAAATTAAGGTCTCTCAACTGTGGGCCCCTGTTAAATCAAAAATAAATACTTTCTTACTTCAAGAGGGAAGAACCAGGGCACAATCACAATCTGAACAAAGCAAAGCCAAACTCCAACAGTGTAAAAACTCAGTGTCCAATTTTCTAGGACCCATGATTTTCTGGGCTCCTCCAAGGGGCCTGGGTCACTTCTCAGCCTTCCTCTTCTGCGGCACACACAGCTTGTCTTCTAGACTCAGTCCGACTTCACTCCATGGTGACTGCTGTTCTTGGTGTCATCCCATGGTCCTGGCATCTCCAAAGTGCTTGGTCTTCTCCTGCAACTGGACTGCACTTTCACCAATAGCCTCTCACAGGCGCTCTCCACGGTGCCAAGCCTCAGCCTTCTCCATGACCCCTTCAATTCTGGGGCTTCCACTGCTAATCCAGCTGCACCTTCACCAATGGCCTCTCCTGGCCTCTCGCAGTGCCAAGCCTCAGCTGCTCTCGATGACCCCTTCATACCTTCAAAACCAGTACCACCTGGGAGACTCTTATACTACCAAGTTCATATGCCAGCACAAGGTACAATCTTGGCTACCTCTGAACACAGCTTCTGTGTGCTGACTCTCAGAAAACACTTCCAGGAGATTTCACATTGATGATGCTGGTCTCTTCTTAATCATCACTGATTTCTCAGCTCCATCTAAGCCCATCGAGTATCCCAGGGAAGGAAAGGTTTTCCTTCAGTGGTTCTAGTCTCTTGTTAGTCACAGCTGATTCTTCAGCCCAGATGACAAGAACCACAGATTCTTAACTCAGAATCATTAATGGACTGTCAAATTTCCCTCTGAAACTTCACAAGCCTGGCCCCCATCATTTGCCCTGCTCTCAATGGTCTCCAAAGCTCCTACAGAACAGCCTACTGAGCTCTCAACACTCAAGTCCTTCCACAGTCCTGCCAAACACATGGTCAGGTCTGTCACAGCAATACCCATATCCTGCTACAGATTTCTGTCCTAGTTAGGGTTTCTATTGCTGTGATGAAACACCATAACCAAAAGCAAATTGAGGAGGAAAGGGTTTATTTGCCTTATACTTCCACATTGTAGTCCATCACTGAAGGAAGCCAGAACAAAAACTCAAACAAGGCAGGAACCTGGAGGCAGGACCTGATGATGAGGCCATGGAGGGGTGCTGCTTACTGCTTGCTCATCAAGGCTTGCTCAGCCTGCTTTCTTATAGAACCTAGGACCACCAACCTAGGGATGGCACCACCCACAATGGACTGACCCCTCCCCCATCACTAATTAAGAAAATGCTGTACAGGCTTGCCTACAGCCCAATCTTATGGAGGCATTTTCTCAGTTGAGGTTCCTGCCTTCAAGATAACTCTAGCTGTGTCATGTTGACACAAAACTAGCCATCACAGTCAGGACTTCAACATACAAATTGAGATGGAGGAGGGGGACATTCTCCTGTATCCCTCCGGGGCCTGTGTAGCAATAGACGGTCCTTCTCAGGGCAGACACTGCATTGTGCTCAGCTGTCATGTTTTCTGTCCCCTTGGTCTCCTCACCTTGCCCAGTATCTAAAGTCATCTGTCAACTCCATGGAAGAACACAGTCGCTTCCCCCTCACCTCTTACCCAGGGGGAAGTCGATCTTAGAAAAATAACACTTCCAGTTGAGTCTTTTTTTTTTTTTTCAACAAGATAAGTTTGTTAAAATGCTATACTTCTTGGCACAGGTTGGAGATACAAGGTGTCAGTCACACTGTCTGGAGAAAAGAAACTGAGTGGGTACATTTTGGTCGCTCTGTATGGAAGTAATGGAAACTCAAAACAGTATGAAATTTTCAAGTAAGTTCTGTAGCAAATGCAACAACTAAATGAATGAATTTCACAAACAAATACATTTCTGTATTTGCAACGCCTAAGCTTTCCATAAGAGGTGACTCATAAAGGCGTGGCTATCCATTGCTTTACTAATTCAGGTATTTACTCAGCGGAACTGAGTCCCAGACTGAGCTGGGAGGAAATTGCTATGTCTAATTCAATCACCCCATCTTATATGTCAGAAGAGAAGGCTCCGGGAGAGAGAGCTTATTGTTTAAAATGGATCACACGCTGATTACTTTTGTTAATCACAAGACTACGTGTGTGTGCATGTGTGTGTGTGTGTGCATGTGTGTGCATGTGTAATGTAAGACTCAGAGTTAGGGCCTCCTGCAGGCTGGGCAAATACTTCATCACTGAGCTGCAGCTCCCGCCTTCTTTTTAGTCTTTCTGTTTAGTTCATTTGTTCGTTTGTTTTGAGACAGGGTCTCATAAGTTACCCAGGCTGGCCTTGAACTTGCGATACTCTTGCCTGAGCCTTCTAAATAGCTAGAACGACAGGCCTGCACCATCAGCCTGGCTTGGTCTTCATTCTTCCTTTGAGCAAGGTCCATCTATGTGATAACCCCCTGCCTTACTCCCCCACCCCAATATATACAGAGAGACATGTGAACCCTGGAGCCCACAGCTTATTCCTATCATGGTCTCAGCCCATAGCTTATGCTAGATGTATGAAGAGCTTGGTAGGTATGTGTTGAGTGAATATATAACTTAGAAGTACAAATTAGATTCTGGTTTTGCACTTAACATTAATGGCTCTACAAGATAGTTTAATTTATTTGACAACTTCTGGAGTTACTTATGTGACATTAACAAATTGTGTTTACCAAACAACATGCATCTTTCAAACAAAGACACTGCATCAACTTGTCCTGTAGCACTCTTAGAGTTCCCAGCTACCCCAAATATTTCACTCCTCTTTGGGACAAACAAAAACAATGATCATCTAAAGACTGACTTTTTTAAAAGATGAGTTCTCCAGAAATGTATTTGTTTGTGAAGCCCACCAGATATGTTTGCAGTTCTTCCAGGTTTGCAGAAACCCAGCACCCACTTTATTTAGAAACAATAGGTGACTATCATCCTATGTAGTCATGCATCCAGCTGACATGATATCTCTGTCTGTGTGATCAGAGGATCCCTCAAACCAGAAGCAACACATGTGCAAGACATTGATGTGGACGTCGATGTTGGAGAAATCCAGAAGGTTAAGTTCCTCTGGAACAACAAAGTGATAAATCTCTTCCGGCCCAAGATGGGAGCTTCACAAATCACAGTGCAAAGTGGTAAAGATGGGAAAGAGTACGTATCTGATATTCCTTCTGTCTGGCTGTATTTATGTACCTGTCTGTCTTTGCATCCACCCATCCTTCCAATAATCCTTCATCCAGCCTCTTTCCTTTCCACTTCCTCTTTCATCACCAATTCATCTGTCTCTCATCTTTCACATCATCCAGACATTTGTTCATCTAATTCACTCATTAAATCACCCAACTTTTCATCTCACCTCGCCACCTATCTATCTGATTTACTGTGAAAACTTGAGTACAATTTCCCTTAGATAATAATATTCAATGTAATGAGAACAAAGCATTTGTTGTAAGATATAAGAAACAAGCAAATGGGGGATCATTTCCTTTCCAATGACAAAATTATCTAGGAAAAACGTGGTGGAATTAGGTTCCGTTAGTATGCAGTTTTTTGTGTGAACTGAGTTTTTTGAGACTTGACATGGGAGGGATATAGACATGAGCTTGGCTTACGGTAACAAGCTCTTACTCTCAGGGAAGAGAATCTTCTTTAGTAGGAGTTGTAATAGAACCTGCTGTTGTAGTTTCCGTTCTGTTGCTGTGATAAAAGACTAACCAAAAGCAGGTGGGTGATGGGGGGAGAGGAGTATGTTAGCTTACATCTCCAGGTCACAGTCCATCACTGAAGGGTACAGGCTGGACTCAAGGCTGGACTGGCAGGCTGGCTCTCTTGCTAGCCCAAATAGCATTCCCTGGTCAAGGAACTCACTTCCTAGCCAAATGGAGAATCCTGCTTGCTACGTGGCTCAAAGGCTGGCTTATATTCAGCTAACTTTCTCCAACAGTTCAGGGCTATCTGCCTAGGGATGGTGCTGCCCACAGTAGGTTGGGACCTCTTAAATCAATTAAAAGTCAAGACAGTGCTCCACAGTTGCCTACAGACCAATCTGACCTAAGGGATTCCTCTGTTGAGGTTCTCCTCTAGGGTGACTCTAGGGTATGTTAAGTTGGCAGTTAGAGATAACCAGGAAACCAAATAATTTCAAAACATAGAAAAAAAAGGATACCTCAAATGGCAGTAATCAAAAAGTAATGAGATATTATAGCCTGAAGAAAATGTAGACCTCAAAGGGAAGACCTGCTCTGGGCCAGTGGCAGGGCCACTGCTGGCTTCTGTGAGACCAAAGCAACAGGAAAAGCTGAGTTACACGCTTTGCTTTGATGTAGCTGTTGCACTTTTGCTGTTTGAACAGCCCTCAAGGAGAAGAGTGGGTTGACTCCTCACTGGAACTGGTTGGGTCCCTGCCTAGGGTCCTAGAGTCCTTCAGTCAGAGGAAGCAAACCTGGGAGACTGTCTAATGGCTGCATGGACCCACTGACAAACCAGCCTGATGCTTTCTCCACAGGTACAACTTCTGTAGCAGCAACACTGTGCGTGAAGACGTCTTACAGTCTCTTTACCCTTGTTAAAGGTGTGCTCAGACTCTTGCCTCTTTTCCATAATAAATGTTTTTAATGCACTTGGTCTGAGGTTGAGGTTTACCATGACATTCTGTCCACTAGGGTCACATTTTGGAAAATGGTGACTGGGTCAAAAGGCAAGGTCACCACAGGACTTCAGACACATACATACACACACAACACACACACACACTCCTCTGTTACATCTCTCACTTTCAGGGAATTTTGTGTATCTTGTGCTCATAGAATGCTGAACTTTTGTGTTTTGTGTTAAAATCAACCCATGGCATGAAAGAGGAAGAGCTTTAAAACAGCAAGTTAATACCTGCCATTGGTACAAAATTCAAGTGATACAGAACATTCCTACATCTTCAGGTGTCTCAGTTTTTCTTCCTCGAGACAACTTCAGTTTATTCCCCAGAAATATTCTACATATGCATATGTTTGTGTCCACCTCACACCCTATCCTTTTGTCCAAGCACAAATGGAAGAACACTATACGTACCGCTACCAGCTTGTGTTTTTAATACTCCATAAATTGGGTATTAATATCTAATGGTACAGAAAAGGGCTCTCATTCATCAAGAAGCTTTGTAAACTCTAAGGAGAGGCATGCATAGTGTGAATGGTGGGTCCTAATGCTGAAGAGGATGCACTCTTTCCCATCACAAGTACTCATACAACTAATATCCGTTTGTGATGTTTTCTGCTGGGTGAACTTGATGGGCCATAGTGAGGTAGTCTCTGTTCAGTTCTTAGAAATGGTCTCATTCAGTAACTTCCAAGAATGGTGTCATGGCGGCAGAGGCCAACGCTTGAAGTGAAGAGCCCCAGTGGAACCAAAGCTTCGGTTCAGTATCTCAGGCTTTTCAGCCCATTCTCCTTTTCCTCATTTCTTTTGTTAGTATTTTCCAACTCTTTTTCCTTAGAACCCTATGTATCATTTAAAAATCCTAGTTTGGTACAAAGAAATGGGTCATTATCCGAGCCCTACTTATTCTGTGTTCCAGATACAGCGCTGTTATCATTGTCTGAGCCCTACTCTGGGTTCCAGATACAGCCACAGAACACAGAGCTTCTGCTCTTGGTCTTGACCGTGTATTAGAATCATTATGGGGCTTTTCATATTCTGGCTGTATCCTAGCCCAGTCACCACCTCTGTGGTGGATACCTGTATTTTTTAAACTCCTGGGAAACATACAACTAAGGTGAAAACCACTGAATACAGTTCCTTCTGGGTTTCTAACAAACCCTTTATTAACAACAAATTCTTTTCCTAAAAAACTTATTTCTTTAGGTTATATGTGCATCTGTGTGGTTTTAGCGTGTGTGTGTGTGTGTGTGTGTGTGCATGTGAATGTATATTCTAGAGCTACAAGTGGTTATGAGCTGCTCAGTATGGGTGGTGGGAACCAAACCCAGGTCCTCTGCCATGGTAGTACATGCTCTTAACCACAGAGCCATCTCTCCAGCCCCTACAGATCTTAACAGTAGGAATAAAGCTTTTCAGTTGTGTTGAGCTGGCTCTATGTCACAGCCACATTGTCCTCCATGCTCAACAATAACCTTGCACACAGGGCAGCAGTTAGAATTAAATACAGCATGCATGAAAACCACATACCACAGCCTGGCCTGGCACATAACTAGCAGCTAATCTATGAGGCAAAAAGTACTTCATTGACATGAATTTTATTTCAGAGTAACAGAGAATCAAACACAAACAAGACATGTCCAGCCTCAGAGAAGGTGTCCCAAGTAGGCACAACCAAGGTTGAATATTCGGATACCATAAATAGAAGAAGACTACAATGAGAAAATGGACAAAGGACATGAGCATGTAGCCCATAGAGAGGCTGCTGTAATCTGTTACTATTGAAACAAACAATAACAACCTGATGCTGAACAAAAAAAGAAGCAGCTCATTTCTCATTTGTCTCACAGTTCTGGTGGCTGGAAGGTCTACATGGCAAGGGCTGTGCCACAGCATGGTGGACAGTAGGTATGTACAGAAACAAAAGAGAAAGAAACACAAAGTCAAACTGACTTTATAACAACCTACCCTTGTGAGAAATAATCCATCCCTGAGACCTGACTCATGCCCTGTGAGGACCTCAATCCCTTCAAACAGCTGTGTCCTCCTGGCACAATCTGCTTCCAAAAGGCCTCATCTCCTAAAGACCCACAATGTCTCAACGTCCACCAAGGGGACCAAGGTTCCATCATGTGACCCTTTTGAGGCCAATCCACACCCAAAGCACACCAAGGGAAACTAAAGTACAGATGCTGGCGATTCCACCTCACTTTAGGAATCAGAGAAATGCAAAGAAGACCAAAATGATAGTTCACTCATCAGATTACACAAAACTTGACTTTTTCAAACAAAAATAACAGACTGGGAACTATATGTATCAAAATAGGTAGAGCCCCCAACATCCTGGGGAGAACCCAAGCAACACTGAGAAGCTGCCATGGGGCTCAGAGAATTTGTATATTTCACTCCTCATAAAATATTACTGTAGCTAGAGTTTTCCTGCCTGGCCCACGGTCAGGGCAAATCTCTCTCACCTGCCAGTCCCACAGCCGCTCAGACCCAACCAAGTAAACACAGAGACTTATATTGGTTACAAACTGTATGGCCGTGGCAGGCTTCTTGCTAACTGTTCTTACAGCTTAAATTAATCCATTTCTATAAATCTATACCTTGCCACGTGGCTCGTGGCTTACCGGCATCTTCACATGCTGTTTGTCATCGCGGTGGCTGGCAGTGTCTCTGACTCAGCCTTCCACTTCCCAGAATTCTTCTCCTCCTTGTCCCACCTATACTTCCTCCTGCCTGACTACTGGCCAATCAGTGTTTTATTTACTAACCAATCAGAGCAACACATTTGCCATACAGAACATCCCACAGCATATTACTATCCACCACCCATATCAAATATCAAGACAGCCAAGAAATCTGCTTAGAACCCTCCTAAGAGACCAGCAATAGCATATCTATTTTCATTACAAAAGAAGTTGAGATAAATGTGATGAAAAGGATCATTTTTCATAACTCCATGTGGTTGTCAGTAAGGTTTCTTTGTAGTTTAACTTTTTAGAAGTCCAAATCTAAGGAAAGGAGGAAATATAGAAACCAACTGATAGAGTTGCAGGAGCCCAATAGATCAACTTTGTTACTATATTTGCAGTTCGGAGACTATGGGAGGTAAAAAGCAACCAACTGGCCTCCCCTGGGATGGACCCGCGTCTCTGTTTGAATTAGATCTGACCTATCACCTGCTATTGCTGAAGCACAGGCCTCTCTTCTCCCTCGCCCCAGACTCATCACAGTCACAGAAAACCCTTTATCCTCACCTCTGACGCTCACACCCCTACACCCTGTGGCACTGCCAGACCAGCCGAAGCCACAGCCGTGTAGACAACTTTATTCCACACCAGGCTCAAGGCATAATGCCATAAAGATTTTACTGAATGAAGATGTTAACAGCAACAAAGGTGCGATGTAAAGTCACCCACAGAGGATCCGGCATCTTCATCACATCTCCTCAGCCTCCATAGGGTGGAAAAAAATGAATACTTTACAAAGCTATTTCGTAAAATGTTATGTTAAATGAATATCTTTTACTAGCTTTTAATGCTAATAGTGCCATTTATTCCTGACCTTCAGAAATATGAGATATTTTAAATGACAACATAAAAAGAGTCCTTGTTTGAAAACCCAAGGTACTTTAGACTGCATATTATTAGTTATAAGTATAGTGTGTGCCAGTGTCACTCATTTCAGCATCCCATTTCTATCTGGCTGGTATATATTTCAGCTGACATTTATTGTTCTCCTGCGTACGTGTCAAATTCCTTAATGACGACCAACAAAGCCATAGTGCTCGGTATATATAAATTACATTTGCTACCATATAATCAGTGTTATCTATTAGAATGCTATTTGTGACAAATCACGTTCAAAATAAAAACGGAATTGACTTTCCTGTTATTTTAATATTGTGCCGCACGCAGCAAGCCTTTGATTGAACCTTAAACACTTTAATGCTCTATTTCTGTTTGCTGCAGATCAGAAATGGAGTTTGTACTATTCACAAAGCTAAAGCAATTTGCAAAAACAACAAAATCAAATTGCTGAAAAAGGAGGAGGAGAAATATCATCTTTATTTTCGAGCCAAGGGAATATATTTTGTAAAGCTATCGTTAGAGGGCATACAGCTGAACGGCTAAAGCCACACACACTTTTCATTTCTGTGCCTCCATTTTCATCTAAATTAGATTTTAACTTTAATGCGTGGTATAAAAAGCCTCTCCTGGGCCTTTGTTTCTGCCTTCTCTCAAGCCGACATAGGCTTTCTCCTGGCTAATACAAGTTCCACGCTGGTCTTTGTCCTCCTGTCTTTTGGCCAAGGGTTTAGACTATATCCTCAGGGCTCTAGCTGCAGGAGGCTATGTTTCTGGAATCTTCCAGTGGGCTTTCTCCTAGAGGGGTGCTTGCTTGGCCCATACTGCAACAAATAAATCACAACTAGAGTCTGGCTAGCACCAAGCTTTGGGCTTAGTTTGTGGTTTACAGCAGAGGCTGGACTTGGGGTCCTAGCCCCTGCTCTTTGTCCTTCTCCCTTTGCTAAGAATGGCAATCACAGTTAATTGTTTCTTAGACATTCAAAACACAAATGGCATTTTATGATACATGAAACTTTGTATGAACTTAAAATTTCAGTGTCTGTTAATAAAGTTTTATTGAAACACAGTAGCCATCCATTTGGTTACACACTGGCTAGTCTCCTACTGATGGCAGAGTAGTTATGAAAGTTCATATGGCTCACGAAGCCTATAATATGTAATCGTCCAGCCCTATTCTGGTTTTCTTTCTGTTGCTGTAGTAAACACTATGGCCAAAAGCAACTTGGGGAGGAAAGGATTTATTCCAGCTTACACTTCTGTCACTCTTCATTGCAGGAGTCAGGAAGGAACTTGAGTAAGATCTGGAGGCAGGAACCACGGAGTAAGGCTTCTTATTGGCTTGCTCACTAGAAATGCCTAGCCAATTGGTTGGCAATTACTTTAAAATACACTCACACACAAATGGGGTACTCTAAGCAAGTGGAGAGTTCTGGGCCAGCTTGCACCAGGTGAGGGATCTGTCTTTATTCAGTTTCTTCCTGTGCTGTCTGTCCTGGTGCTTTTAGCAATGATCACTGAATTATCATGAAGGCCTGCACATATGAACTTCACACCTGCAAACTGTTAAATACCATGCTAAGCCCATCATTTTACTGAATCTTCCACAACCTCATAAGGAAGGTAGGCTGATCATTCTTCTAACAGAAGACAGGAGCCTGGAGCAGTTGTTTTCCTATGGAGGTCATCCAGCAGTAATACGGCAACACAGATCCTGAGGACTCCCAAAGCCAACAGTGGCCACACCCAAACCCTGGAGCAGGCTCCATCCCACTCATCACACTCTTGTGTCCCTCCTTATCCTCTCACCTGTTACCTCCTTAAGGTGAGAAGTTGTTTACTGTGACAATGGCCAAGGAAGAGATCCACAGACCAGAGAGTGGCCTGAGGGCTTAGTGCACAGACTACCTTCTGGCTGTCCCATGTGACTTCCTACACTGTTATTTTGATTGGCTTTGTCTTGTTCTGTTTTATAGGTGTAATAGTTCTCAAATTATCAACTTGGCAGGATCTAGAATAATCTAGGAGACACACCTCTAAACATGTCTGTGAGGGAGTGTCCAGAGTAGGAAGACCCAGTCTAGCCAGCCATCATTCTACAGGCTGAAGTCCTGAACTGAATAAAGAGAAGAGCGCTAGCTGAGCACTCTCGGCTGGCTTGCTCACTGCAGGTGTGACGTCATCAGCTGCCTTCTGTTCCTGCAGCCAGTGTCTTCCTGACCATGGCATATTGTACCCTCTTGAACTGTAAGAGAAAATAAACTTTTCTTTAAGTTTCTTCTTGTTGGGTATTTGACACCAGCAACAAGTAAAGTGTAACTAATATTAGCATAGCAGGGCTGTGGATGGAACCTGGGACCTTGCCCACACTAACCATGCACGCTACCACTAAGCTACAGCCACAGTCCCTCACCTGTCTTGTCTCTTAATATCACAAGGATGCTATGAGGCTCTTGCATAATCTTCATTTCATAAACTAGGAATACGATGTTCACAGAGTTTAGGGAGTGTGTCCATGGTCACATGTGCAGAAATAAAAAGCTGAGATGTAGCCGGGCGGTGGTGGCACACGCCTTTAATCCCAGCACTCGGGAGGCAGAGCCAGGTGGATCTCTGTGAGTTCGAGGCCAGCCTGGACTACCAAGTGAGTTCCAGGAAAGGCACAAAGCTACACAGAGAAACCCTGTCTCAAAAAACCGAAAGAAAAAAAAAAAGCTGAGATGTGAACTCTGGAGGTCTACAGTCTACACCACACACAGCTGCGCTTGAGCAAAGTCAAAGCTATAGCTGAGAGCTTTGCAAAGAGGTTTGCACCAGCTGGTCACCTGAGGCAGGGACAGGGACCACTGGTAGCCCTCCTTTAGGTTGGTAGAGAGGGGACATCAATTTCTGTACAGAAAGCAAAGGTGACCCCTAAAAAGAGGACTTTAATTCACAAAGATCGAGCTATCCTGACAAAAGGCCCAGTTGGCCCAGGGATTCTTTTCTTCTCAGGTAATGGAATTGTTTTTAGTGGCAAGAATGAGCTCATTATGGATGCAGCCTGTGCTAATAACGATAATTTGCTGCAAGACAAAAATCACCTCTATACACCCCTCCCGACTGACAGAAGCTCTTGGAAATTATAGGCTAGGGAGAAACAGAAAAGATGAAGACTCAGGAGAAGGATTGCAGAGCAGCACTGCGGAGACAAAGGGAATCGCAGCCCTGTGCCCTGAACTTGGTGATCATGACCTGGAAAAGAACAGACCGTTGAGGAGTTGAACTTCCTCATCTCATCACCTCTTCACTGGGTTGTTTTAGGGGTTTTGTTGGGGGTTTTAAGTTTCAGCCATTTTTTTAAAAAGTTATTGTAAAATGAAATAGCCAGGAAATTAAATATTGACACAGGCTTAAACTCCTGGGAGGAGGGCAAGGCGAGAAATATGCCAGTTTGTCTGATTTCACCGCAAAGACCCCAGTAGCCCAACACAGTTACCTGCACACTGTGGGTCACGAGAAGGGTCAAGCAGACACACCTCCCGTGCCTGCTCTTCTCGCTCAGCCCATCTCGGGAGGCTGATGGAGAAGCAGAGGCCTGGGCCACACACCTCCAGGCAGCCGGGGGGACCTGCCTCCTGGTTCCTTTGTGGAGTTGTGTGGTCACTCCCTCCTTCAGGGATAAAGAGCCTGGAAGAATCCTGACTGATCTTGGAGCATTGCTTCAGCCTTCTGAAGAGAATGCCAGTTACCTTCCACTGAGACGTGGCTTTTTCCTTTAAACAACAACTCCAATATATTTTTAATTTTTTTTTATGTATTTAGGCACACGTGCCACGGCACACTTGTGGGAGTTAGAGGTAACAACTTATGGGGGGGTTGTTTGTAAGATGAATTGCTAAATGGTCTTATTAATAAAAATAAAAAAAAAACAGAGCCAGATATTGGGGTAAAAACTGAGAGATCAGGGAAGCATAAAGAAGCCAGCCACATCCTTACCACTAGAAATCCTCAGCCAAAAAGAGAGCTACTTCCTATATACTCATGCCTATATCCTTTCTGTGTCCTCCATCTCACTTCCTCTCTCCACCCAGCTATATCACTTCCTGTCTATCTGTACAGACCTCCAAACCTCTATGGTTAACTAGTACTGGGATTAAAGGTGTGTGCCACCATGCAGGGCTCTGTTCCCAGTGTGGCCTTGAACTCAAAGAGATCTGGATGGATCTCTGCCTCCCGAATGCTAGGATTAAAGGCATGTGCCACCGCTGCCTGACCTCTATGTTTACTATAGTGGCTGGCTTTTTCCTCTGCTCCTCAGATAAGCTTTATTGGGGTACACAGATAAAATATCACCACAGTTGGTTCTCTCTTTCCATTATATGGGTCCCAGGGATTGAACTTAAGTCATCAAGGCTTGATGGCAGGAGCCTTTACTTACTGAACCATCTCTCTGGCCCTAAAATATCTTTAAAACAACTCAGACTCACTCCCCTAACCCCAGCATGCTCTTTTTTTCCCCCAGAGAACTCAACTATGCACTATGCAGCAAGGATGACCTTGCTGTGTGAGGAGTTCCCAGAAAAACAGACAAACAAACAAACAAACAAACAAACAAAAACCCTGCTTCTGTGGGCTGTGGTGATATTTTGTTTGTGATCCAACAAATGAAGCTTGCCTGGAGACCAGAGTGTGGAGCTAAGCCACTACCCAGCCATAGAGGCCAGGCAGTGGTGGCACACACTTTTAATCCCAGCACTCAGGAGGCAGAGGCCAATGGATCTCTGAGTTCAAGGCCAACCTGGGCTACATAAGATTGGTCCAGTCTAAAAGAGAAACAGAGCCAGGCATTGGGCTCACACTTTGATCCCAGCGCTTCTAGTAGCTGGCTGCTCTGCTTCTCTGATCTTTCAGCAGTTACCCTGTATCCAGCTCCAGGTTTTTATTATTAAGACTAATTAGAATTCGAGCAACAGTGGGCTCTGTGAGTTTCCAGGTGTTTTGATGCCCATGGACAGACTCTGTTCCCTCAGAGCTCCCTCTGATTTCTTCTGTGTACTGACAGCTACCACAGGAAATCAGACACCTGGCCTGCCACAGGAAAGACAGAAAGCCAATCTTAATGACTGAACTGTGTCCCTTAAAAACAAGGACCTCAGAATATGACTTGGAAACACGGTCCTGCGGGCTTGACTAGTTAGGATTACATCAGGATGGAGCACAGTGAACTCCTATGCCAGTGTGGCCAGTGTTCCCAAGAGGAAGTGTGTAGAGGGAATCTTAGAGAGTCTTATTAATAAAATCAAACCCAGGCAGGTATTGGGGTGAACGTCGGAAAATCAGAGAACCAGAACAAGTCACAGCTAACCTCACCTGGCCAACTTCTCAGCGGGTCTTGTTTCCTCAGACTGGAAGCTTCTGTGTCCTCATCCCAATGGCTCTCAGCTGAACTGCTGCTTGAAAGCCTGAAGCTTAACCAGCTAAAAGCTTCTAGTTTCTGGTCCTCACACCTTATATACCTTTCTGCCTTCTACCACCACTCCCTGGGATTAAAGGCTCGCTTTCTGGGATTAAAGGCGTGTGTCACCATGCCTGGCTGTTTCCAATGTGGCCTTAAACTCACAGAGATCCAGAGGGATTTCTGTCTCTGGAATGCTAGGATTAAAGGTGTGAGTGCCACCATTTTCTAGCCTCTGTATCTAGTGGCTGTCTGTTCTCTGACCCCAGATAAATTTATTAGGGTGCACAATATTTTGGGGAACACAATACCACCACAGAAGTGAGTCTACAGACACATAGGAAGAATGCCATGGGACCAGAAGACAGAGACTAAAGATCTATGGCATGGTTTGAATGTGAAACATTGCCCACAGGCTCCGGTGTTTGAACACTGTCCTTCGAGGTGGTGCTGTTTTGGAATGCTGCAGGACATTTAAGAGGTGGAGCCTTGCTGGAGGAAGTGTGTCACTTAGAGGGCCTCGAGGTTTGATGTAGCTTGGCTCCCGTCTGACTGCAAATGCAATGTGTATGTCCACCTCACGTTCCTGCCATGCCTCCCCACCGACCGACTCTGAACCCCTGAATTGTGGCCACAATGAACCCTTCCACTCCTGAGTTGCTTCTTAGGTATTTGGTCCCAGCAATTGAAACCTACAGATTTGGACCTTCTGTGTGGTGAAGCCACCCAGCTGGGTACTGTGTTCAAACAGCCCTGGTAATCTCACAGAGCTGGGGTCTGCCAGCTGGAGTCTCCCTGGGGACTTGGATTCTAGAAAACCAGGGTTGGAGTAGGATATCTGTACCAGGGTTGGAGGCAGTCTACACCAGGCCCCATGTTGGCTGACAGGGTTAGGCTTTTGAAGAAGAACCTGGCCCAGCTATACAAGGTTACCTTGGTGTCAAGAGGAGACAACCCTGGAAGGGCCCCTTCACCAGGTCGACATGGTGAAAACTCCCATTACCCTTCTCCCCAGACCAAAAAAAAACAACTTAGCAGGCTGAGAGGTAACCTCTCTATTCAAAGATCGTCATGGGTGGCATTGCCAGTCACCCAGGGCACAGGTAGCAGTTAAAGAATTCTTATTAAATTTCCTCATTGCCCAAAGAGTAGGAGGGGCTGGGTTTGATGCAGGTGCAGCAGCTTTTGAACATCTCTTCGGGAGGATGAAGGATTCTAGCCCTCTGCAAAGTTCTTTGCTGAGGATGGTGGCTCCCCATACGCGTTCCTGCTGCACGACAGACTGGACCACTGAGCACAGCCACAGGTTCCAGGAGCTTGGAAGCCCTCACTTGTGGGTGTTAGACCTGGAAGAGAAAGCCTTCACATGAGCTGCACACAGGTGACCCAGCTGAGCAGGCAGGTCAGAAGGAAACAGTGCCTCCCTTGCTTACCTGGCACAGAGGATTCAGGTGGGACACCTTGGAGCTGTGAGACTTTTGGAGAAGGGTCAGGAGGCTGTGCAGAGCTCACACCATATATTCTAAAGTAAGCAGAAAGCATGAAGTTACTCCTTATGTAAGAGGTATAGCACTCAAGGCCTGCGCAAGCACAGTGTGTTTGTCATAATCCTTACAATCCACCCTAACGTTCAGAACTACGATCCCTGTTTCATGGATGGTAACTGAGATACAAGAGCTGCCTTGTACAGTGCTCCAGTATCCCTGGCAGCTCCCTCCCTCAGCATCTTGAGAGCACGTTTAGAGGTTCTAGCCTGGAGCACAGCAGATCAGTCCTCCTCTATTGGGGGAAGGCTGTCCTCTTCAACAAAGCAAACAACTTCCAGAGGGATGCACGTAGAGCAGTGAGGAAGGGGACAGCTGCCTAACTAGCCAGATCCACTGAATCAACTCCAGGGCGCTAGATGTTGTAACCGATCATCCTCATTTTTCTGTTGTTTGATTATTTGAAACTGGGTCTCTCTACGTAGCCCTGGCTGTCCTGGAACTCAGTATGTAGAGCAGGCCCTGAACTCACAGAGATCTGCTGGCCTCTGCCTCAGGACTGCTGGGATTAAAGGTGTGCGCTACCCTGCCTAGCTTCCCTTAGCATCTCAGCCAACGCTGGGACAGACAGTTCCAGTTCCATCGGGTTGCTCGGTTGCTCGCAGTCCTTCCCTGTTCCCAGGGCACAGCTGCCTGCAGGAAGGCCCTGCTGTGACAAATAAGGCACATTCTACCAGCAGGCCAGACCCAGAACTAAGACAAGGTAACAGCAGGAGCGCTGCGGTGGGGTGTGTACCCTGCCATCCCTTCCCCTCTGCTCTGCTCCCTGCATCCTGCAGCTTAGGAGTAATGCAAGCTGCACTTACTGATCATATGGCTTCAGATGTGTCCTCTTGGCCTGCTCCATCAGATCCAGGAAGTCCTCGTAGCACTTTTTGGCCATGATGGTATACCTTGTGGCACAGCCAAATTCAGTGACCCTGGCTCTGGGCAGGAAGCCTGCCCAGCCAGGGATGGGGGGCTCGTCCAATGGTTTTTTCACATTCTTGCATTCTGCGAGGAGACAGCAGGGGTCCTGAGGGCTTCAGAGAAGTACAGTGGGAAGCACTCCCAAGCACATTAACAGTTAACCCAAAAGACCCCAGGCCACACCTAGATCCCCAACTGTGTGCCAGTGATCCTGGGGAGGGCTTCTCTCAGGTAGATCATCTCTTTTCATTCTTTCAGCAGCCAAGGAGGCAGATGCCACTGTTAGCCTGAGACATAGCCAGGAAATACAGGTAGTATAGGTCCACGACACACTTAGCTCTCAGGTTCTAAATCCAGAAGAGCCTCCAGGTGGGAGAAAGCATATCAGAACCATCACCAGAAGTGCCATTAGGTCCTGGTGGTGACAATGATTGGCAAGGTGAATGCAGGACTTGCTCAGAGAAAACTCCCCAAGTGGCATCCACAGATCCATAAGCTGATGCTCAAAGTCCACTGGGACTTGCCTAGGGCTCCAAGGGTGCTGCCCTCCTCCCCCAACTGCCTGGGATGGGTCCCTTCTCTTCGACATCAGCTGTGTTTGGTTGGGTACTCTCTCTGGCTGTACAAATGACCTGCTGGGATCTCACTCAGGACCAGGGTTGAGAGAAGCTGATGTGGGGGAGGCCATACCCAGAGTCAAGGGGTGGTACTTCTTGGCATACTCATGCAGCGTCCATAGGACTGTGTCCTCGGAGCAGATGGGCTTCAGGGCTGGGGCGCTAGCCACAGAGCAGTTCAATTCCTGCATCTGCTCCTTGTATCTCTGCGTTCTCTCCTGGAAGGCTTTCACACAGTGATTCATGTGGTCCTCGCTGGGGGTTCCCTGGCAACTGAGCCATGGTATGAAGCCTGAGAGAGTACAGGGAATCACAGCCTGAGTGAGGTAGCTGGCTGCCATCTGGGAGCCAGCCTCGGTACCCACCCCTGCAGCCCCCCACTTGGCTCCCCTCCTCTGCCAACGCTGTATTTTTCCAAAGGCCATTAATACAAATGGTGTTGTTGTTCGTGCCATGGCTGGTCCCTCCCAAGGCTGCAGAAAAATGACCTTGGAGCTGGGGAGGGAAGGTCCACTTCAACAAAGGATATGACAGTAATACACTGTGATGGCAAAGCCCCCATGTCAGGCTGAACAGCAAATGGGGAAAGCATTTAATGGGCCTAAATGATAGTCTGAGGAGTAATTGAAATTATTCATCTTTTTTTTTTTTTTGAGAGAAAGCTTATTTTCCTTGACACTTCCCAAATGCAATCTGGGATTTTTCTTGCCAGACCGTAGAGAAATTGCAGGCCCATTAAAAGCAGAGACGGATAACATAAAAAGGTAAATTCATTATCTGCAAGACCCACCCCAGGACAATTTTTCCACCATTTCCCACAAAATAACATGTAATCATTACAATTAGTAAGGGTAAAACACAACTATTCATTTACACGGGATGCTGAATCCTAAGTCTTATAATATTGCCACAATAAAGCCGTTTTCTAAAAGAACGAATGAGGGAACTGGTTAAGAACTTGCTTTAAGCTGCAAAGTAAGTATCTCTCAGGACTGCAGCTCATTGTTTTTCGCCCTTGTTGCTTAAGAAAGAAAACCTGGCTTTGGGGCTGAACAAAGCAGCTCCAAGTCCTGTACCCCCAAGAAAGTACCTTCTAGAAGAATCTAATAGACTGACCTTGACAGGGCTGAAGTCACAGATCCCTCATCTGTTACACTTTGAATGTAAAATGTGTTCCCACAGGCTCATGTGTTTGAAACTTGGTGTCCCACGGTACTGTTCCAGGAGACTGTGGAAACGTTAGGAGATGGGGCCTGGCTGGAGGAGGAAGTGAGCGGCTGGAGGCGGGCTTTAAGATTTATTATCCAGCACCACTTCCTGTCCTCTCTCTGCTTCTTGGTGTTGTGGAACATTTAACCATGTAAAGGTGTGTTACATTTGTTTATGCTGTGGAATATTACTTCAACAGTGTAAAGATGTGTTACATTTGTTTATATTGTGGGATATTACTTCAACAGTGTAAAGGTGTGTTACGTTTGTTTATGTTGCCTTTGTTAATGATGTAAAGATGTGTTACATTTATTTGTTGCATTTGTTTAATTATGCAAAGATGTGTTGCTGTTTCACCTTGCCTTTAAGGCACCTGATTGGTCTAATAAAAAGCTGAATGGCCAATAACTAGGCAGGACAGGGATAGACTATTGCACAAATCTTAATTGGTCTTATAATAAAAACTCGGAGCCAGATATCAGGGTGAAAGCTGAAATATCAGAGAAGCAGAGCAAGCCACAGCCACCACCTCTTACCTCACCAGCTCCTCAGCCTGAAAGAGAGTGAGTTCCTGTCTCCTCCCTCCCACCTAACCATATCACTTCCTGTCTCAACCTTCCTAGTGCTGGAATTAAAGGTGTGTCACCACTGCCTGGCTCTGTTTCCCTTTTAAACTGGATTAATCTTGTGCAGCCCAGTATGGCCTTGAACTCACAGAAATCCAGACAGATCTCTGCCTCTGCCTCACAGTGCTAGGATTAAAGGTGTGTGCACCACTGGCTAGCCTCTAGGTTTAATCTAGTGGCTTATTCTGTCCTCTGATCTTCAGGTAAATTTTATTTGTTCAAAATATCACCACAATAGATGGGGCTGGCAGGCAGAGAGAATAAACAGAAGGAGAGAGCTAGGCTTGAGAAGAAGAGAAGGGAGAAGAAAATGAGGAGAAAGAGGGGAAGACACTGGGGCCAGAAGCCAGGCAGCCACCAGACAGACACAGAGACAGACACAGGGACAGCAGGAAAGTTAGATACACAGAAAGAAAGGTCAAAAGCCCCGATGCAAAATGAAGATAAAGAGAAACAGATTAAAAATAAGAGCTAAGATAAGGCCGAGCATTCATAACTAATAAGAAGTCTCCATGTCATGATTTGGGAGCTGGTTGGTGGCCCCAAAGAAAAAGGCTGGTATATCAATCTTGGTCCCCTCCATAAGCCACCCCTTGCCAAGCCTTCTCAACCTTCTCAAGCTCTAACTGTAGCCAAAATAAGTCCCTTTTCCCTGACATTGTCCCTTATCAGGTACTCAGTCACAGAAACAAGTAACTATAGACTATTTCACCAACCCCTGGGCAATCAAAATATGTCCTATGATGTCATGGAGAAAGCCACAGAAACTTAAGGCCCTTTTCAAAGTGGCATCTCTACCAGCAAGGCCTACTTTTATCTATATATTTATGTATGTGTATGCATACACATGACACATACCTAATTATACAAGACTTCCTACCAAGTGAAGTGTGCATATACTGACTGCTTTAATTATCACAATGACCATAAAGAATATCTAATGATAAGGTACATTGTATTCCCCAAATAGACATATCCAAGTTCCTAATACCTATGAACATGGTCTTCTGAGGGAATACGGTCTCAGAAAACAGAATTAATGAGCTAGAAGTAAGATCATTCCACATTTAAGCTGTCCCTAAAGCCAAAATGTCCTTAATAAGGGGGGGGTGGGACTGGAAACATTCAAACTTACAAACATCCATTTGAAGAATCAAGAGATGATGGGGCTGGTTGCCATTTTATAGAATTCATTCTTTACATAAAGAAGGCTATTACAGTCTTGTAGACAGTGGACAAAGGGAGGTGTGAAATCTAAACTGTCAGAATCCAAAACACATTCTCTTACCTAGTTAGTAGGGCCGGGGTGAGCCTGGAAAACCTTGGAATGTTTTCAAGCATAGCCCCTTCTGAAAACAGCTATGTGTAAAAAGTGAGGGACCACTGAGCATGTCAATTATTCACAGATCTCAGAAGCCTGAGGGGGAAGAGCCTTTAGAAATGGAGAGCAACGCCTGCATGGGATCAACCTAGGCCCTCTACATATATGTGACAGCTGTGTAGCTTGGTCTACTTGAGGGACTCCTAACAATGGGAGCAGGGGCTGTCCCTGATGCTTTGGCTGGCTCCTGGGAACCTATTCCTCACACTGGATTGCCTTGCCCAGTCTTAATACAAGGGGAGGTGCTTAGTTTTATCACAACTTGATGTGCCATGCTTTGTTGATACCCATGAGAGGCCTGCCCCTTTCTGAACAGAAACAAAGGAGTGGACTGAAGGGGAATGGTGGAGGGGAGGAGAGGAAGGGTGCAGGGGAGGAGGGGAAGGGTGCAGGGGAGGAGGGGAAGGGTGGAGGGGAAGGAAACAGGAGCAGAGGAGGGAGGGAAAACTGAGGTTGGGATGTAAAATAAATAAATGAAAAGAAAAAAAGAGAAATGGAGACCAACTGTCAAAGATAAAAGGGTTTCTTAGATGTATGACATTCAGGGATACAACCTCAACAGGGCAGGTGGTCAGTCTTCCTTTTTGAGACTCGGGAAGGAATGAGAAGGTAAGAACCACTCTTGTGGGAAACTTGAGAAAGGACAAAGCCCCCAACTTTTCCTTCTTTGTCTATCCACAAGCCACCCAGCAGATGTCAAACGCTTCTGGTATCCCAGCCAGCTCCTGAAGGATTTGGCTTAAGTGTTTTTTTCTCAGTTATCCAAGACTGACTGTCACCCTCCTGCGGCACTGGGTGCTCTCAATGTGTGTCTTAGAAGCTGGAGCGCTTGCACTCCTGTTAGACACAGACAATGACCAAGATAAGCCAGAGCCCAGGACCACTTGTTATGAAGGCCACTTACCACTGTATCCTGGTGTGATGGGCTGTTTTCTCATGAAGGTCTCAGGAGACTCCATTTTACTCTGCCAGTGAAGGGAAAGAGGCATGAAATGGTCTCAAGAGTCTCTGCCTCAAGGACTTAGTGTGCATGTGCATGAGTTCTTGGGTATAAAAGAATGACTTTGTCAGGAGCTGAGACTGAGAGGTAGGGCCACCATCACACCCAAAGCTAGCTGACAGTTAAGTTAGTTATAAACCAAAGACCTGGTACCAAGGGCTCATTATTTTTTATGCTTATTGCGGATCTCCACCTATGAGTGTCTCACTTTCCAAAGATACCCCTCCTACTACCTCCCACCCATCCATCCATCCATCCATCCACCCACTCAACAACCTAATAAAACTATATGCATATGGCCATAGATTTGTGAATAGAAAGATGAGCCAGGCCAAGGAGCAAGTAAAAGCGACTTGCATGAGGGAATGATAAGAAGCCCATTTCTCCACAGTCCACTCTTAATTCAGGCAGAATCTGGTAGCGACTGGTATCTGACAATGTCTAGAGACATTTTGGGTGTCATAACTAGGGGGGGCAGGATGCTACTGGTATCTTGTGACAAGGTCCCTTCTCAATTTTATTCAATGCATATGAGACCCCCACAACAAAGGCTTGGAGCAATTCTGGTCTTGGATCTGAAAACCACACACACACACACACACACACACACACACACACACACACACAAAAAAAAAAACTAACATGGAGTCCGAGGAGGGGATGAATAGAAGTGATGGGTGTCCATTCTAGTACCAGCTAGATAGATACCACCTCTGGAGCAAATCCTTCGTCTCACCAGGGATCATCAATAGTCTCCCACAACGGACCAAGGTTTGTATATGGATTCTGTGGCTCATTTATGCCCTATCCTGACAAGCCAGTGCATCTCTCTGTAAAGTGATGCTTTTGTGGCTAGGAGATTGTTTCAACGCTCTAGAGTGAAGGGGAGTATATACGAGCAACGACTGATAAAGTCCTAGGGGCGGGATATGCTTGTGACCCTTCAGTGGTTAGAACCAGGCCAGCCTGTGAGGAGATAGGGCGGGGAAGCACTTGGAGGGATTTCTGAACAAAAGCAGGGCAGGGTCCAGGAGAGAATAGGACCCTTCACCACCCACTTCCACCAGGCCATGCTCTCACCTGGGCGGGCCGAGCACCCCCACGGGAACCAGGCAACCCTGCCTGCCCACCTGCTCTTCCAGGCCTTTGTGTGTTCACACTAGCTGGGCGGGCGCAGATTCTGGATCCATCCGGGATATTTGGGGCTGGCCCCGCCCCTTATATGGGGACCAGGGGTGGGGGTGGGGGACGACACCGGAACCAGAACCAGGAAATTGGTAAACCCAGTAAACTTGGCCGCTAATCCCTCAGCGGCTAGTTCTTCCCTGCACTAAGTCCAAACGCTTGCTTGCCCATAATCGTTTGTTCTGTAGTTTGAGTGCCTCATTTCTACCAGGGGAAGCGAGCTCCTGTTCAGTGGTGTGAACACCACTCCCATTTTCCCCCAGAGGTTGCCAGTGGTCTCCATCCCCACCGTGTGAGGGCCAGCAAGGGGCGGGAGACAGTTTGGGAAAGAAGGCCATCTGTGTCTATGTTGGCTTCCAAACACAGGCACCTTCCCCAGCCTGGTACACCCCTGCAGACATCTTTCTCCATTAGAAGAGCTGGGGTTTCGGTTTTCTGCCAAGGTCCCGGGACACAGACGCTTACCAAAATGAAGGTGTGCCTGGGTAAGTTGTCTTACTCCTTTCTAGCAGTGGTTTTATGGGAGAGAAGATGGCCTGAGCCATCATTTCGTTTGGCTGGATCTCAATATGATGGAACCGTGTGAACCAAATGGCGCACGGGTGCTTCCGCCTGGCTGCTGCTGCTATGGAGAAGGAACTGCTTTCCGTTGCCCTCCTGAAGCTTGTTAGTGCGCTTCCCTGGAGAGGGCAGGACCTTGCTATTCTGGAGACTCAACTTCAGATCAAGCCAGGTGGAGCCAACCACCTTTTCACCCCCCTGGACTCTTGGAACCACACCTCAAGCCATCCAGACACTGCTAGAGCCAACTCAGAATATGCCCCAGGGGTAGACCCTGGGAGGAAGCCAAGAATTTAGACAGATAGCCTCTGCCTGCAGGGATGCCCGGAGGGCAGGCACAACCCAGGCCTTATACACTTTTAATGATTTTCATCTGGATGTCGTGAGTCATCAGTTGACCTAACCTTCTGCCTTCTCTATAGCTAAACCACCCTTCTATTTGGAGGAGACAGGACTCCAGGCATCCATGGAGCTTTGGTTCCCAGCAAAGGAAGGGCTGCCAGTAAGGCTTGAACCACCTGAAAAAGGACTTGAGACAGGAGGAAGTCAGTCCCACCAATAAACCCCAAATGAGAAAAACTATTCTCGGCCACATGAAATTCAGAGTTTCACTTTATTAGAATCTGTGAAGACAAGAGTTTGCAGACACAATCCTGTCTAGTTGTGGACTGCTGCAAAATTCTGTGAAGTTTGGCTCTGTCTTGTAGTGAACAAGACTCCAGTGGCTGAGATCTTAGGATATTGTTCCATATTTCAAGCAGATGAGAGGTGTTAGGATATAGTGGCCGACAGATTTTACACTAGCCATCCCCTTAAGCCACTCCCCGGCATACTTACTACGCAGCCTAATCACAACGATTACATCACTACAGTGTGAAATTCGATCTTCGATTAATAATGCATTTTGACTCCTGTGTATATTGGTGCATGCAATTCTTTGCTACCCTGGCAATTAACCAGACCTGGACTCTAAAAGCTAAACTTGGTTTAAATAACATTCTAAGGGTGGGGGGCAGGCTCTGTAACCTGGACTCAGCCATCACTCCCCAGGACCTCTTCCGAAGCACCTCCTCTTTCCTACTGTATGCCACTTGTCTGTCAATCTGCATTTATGAATGCCTGCTGTGTACAGAAAAGGTAGTTAAGTAACCAGATAATATACTCAAAGGGCTATTGGTCAAGACCACAGACCCTCTAGAACTTCCTAAGTTGGGGAATGTGTTCCAAGTGTACTTATCCAGTGTGCTAATAAGATTATTTCAGCTGGGGTAGGGATAGATTGGAGAGCTTTATTTAAAGAGTTTGGCTACTGGGGCTGCATCTCTGGGCCAGAAAGAAGTCAGTAAAATTACCACTCTTTCTCCATCTTCAGTTTGCTAACACTGCAGATTTCTATCAGCTCATTTAGGCGAAATAGGGGCAAGGGATAGACTTAGCATAAGGTGAGGAGTGCTTTACATTAGCCAGGAAAAGAAGGGCTGAACTATACCGCTCACACTAATTCAGCCGGACAGAGACCCCGGTGTATGTATCACTTGGTCCCTTTGATCACAAAGTATGCCACGCTCTGCCTTGCCAGAGAGGAGAGGTCAACCACCCTTGGAGACACAAAGCGTTTGGGTAGGCATTGCTTACAGAACCAAAATGTTCAGCTCTCAAAGTCTGGACAGGAGAATTGATACATGAGTCTTCATGCAGAAGCTGTTCAGCTTTGGGCAGGGTGTGCAAGTGTGGAAGGGTCTGATGAGGCTGTCGATCTGGGTAGTCTGTGTGATCAGAATACTCTGACCCAAGGCACCTCTGTCTATTGCTCAGTCTTGGATACATAGTCCATTGCATGGTATCAGCACAAATAGTGACCAGTGAGAGCAATTAAGAAATGAAGCTGTGGAGCTAACAGGCAGCAGTGTTATTAACCAAAATTAAGAGTATTTTCCTTTGCAAACAAGCACACAATAGAAATAAAGATTCTGTACAAGATTCTAGTGTTGTATATATATACATAAAATTATATCCATTGTAACAAAATTGAAAGTCTATTTGAGGACTGTGGCTGGAAACACTAAAGAGAGACCCATGAGCTTCTGGGGCAGAGTTAGCAGGAGAGTCCTAGCAAGCATCCTGATGCCCGGATTTGAGACCCTGGCATTCAGTTTGGGGTCCCATTCTCTTGTTCTATGGTTTGAAAGCATTTTCACATTCTAGCAGGGAATTCTGCAGCAAGTGGTGTGAAAAAGAAGACAATAGGTTGGAATTCAAAATGCTACTTAAAATCTACATGTTGGCTATGATGATGGGTTCACAAATCCAACTTGCATTTGAAGTCCCTTCCCTCATTCCGTATTCATTCATTCATTCATTCATTCATTCATTATGTCTCCAGAGATTTGAAGTCAGAATGAATTCCAGCAGGTGGGAAAGGCAGCTTTGAACGGATCAAACGGACTGTGAGTCAGATTCTTGATTCTTTATCCTCAGTTGGCTCCTGAACGTTGGCGAGACTGGCTTTGGCTTTGCACAGAGGGAAGGCGAGAGCATAGAACTTATGGCTCCCTGGGCAGCTTCATTCTCAGGGTTCATTTTGTGACACCTTTTTCCTTCTCTGAGGGTTAAAAGGCATACCCCCCCCTCCCCGGCAGGTGGATCTCTAACCCCTCTTATCTGACAGGAAGGTTTGAGGCCACATGCTGTGGTCTGTGGTCACTTCAGCTCTCACAAAATCTCAGGTTCAAAATTCTCCCATCTTACACTAAAAACGCAGACCCCATCTCTCCAGAGTCAGGAGATTCAGGACCTGCTCTTGACAAGCACCCAGGCGATTCTGAGGCAGGTGAGCCACAGACCCACTTTAGAAAAGGCATTTTCATTTACCAGGTCTAGGTTTACATACTATTTTTAGGTGAATTTGAAAAGATGAAGATTTGATTGAGACATTTCATGGAACAGAACCCCCTTTCACATTTCCTTATTGGGTAATGAAGGACAGCTGGAAGAAAGGGTTAACTGGAAATGTGCATGGTTTGCAAGGCTGTTTGGGATTTCTGGGCTTGGTGACACATATAAACAGGGCAAATAAAAACTTCATTTTCTCAAACTAAATTCCTACTAAGATCACCTAGAACTATGCAGAGCCTCTGAACTCAAGGTTTATGGTTCTGGGAATTACTTTCTGATCTGTGTCTTCATTTACTGGGTTTCCAGTGAACCCTAGTCAACTGTGGTCCAAAAACAGTATAGCATAGTGAGATATGCTGCAATAGACCACATTCATGTAAATTTTATCAAAGTGTGTTTTCATTATTGTCCTATTTCATCATTATTGTTGCTAATCTCTTACTACTTTAGTAAATTTATCACAGGTATGTAAGTATAGAAAAAACATAGAATAGATAAGGTTTGGTACCATCCACAGCTTTGGGCATCTGCTAGGGAACCTCAGAATGTATCTTCTATAGATAAAAGGGGGCCGCTGTAATTTGGGGTAAATCACTAACTCTTCAGTGTGCATTTCCACCAAAGGAAGTTTTACCTGCTCTGGAAAATTGAGGTATCAGCATTCTTACCCCCATCCCCAATCCTGGTTGAGTTAGCCAAGGCTGCCCTATCCTTCATTGAGCCCTCTTGGGATTTAAATTATGTGAGAACCTAAAATAGTGTAGGCAGTCTTCTCCCACCAGCTTAAAAAAATACTGTAAGTTGCCACTGAGTCACCGATTTGAGTCCCATGATAAAGAGAAGAAATTAACTGCAGGAAGCTGATATTTCCTATTCACTGCCATCCAAGATAATTTAAAAAGACCTCTAAAGAAGATTCCCCTCCTGGCTCAAAGGTCTCACTTTAAATCTAAAGAGATGGCAGTGGGTGTCCTAACCCCTCCCTTACAGGGACCTCTTCATGGCAAGCTGCACTGATTTCCTCATCAAGGAACCTGTGAAAGCTGGCTGCTTTGGGATTCTTGAACTTTCTATTTCCAGACCTTGATATTAATTTCTGAGTTTTTCTGACTCCAACGTACCCTCAAAAAAAAAAAAAATCCTTAGTTAATTCTCTCCCTGATTCTCATCTTTCCTACTGAAATTCAGGTGGGCAATGGCAAGGGTCAAGGTTGGGGACAGAACAGTCAAGGTTGAGGTCAGCAAATGCAGACGAGTCCCAGGGGGCTGGTGACAGGGAGGGATGGTTACATTAGTAATTTAGGAAGTCAATCCCCACTTTGACACTCTTTGAGGTGGCGATATCAACGGCTGTGGCCTTGATCTCAGTGTCCCCAAACTGCATGAGGGTCTGGATTTCCCTGCGGGCAGGCACTGCTGTGCCGCCGGTCCCCGTGAGATCCAAGCGGAGCGTACCACACTTTTTCACCCCTGGGTCAGTGATGAAACTGACATTGTCATGCTCAGAGCTGTAGATGTTGATGACGATGACCAGCTGGGAGGGCTTGGCTGGAGTGTAGCTGCGCTTGACCAGCTCCCCCAGGGCCACGGACTGGTCAGCAGAGATGAATTTGTCAAAGACATCAGTGCACCAGCGTGTGCCATCCTTCACCAGCAGCTTCTCAGGAGGGTGCTTCCCCTCCACGTAGCGGTTCAGCACACCCACTCCGTAGGTGAGAGGAGACCGGCGCACCTTGATGACAGCAGGGTCCAGGCCAAAGAGGACAGCGCCCTTGAGGATGGTGAGGCCCACATCCTGGGGGATGATGACCCTGCACTTGTCACCAAAGGCAGCCTGCACTGCCTGCTGCAGAAGGGGTGCCTCTGCAAAGCCACCCACCAGGAAGAGGAACTTGACTGTGGAAACCTCGGGCTTCTGAAACAGGTCCCCTGAAAGGGAAGGAGAAGGGAAGATCAGGTTACCCAGAGCAAGCCAGCAAGGGGGAAACGCAGCTGTCTGAGCCCACGCGAGTCAGCTAACCATGACCCTCAGATGGACACAGGCTTTGCCCGCGCTCATCCAACGGAGTTTGTACTGAGCTCATCTTATGAAGAAAGGTTTACACACTGTATGCCTAGGAACAAAGGCCAGGGCTGTGCCAAGTAGAAGCCTAATTTGTCAGAGGTGGTGGTGACTTTAATTAGAATTCACTTTTCATAACAATAGTATTCCTTTAAACATGTGGTCCAAGCTGCTAGAAATAATTGTCTCTGATATTCGCAAAGGTAGGTGAGGGATGAATAAAGGATATGATGTTTGGATCCTGAAAAAAAAAATCTCCATCAGGTTACTGCGTGTCTCTGGGTGAGGATAACCAACACACAAGATAACAGCGTGAACAGACTCTGTCTTGCTGGAACCCTTCCTTGGTTCACTAAACAGTTCCTTCTTTCCCAGTGAGGCAAGGATTCCTAAGTTATCCTGATACCTCAGACAAGATAAATTCCCAGGGCTTGTCACTCTAGAGTAGTATGGCTTCAGAGTTTCTTGACCTCTGACCTTCAAGGCCAAAGTGAAGCCTAAGTAAGGGCAGGTCCTCAGCTTTCTCAGCTCTGCAGAATTAGAGGAACAATACACAGAGCCACGTCCTGCAGCCTCCCTCATGATGTGCCCAGTCCCTGCCCACTCCAGAAGGCTCCAACCTTGTAGCTTCCAGATCCAGGTTACTACCAACTAGTCTGCCTCAGTAACTGTCCCTATTCCAAGCTCTGTCTCACAGGTGGCTGAGGCCCATCTGATACTTACGGAGGTGCTCAATGATGCTGTCAATGGTTGGCTTAAAGAGGGCGTTCATGGCATCCGGACTCATCCTCAGCATCCCCTGGGAGGACCACTTCACAAAATCCACGCTGGGAATAGCATCAAGAAGAACAAGCAGTGAATGAGTGCACAGTGCCCAGGTTGATCTGCACAGATGTGTGGCCTGAAGGAATAGCTGTCCCATCATGGGGATAAAGCATCTTGAAGTCAAAAGCATTCTTGGGAATTCACTCAACTGCCTGGACCTGGACCCTCAGAAGCTCAAGAGCTAGGACATAACCTTGTCTCTTTCTCTTTGCTTTATACCAGCACCAAACATCCCCCAGTATAATGAAGGCCAAAATCTAGCACAAGAGACATGGAGAGGCCCCCAGTCTTTCATTTTACCCAGTGATAGCTGGATACAAGCATGTTAGAGGACTGTAGGACTGACATGAGCTACAAACCTGTGCTCAGGTGCACCTCCTCAGTTCTCCAGGCCCCTGTGGCGTCACAGAGCTGAGCCTAATCTTACAGGATGGCCCCTGGGTTTCTAGTTCTCTAGTCAAGACCCAGCACAGCCAGAAGCAGCAGTGTGAAGCAGAAAGAGCACTGGCCAGGGAGGCTGGGCTGTGGTGTGGCCTCATTACTCAGTAGCCATGGACTCTGGCCACATTGCCCTCCATTTTCTCAAAGCCTGGTCTCCATGGCTGGAAGCCAAGGTTAACAGTTCGAACCTTAGTGCCCTCCCAGGGAAGGCTGTGAAGATGGAGTAGATGCTACATCTGTGAAAACAGTTGGGAAAGATTTTCTTTTCCTAGCTTAACTCATGCTGGGAACTATTCATTATCCAGACCCTCAGTAGAGACCCTGCCTTCTCAAAAGTTCAGGGACCATACAAATGGCATTTCAGGCTCTGAAGCAAAGTGCACACCAGCTTCTCAGCAACACGTCTGGGTGACACCAGGTTTCCTGAGTCAGGACAGATTTCCATGGCATAAACCAAAGGACAACATATGGTGTGGAACGACCCTGTGGCTTCTTGGTTTCCATAGTGGGAGGGTTGGAAGGCCCCAGGACCCGGGATTCAACCCAGAGGGCAGGTGTTCTACCTAGGAAACCAATGGGGCAGAGAAAACACCATCCCAGGAAGATCACCAGCCTGATGTGGCCCTGTCCAGAAGGCAGGAAACTATAAATCAAATCTACTCTGTTTCTCATAAAAAGGAATCAAGGCTTCTTAGAGAAACGGTCCAGTCCAGGTCCCAGGCAGAGATTGTCTGAAGTGAATCAAGAGCACCTTCACAGAGCAGAGGCCGTTTGCTGCATCAAAGGGGCTCAGAGCCAAGGGGAAGAGGCTGCTTCTCTCTAAGGTGGGACACTCTGGGCACCAGTAAGACCATAATCACCACAGTTTAGAATATACCAAGCATGCTTAAATCCACATTTCCCTACAAAATTAAACTCATTACCACTTTGAAGAATGCTAGGATCTACTTTGGTTTTTTTTTTTTTTTTTTTTTTTTTGAGACAGGGTCTCACCATGTAGTTCTAGCTGGCCTAGAACTCCCTATGTAGACTGGACTGGCCCCAATCAGAGAGTCTCCTGCCTCTGCCTCTCTAGTGTTGGGATTAAAGGCATGTGCCACCATCTCACTTTTTTTAATTAATTTATTTATTTATTATGTATGCAGAAGTAGGTGCCAGATCTCATTACAGATGGTTGTGAGCCACCATGTGGTTGCTGGGACTTGAACTCAGGACCTGTGGTAGAGCAGTCAGTGCTCTTAACCTCTGAGCCATCTCTCCAGCCCCCCATCTCACTTTTAAAAAACAACTGGAAGGAAGAATCACCATTTATTCTCTTTTCTGAAGTGACCAAACCATTAAGGAAAAACTGTTTCTTTACGAGTGTTCTAGACACACCAATTAGAAAGAGCAAGACAGTAGAAGAGTAAGTGTGGGTCCACCCCTAAGGAAGTGTGGACCTGGGCAGTGGTCATCAGTGGGCACTAACATCTCAAAAGAAGGGACGAGTAGACTGCACATGTCCCCTGGTATGGTGTATTAGGAACTCGCAGCATCTACGATTACCTGCACGAGAAACTGCCCAAGATTGGGCTTTCAACATCCTGTCATGGGAGGGGAAGAACTCACGAAGCCCTGTTCCTCCCTGAGAATTACAGGTAGTAATGGATGCTGGAGAGGGGGTGATGCTTTGCTTCCAATGATATAGTGGTAAGGTGCCCATGTTCCTATAACCTTTCACCAATGCTCCTGCACACAGTCCTAATGAAACTGGACTACACACACACACACACACACACACACACACACACACACACACACACACACACAAAGACATAAACTAGAAGGGGACTGGTAGGGAAGAGGAAGGATCGGTGGGAGGGGAGGGGCACAAGAGAGGGTGATGAGGGATGTGCTGATTAGTTTTAAAGTCAAATTGGCAGAGGCTAGAGTGATTCTGAAAGATGGAATCTCAATTGAGAAAATGCCCCCATCAGACTGTGACTGATATGGGAGGGTCCAGTCCATTGTGGGTGGTCTCACCCTGGTAGTCCTGGATGGCACAAGCCAGCCATGAGGAGCAAGCCAGTAAGCAGCACTCCTCCATGGCCTCTGCTTCAGTTCCTGCCTCCAGGCTCCTGTCCTGCTTAGTTTCTGCCCTGACTTCCCTCAGTGATGGACTGTTACATGGAACTGTGGGTTGAAACCCTTTCCTCCCTAACTTGCTCTTGGTCATGGTATTTTATCACTGCAACAGGAACCCTAGCTAAGACAAGTGGTGAGATCAGAATACATTACACACATATATGAACATGTCACAATGAGGTTATTGCATATAATCATTACATATAATTATTCTGTGGTAATAAGCATACATTTACAAAAACTGCCATACATTAAATAGATTTGCCCAAAATCCAAACTTAAATCCACCTGAGACTCAGTGTCAATCTATTTGGAAAAGGATAGCAAGGGAGAGAAGCACAGACCACGGAACCGTGGGCACACAGTGTGTAAAATTAAGACCATGGAAAACTCTCAGGGCACCCAGTCACCTTGACAACCAACACACGTGAAGGGTGAATCCAGGAGGGGAGTTTGTATATGTGTGGGTATGAGAGTACCTCATGCAATGCAGCCTTCATCAGGTTGCTGATACAAACTAAAGAAAATGAGACACAGAAATTGATAATGCTAGCTGGCTTTAAAAAAGTGTGTGTGTGTGTGTGTGTGTGTGTGTGTGTGTGTGTGTGTGTGTGTGTTTGTGAGAGAGAGAGAGAGAATGTGTGTGTGTGTGAGAGAGAGAGAGAGAATGTGTGTGTGTGTGTGTGAGAGAGAGAGAGAATGTGTGTGTGTGTGTGTGTGTATGAGAGAGAAAGAGAGAGAGAGAATGAATGTGTGCGTGTGTGCATGTGTACTCATGCAGACGTGTGGGCACAGACATGTCACAGCATATATGAGGAGGTCGAAGGACAACCTCAAATACCAGTCCCCACCATTCACCTTGTTTGAAATGGTCATGGTGTTTATCACAGCAATGGAAACTGCCCCCCGCCAAGTATTTCAAGCTTCCCGGCCCACAAGCTTCCAGGGGATTCTCCTGTGCCCACCTCCTCTCTTCTGTGGGAATGCTGGGATCTCAGATGCATGCTTCTGAGCCTGGCTTTACGTAGGCTCTGGGACCCAAACGCTGGTCCCCACATTTGCAAGTGTTTGACCGCTGAGCCATCTCCCCAGCCCCTAACTCAACGACACTGAAGAACAATACATTTTAAGTGCGACAGTATTATGGTCCTATTAAAATATCTCTCCTTTAGAACTCCAGGATGACACACTTATGGATTAGATAATAATCAGAGATTTGCTTTAAAGTAATTGGGGGAGGCCCGTGTGATTTAGACTGGCTAGGAACTGCCAATGATTGGAAGTAGATGATAGACTTTCATTTTCCATTATAAGAAGGCCATTAAGAGGGGGGTGATTATGGAAAGTGACAGGTAAGAAAATTAGACTGTAGTGCCAACCACTTTGGACATGTATATCAAAAGTAATTTTTAAAATGATCTTGTTATGTTGCCCAGGCTGGTCTTGAACTCAAGACACACATACCTCAGCCTCCATATTGCTGGGATTAAAGGTATGCATTACCACATATGGCTCAAAAACAATTTTTAAAAAGTTATCAGAAACTTAGGGGATGTTTTTCTATTCAAAAAACTTTCAGCTTTAATCAAAATCTTCCATATGGGTTCATTTCGCAACAAACAGCTATAATTGCAGGCCAGAGCCGTGGAGAAGCAGGAAAACCAAATTCCCACTAGTACAAATTCATCTAGTACACACCAAATCCTATTCTGGAAACTGCTATAGCAACCACCTATGGTGGTTTGAATGAGAACGGCCCCCACAGACTCGTATATCTGAAGGCTTAGTCACCAGGGAGTGACACTATTTGAAAAGCATTGGTGACGTGGCCTTGTTGGAGGAAGTGTGTCACTGCAGGGTGGGATTGAGATTTCAAAAGCCCATGCTAGGCCCAGTGTCTGTCTGTCTGTCTGTCTGTCTGTCTGCTTGCCTGCCTGCCTGCCTCTGTCTGTCTCCTTTCTCCTCTCTCTCAGTCAGTGGATCAGGATGTAGCTCTCAGCCAATTCTCTAGCACTATATCTACCTGCATGCTGCCAGGCTCCCTGCCATGATGATAATGGACTAAACCTCTGAACTGTAAGCAAGCCCCCAATTAAATGCTTTTATTTACAAGAGTTGCCTTGATCACGATGTCTCTTCACAGTAATAGTGACTAAGACATCACCCAAACAAAATTTCTTGTTTCTGTAAAGCTATTATTTTCTCAGGGAACCTACCAGCTAACACGTAGACCACACTTTCTGTGACCTGGATAGTATGCTAACTGCCTAACCGACAGGAACTCATGTTACTCCCACAACCACCCTTTGAGGTAAGTAGAGTTATTACCCCCATTTTCCACAGCAAAAGTTAAATTGGGGCATTGATGAATTGAGTCACTTGCTCAAGAGTACACTAAGCATTGTCAGAACGCACAGTCCACACCTGATTTCTCTGTCCCATCAACACTGTCTACTCCCAGACTCTGGAGCCCAAGGTGAGCCAACTTACTTGCTCTTCCTCAAGGCATGCTCCACGCTGTGCCCCCGGAACTTCTTGTAGTAGTCAATGAAGGAGAAGGGCAGAGTGATGTTCAGGGGATTGGTTCGATCTGGTGCTGCAGCTCTTTTGCGAGACTCAAAGGCAATCATTAGGTCGACCCAGGCTGCCGGGCGCTTGATCTTGAACTGTTCAATAAAGTCCTCTCCAAATATTTTACAGAGCAGCTTTTCAAATTCATAATCTACTCCCAGAGATCCATAGGGTCCACCTGAGAAGAGAACCAAATGGGAGCCCACAATGTTAGAAAAATCATGAGAGGCTGAAACCAAAGGATGAAACCCCGGCCCTCTCTGTGTCCTCTGAAGCACACTGGGGCCCATTCGGCACACAGACAGCAGCTAACCATGCCCACTCACTCTTCAACACCCTTAGGCTCTTACTCTGTGACTTTTTCCCCTCAGCAATCCAACAGTCTGTTTAAATCTATTTCATTATAAATAAGATCAATATAGATAACTAACTTCAAAAATCATAATCCTCCCTCTTAGAAAACCCATAGGTGAGGTCTGGAAAACCAGCTGGACTCAGGCCGGGGAGTCTGCCGATGACATCACCTCATCTGCCGATGACGTCACCTCGGCAGACTTCCCCTCCCAAATGGAAAGGTATGTTCCTTATTTTGATGATCTTGATCTAGGTGTGGAAATCTGGCCTTAGGTTTCAGTCAGAGGTGATTACAAGCTACAGGCAACCCGTGGCAAAACTGCATTAACAGTGTCACTATCCAGTTTGATGTCCAAACTCAAGTGGTGGCTTGCTTGCCTTTGAAAGAACACTTGGATACATTTTGCTTTCCTATTGTAAACAGATGGAAGGGCCCTCCACCACCCACAGTCCACATGCCTGGGATGCTGAGAGAAATCTAAAATGAGTGAACCAGGAATGACTGGAGGCTGGAAAGCCAACCAGCCAGGCGGTGGGTCACCTGTTGCTTTGTACAGTTCCTTAAGGTGTCCCTCCGGTAACCGTATCTGATGGACTGTCAGGTCTACGGTGCCTCCGCCACTGTCGACAACCACATACTTGTCACCTGGCAGAAAAGACAGTGATCTTTAAGGTACACCACCTATCCGTCCCTCCTCAAAAGCTGGTGCACGATAACTTGGACTCAGCTACCCACATCAACACTGCCCACAAGCACAGTGGTTTTTGTTCATTAGCAGCAGCATAGCAAGTTATTCGGTAACTAAAGAGAGTGCAGTCATGCCCATCCAAGAGGGAGGGCTAAGCATGGATGAAGAAGCAGCTGAGAGGATCCAGAGGACCAAGGCATTCATGCCACACAGGACTCTGTCCCCACCACAACCCATGGCATGTGCTTCAACACAAGACTCCCTCCAGAAGTGGAGAGCCTTATCTTCCTTGGGAAAGTATCTGCATCCCGGAAGGGCCATCCCTGAGCGAGTGGCCTTTAAAGCCCCTGCTACTGAGCATCTTCCCAAAGTGCAAATGTAAGGAATAGTAATACATTTTTGCCAGCAGTGAAAATAAATAATAACAAGTAGGGGCAAAAGACGCCCCAACACACTACCTTCCTCCAGCTCAGACCAGATCTCTCCTATGACATTCTCCACCAAGAAGGTCCGACTCTGCCGGTTACGCCGAACATGTTCCTTAGCTAGCGGCCAACAGAGAGAAAAGGACCAAGCATAAGAAAAAAGCATGAAAAGGCGACATTTGTCTGCAGCAGCTGGAGACAACAGCATGGTGGGTCCAGGGACGGGACGTTTACTGACCCTTGGCCAATAGGATTAATGAACACAACATCAAAACCCAGAAAACCAGTTCCTCCCAGGGAAGAAGCCCTCATCTTTGGCCCATGCCCAGCTGTAAAGCCTGCCCTGAGGAGATTCTTGGCCGTGGTGACTTTCTTCTGGGGAGCGGGTTAATGAAATGGGCCAGTTTCCCAGCGGCCCACAGTGCACTAGGTTAAACCATTTCACATCACATCAGCTTTGGAATGCTGGGTATATTTTGCTCATGGGAATCTCTGGGATAAAAGGATCTGGAGCCCTTTCCTGCAGCTGTTGAAGACAATGTGCACTTCTGCCACATGGGGGCGCTTCAGCCACAAGGTAGCATCTAAACCTAAGGAATCCCAGCGCGGCATCACCAGGGTACCCAGGGGATGCCTCTGCCAGTGTGATGAGTGGCTGGAACGCCTTTGGGACAGACAGAGCACTAATAACCAACCACCCTGTGCTCAGCTGAGGAGGGTGAGGACGTGGGACTCAGAAATCCCAAGTTTTTGTTTGGCAATGTGAATCCTCAGACCAGAGACCAGAAACTTTTGAGATCTACCATTTTCTAAGTTTGGAAAAGCAGAAAAATGAGCCAAGAAAGGTATTGTGAAAGGGTGTGCTGGAGGCAGCAGGCCACAGCCAGGTGTGCTTCAGCCCTTTGGCTTCAGTTTGCTCATCACTAGGTCTAGGTTCCCCGTGGGCAGAAAAGGGACTGCTTCCCTAACGCATCCTGTGGGCCAACTGTATACCTGGAGTGATGGCCTGCACACAGTAGGTGATAAAAAAGGCAGAGCACCTACTATGAGATCTGGTGCTCTGTCTCAAAATGACAACCGCAATAAATGATTTCTTAGAGCAGCCCTAGGATGGCAGAAAGGCTCTCCTGCCTCGTCGTCTTCCCTCACTCCCCACCATTGTGTTCTTTAAATCCCTAAGCTACCCTTCTTGACCTTCTAGACTCTTTCTGCAAGAAGCAGTGTTTGCAAAACTAACTTCTCTCAGGATTTGACCCAGCAAACGCCCAGCCGGCTCCCTTCAGAGCCTGAGTTGGAGTGGTCAAAGGGGCCCCTCAGAGGCTCCCCAAATGTAGACTTCTCTCCCATTCCCACACTGGTTCCCAGTGAGCTATATTAGACTAAGGTATGGCTCAGTGGTAGAGCACATCCGTAGCATGCAAGGAGGTTGACTCCCAGGCACAGAACAGACCAACCAAGAAGCAAACTATGTCTTAGACCTTGCAGCAGGGACCCGGTTTGCTTTTTTTTTTTTTTTTTTTTTTTTTCTCGAGGCAGGGTTTCTCTGTGTAGTTTTGGTGCCTGTCCTGGATCTCGCTCTGTAGACCAGGCTGGCCTCAAACTCACAGAGATCCACCTGGCTCTGCCTCCCGAGTGCTGGGATTAAAGGCATGTGCCACCACCACCCAGCCCTGGTTTGCTAAAACAATTTAGATGGCCAGAGATGGGATTCATAAAAAAATATCTGAGTGAAGGCGACAAAACATCTTTCCAGTTCTCAGAGAATTATCCCAGTTTTTCAGGTAAATTAAGCCCAAGATTGGAGAAAGTATCTTTTATGGATTCTATTAAAACCCATCAGGAGTAACATAATGTTCCCTGCAAGCCCTGCCAGGTGGAGGCTGAGTGTCTGCCAGCTCCCTCCCTCTGCAGGAGCCTCTGTCTACCAACCTGTGATCACGAGGGACCCACGGAGCATGTCAGATGTCCTGAAAAAGTGCTCCTCTGGGGTCCTACAGCACCCCACCCCGGGGAGAGCCCGCCCAACTGCAATGCGAGGCTGACCCCCAGGCCCCTGCCAGACCCCTGCTTCTCCAAGGCATGTTGGCCACCAATGAGGACTCCAAAAACCACAGGAAAGGCCCCTGTGAGTGTCCACAGACAGCAACAAAATCCACAAGTCACAGGACAGCCATGACGGTGCAGCAATGAGGAGACATGGCAGATTAAAGGCAAGGAAACCCCAAACCGAACCCTGAGGAAGGAGCTCATTTGAAATCAGCAGGCACCTCCCAAAAACTGGGGGCCGTTCTTATACCACAGGCAAAAGCTGTGCTGAAATCAATAGACCCCTCAATATGAATCTCTGTTTACAAATGGAGGATTAGCTTGTAAGACACAAGCTTCATCGTCCTTCCAATGAGACAACGGAGAAGCTGCCTTTGTGTATTTGAGATGACAAAGCACCTGAGTTCCTTAGAGAAAAGGCTGGCCTTGGCATCCCTTGGCAAGGCCAGGATGGCCATTAATGAGAATAAGGACTAATCCAGCCCTTGGGCCTAAAGGAAAGTTTCTGTCCCCATCCTGGTAAATCAGATAAGGTGTTAATGCATAGCCCCTGGCAAGCAGAACCGGCAGCTCAGGGACAAGCATAGTTCTTGCCACCTCCTGGTAGCTACTAACAACTAACTCAAGGGATTAAAAGGAACAGGGTGTCCCCTGGGATGGAGCTGTCCTCATGAAGATGACTGAGGAGCGACCAGAAGAAAGCTGCAGTATGTAGGGATGGAAAATGCATCTTCTCAGGGTGAGCCTGGGCCTGGGATTCTGAGTGTGGGGACTACAGGAAACATAGATCCTGTTAGGTCCCAAACCTAGGACAAACGGCTGAGGTGCCTATTTAACATATCAAAGGGGACCTGGCTGTCAGGTTCTCCCAGAATCCCTCAGTCTTTATCTGTTACAGGCCCTCATGGCTGGCATACCCCTCCCCTTACCCTAAACTTCTCCAGCCCAAAGGCTGAGCTGCCCTTCTCTATATAATCCAACCATCTTGATTGCCTGCCTTTTTTTTTGTACCTTTGGGCCTCCTGGCTGCTGCACCTGGTTGCCCTCTCTCTTCTCTCCCTCGTCCTTGCCCCTCTCCCCACTTGGCACAGCTCCCTCTAGTCAGGTCCAGACTCTGGACTCTCCCAGATGTCCCTGCCTCTGGCTGTGGTCTCCCTTTTATCTACAATAAGCCTTCTCCTCCACCAAACCTAGAAGTAGTCATGTTGCTTTCAATGTTTCCTTTCCTTTTTTTTTTTTTTTAAATTCAGATGTAAGCTTAGGTCAACCAATCCTCACTAATGTTCTTCCTAACTTCCTCCTGGGCCTGGGTCCTTCCAGGGTCACTTGGGTGTGGACATGGATAGAGGCTGTGTTTCTGCCCACCAGGTACTCATCTTGGAACTCTGCGGAACTCACAGCTGGGGCGTATAGCACCTCCCCACACATACTATGCTCCCCAACACATATGGTGCTCCCAGCACAAACGGTGCTCCCCGTTAGTATCCAAGCTTTCAGTGGTGCTTTGACCATGACCTCATCTCTCTAAAACCCCTGGAGCCCTGGAGACACCCACAGAGCCTGGACCCACGGAGCACACAGTTCTGGGGACTGAGATAGTCAGTTTATGCAGGTAACTATTCAAAGGGAAAGCTCCTTATAAAATACCTAGGCTGGGTCAGTCTGAGCAAGGGCTCCTTCCCCACAGCTCAGGGTACGTCTCCTGGGTCAGCACAAATCAGCCACTTTCTCAGCTAAGGTACCTGATGAGCTCCACACACCCAGAGCAGCCCAGTGAGTAAGACAGCAATAAGTCAACAATCTTAATGGGGGAATTAATAGCAGGCAAATTGGATTAGACTGACTCAGTTAAAGACAAGAAAGTCTCAGATCCTAGTAAAATGCAAGGCTAGGAATGGCTCTCAGGTCACCCTTGGGTTCTGGGAGAGATGCCCCCAAAGGGTGACCAGCCAGGGTGACCAATGCTTAGCTTACGGGGGAGTCCCTCCTAGGGGCCAGGTAGGAACACCAGGCAAAGAGGGGCTTAAGACCCACCTTCCCCATGGCATATCCCGACCCTTACAGCCTGAGGTGCCTTTGGGGGAGCAGAGGGAGGGAGAGAGAGAGCAGAGGTACCCTGTGTGAACCCCGCTCCTACTGTGTCACTGGCGCTGTACCCATTGACCACCGCCTTGCTGCTGAGCTCAATCATCTGGTGCAGCCGCAGCTTCCGACAGTAGATGGAGGCAGCCTCAGGCTCCAAGGCGATGATGAGCTGTTCCGAGTTCTCAGGGGAGGCCAGGCCCGCCTGGAAGACAGAGAGATGGAGACTAGAACCTGGGGTTCGTGGGCAGGCCTGCTCAGAGGACACCACACCTTGCAATGTGGTTGACACTCTCAAGGAAGGAACTGAGCAGTAAGCTTAGCTTGTTTGGGAGGGACATTCCCTCCACAGTCCTCTGCAGACTTTAATACTGGGGGTGACCAGACATTGAGCTCTTAACTGCCTCTGAGTATGCAAAGGACTCCTGGGAAATTCAGGGCATTCTGGCTATAGCGCCTCTGGCTTGTTCAGATCAGAACTGAAAAGTGCCATAGAAGAGGCCAGGAAACTATGGCGGGTGGGTAATGATGAGGTTAATACGCAAGCAGTTGGCCCCAACACTTTGAAAAGCATCACAGAGAGAAGACAGGTGGACCCCTTCCCTGTGATAATGAGTCACACACCTTCTCAGGGGCTGTGCGGATCCTGATCTTGGTGACCCGCAGCTAGGCAAACACTTGGAGGGCTCCTGCCACTTGCCTACTGGATGTAACATATGAGCAGTGGCTCCCGGAGGAAGCTTCCATGGAGTCTCTTATTTCCTAGAGTGAGGGTGGGCAGTCAGCTGACAGTTGTTTTAACTAACACCTTCGTTCTTTCGACAATTTACTGTATAATACTTTTTTTTTAAGATGGGGTTTCATGGATTCCAGGCTGACCCCAACCTTGCTGTGAAGTCAAGAGTGACCATGACTATCCAATCTTCCTGTATCTACTTCATGAGTGCTGCTCTGGGATTATTACAAGTGTGTGTCACCATATCTGTTTTATGTGATGCTAGTGACTGAAGCCAGAACCTCACACGTGTGAGACAAACAACACTCTACTGACTGAACACACCCCAGCTTCTACATATTCTTAATATTGTAACAGTTACACCCCCAGGTTCCCATCTGCAACTCCATCTGCTAATATCTGGGATCTTCCTTGGCTGGCAAGAGGCAGAAGTGCTTTTGTTCCATGACATGTGTGTGACCTGTCCCAGTCACCTCCCCTCTAGGCTCTGGAGGTCCCAAAGCCACCCTTCTGCGAATACACAGAGAAATGAGCATTGGCCTGTAACCAGGTCCTTGGGTACTCCCAGAGCCCTGGGCCAGAGCAGGAGTTCTTCCTATAGACACTGCATGGTGCAATTTCTTGGCCATGAGCAGCACAAATTATTCCTGTCACCATGGTGCTGCTTTTCTGCTGTTTCCAAGGAAACTTGGGGATCTGTCTCCAAGCCACACCCACTTGGAGAAAGTTCCCCCACTCCCACCTCCACTCTACACCAGAAGTTTAGCAGATAGAAAGTCTCCTAATGCCACATAGTCACAGGAAGAGCAGCTAGGAGCTGAGGGGCTTAGGGGGGGTTCCATCAGTAAGCAAGGAGGAAGGAGGCTCAGATTGGAATGCAGGAAACCCAGGGGACCCTCAGGGCCTTTCATGTAACCCCTTCACTAAAGGTAACATCTTAGTTACTTTTCTACTGCTGTGATAAAACATCATTGTAGCTTGAGTTTTCCTGCCTGGCCCACAGTCAGGACAAGTCTCTCTCACCTGCCAGTCCCACAGCCACTCAGACCCAACCAAGTAAACACAGAGACTTATATTGGTTACAAACTGTATGGCCATGGCAGACTTCTTGCTAACTGTTCTTATAGCTTAAATTAATCCATTTCTATAAATCTATACCTTGCCATGTGGCTCGTGGCTCGTGGCTTACCGGCATCTTCACATGCTGTTTCTCATCATGGCGGCTGGCAGTGTCTCTCTCACTCAGCCTTCCACTTCCCAGCTTTATTCTCCTCCTTGTCCCACCTATACTTCCTGCCTGGCCACCGGCCAATCAGTGATTTATTTATTGACCAATCAGCAACACACTTGACATACAGACCATCCCACAGCACATCATGACTGTCAAAGTTACAGGGTTGCTATTGCTGTGACGAAACACTATAACCAAAACAAGTTGAGGAAGAACAGGTTTAATTGGCTTACACTTCCACATCAAAATTCATCATCAAAAGAAGTCAGGACAGGAACTTAAGCAGGGCAAGAACCTGGAGGCAGGAGCTGATGCAGAGGCCATGGAGGGGTGCTGCTAGTGGCTTGATCTCCATGACTTGCTCAATATGCTTTCTTATGGAACCCAGGACCATCAGCCCAGGGGTGGCACCGCCCACAATGTGCTGAGCCCTCCTACATCAATTACTAATTAAAATTACAAAAAAAAAAAAAAAAAAAACCAAAACACCCATAGGTTTGCCTACTGAGGTATTTTCTCAACTGAGACTCCCTCTTCTCCAGTGACTCTAGCTTGTGACAAGTTGACATAAAACTAGCCACTGCAATGACCAAGGCAGCTTATATTAGAAAGAGTTTATTTCGGCTTACAGTTCCAGAGAGTTAGAGTCCATGATGGGAGAGTAAAGGCATGATGGATAGAAGAAGAGGTCTTACATCTTGAACCACAAACATGAAACAGAGAGGGCACATTGGGAACGACTCTAGGCTTTTTAACCTCAAAGGCCACCCACAGTAACATACTTCTTCCATCAAGGTCACACCTCCTAAACCTCCCAAACAGTGACACAACTGGGGACCAAGTGTTCAAGTGCTCAAGACTATGAGGGACATTTAACATTCAAGCCACCATAGACAGGAAGACTCCAAGGCCCCAGTAGAAAGTAACCAACTACTCTAGTTTGTCTAGGAGAGGAAGTATCCCATGGAGCATGGGGCTTGCAGAGTTAAACAGTAGTCTTACTCACAGGTATCCAACATCAGCACAGGTGAGGATTTGAGTCCCTGAGACCAGGCTCCTTAAATCACACCAACTCTCCAGCCTGTGCCTAACATTACAGGGGAGAGGCCTGGGCCAACCTTTTGACAAAACTCCATCCTCCATTGGTTTTAAAAGCCATCTCTTCACCTGCTGGGTGGGACAGTATCAGATAATGCATTGCCCACAGTTCTCCATGGCAATCATACCCCAAATAAATGTTACTAATAACATCTGAAAGAGCTGCTACCCACCAGGCAGGAGAAGGACAGGCTCATTCTGTATTCACCATGTGCCTCTTCGTAGCAGAACCACTTCGGAAGGACTGGCTTCCAAATCCACACCTATGCTCCACACCAGTCACAGGGTACCTCTTCCCTACAGCCTAATACCCCAGCCACGGCCAACTACACAGGCAACAATTGTGCTCATTATTTTAATCCATGGGGCAAATGGGCTGGGTTGCCTTTGCATGACATCCATCAATAGGCCACTGACTTAGGCGTGAAGGATCTTCCACTGCCCCCTGTCAAGCAATTATAAGTACCCCTGCCCAGCTACTCCTCCCCAAGTCAGACCATATATCCTCAGCACATAGACAGACGAAAGTTAAGGTACCCAGTGAAATAGGATTGGGTCAGACACATGATGTGCATGCCATAGGGATGGTGAATCCACTGAACCTGAGTGCTGGGGTCCCCAGAAGCAGAAATCCAAAGCAAGGCAGAGCAGAATGCCCCCGCTAACAGACAGTTTGTGTGCTAAAAAATTCTTTTCTGGGTCTCTAGCACCAAGGACTTCCTGGGAGAACAGATGCCCAAAGCCAGCTTCCCCAGCAAGGGGTGAGAGGTCAGGGAACAATGTGGACTTCCTGGGACTCTGGAATTCACAGCTTCTGGGATTTATACTAGAAATGAAACCAAGGTGATAGGACCATGGTGGAGCCCAGGAACAAAACAAAACAAAACAAAAAAAAAAAAAAGAGTCAGGCAAAGACCTTTTAGACTTTAAAGCCACAAAACTATTCCCATGTCCCTCTGGGATGTCAACCTGCCAGTTGGAATTTGCATCAGCCAGAATCCCACTGGGTGTGGACCACAACCAGGAGGTACAGGGATGGGAAGGGAGAAATATCTGCACACAAGGCCTCATTTGTCCACTGACTATGATCCTGACATCCTAAGCAGGACCTCTGACTCAGATGGAAAATCTTTTGTGTGTATGTGTGGTATATGCATGTTTATGCATGCATGTGTACGTGTGTGTACCTTGTGTGCAATACACAGAGGTGAGAGGTTAATACCAGTGCCTTCCTCTATTGCCCTCCACCTCTTCTTTTTAGAGACAGGCTCTCTCAATAAACCTGGAGCTCATCACTGCAGCTAGGCTGGCTGGTCAGGGAGCTCTAGGGACCCCACCTGCCTCCATCCTCTCCCTAGTACTGGGGTGCTGTGGGATGTTCTGTATGTCACATGTGTTGCTGATTAGTCAATGAATAAAACACTGATTGGCCATTGGCTAGGCAGGAAGTGTAGGTGGGACAAGGAGGAGAATAAAGCTGGGAAGTGGAAGGCTGAGTCAGAGAGACACTGCCAGCCACCATGATGAGAAACAGCATGTGAAGGTGCCGGTAAGCCACGAGCCATGTGGCAAGGTATAGACTTATAGAAATGGATTAATTTAAGCTATAAGAACAGTTAGCAAGAAGCCTGCCACGACCATACAGTTTGTAACCAATATAAGTCTCTGTGTTTACTTGGTCGGGTCTGAGTGGCTGTGGGACTGGCAGGTGAGAGAGACTTGTCCTGACTGTGGGCCAGGCAGGAAAACTCTAGCTACACTGGGGCTTATATAAGCATATGCTGCCATTGTGAAGGCCTAGATTTGACTTTACAGGATCCATCTTAGGGAAAGGGCCACCATCTCAGACCACCTGCTGTACTCAGTTCCAGGAAGGACCTCAGGAATGTGCCATGACAACTTGAATGGATACAGAGCAGTATGCTCCTGCAGACATCCTGTCTGCATGCAGTTTATGGCTCTTGAAGATATCTAGATGATCCTGCTGAGCAGTCCAGATAATCCTGTTCAGAGGGTTGTGGTTACCTGCCAAAAGTATAACCCAACGGTTTCAAATGTGGTTTTGTGCCCAAAGTCTGGACCGATAGTTTAAAAAATCACCTTGCCCCATATCCCTTCTGCCCAATCCCAAGTTGCTGATTCCTGGCTTGTGGTTTTTCCCTATAAAAACTCTCTACACCTGGGCTTGTGACCACATTTTCTTCTATCTGCCGTGCAGTGGCCCAGGTTGAACCTGAATAAAAGGACCCTTATGTGCTTGCATCGGAAACTGGCTCCTTGGTGGTCTCTGGGGGTTTTGTGAAACGGGTACACCACCATGCCTGGCATTCACAAGGGTTCTGGGGATCCAAACGTACGTCTTCATGTTTACACAGCATGTACCTTACCTACTAGCCAAATCCTCAGGAAATCTTTATATGGAAAATCCAGTCAAGAACATGAGTCCTGCCTGAGATGATATGAGGGGAATGTGCATGGGTTAGTGTGGCTGAGTAGGAGGGTCCTCTCCTCTGGGAAGGGGGCCTGGGCAGACGGCTGCACAGTGAAGAGCACTGACTGCTCTTGCAGGGGACCAGAACTTGGTTCCCAGCACCCATAGCAGCTCTCAACCACCTGTCACTGCAGCCCCAGGGGATCATGTGTCCTGTTCTGGTACCCATGGGCACACACACACACATATACACATAATCAAAAATGAAGTGTTTTGTTTTTAAAATCAGACATAGGTCAGGTGTGGTGGTGCACACCTTTAATTCTAGCACTAGGGAGGTAGAGGCAGGAAGATCTCTATGAATTTGAAGCCAGCCTGGTCTACACAGGAAGTTCTAGGACATCCAGCATTACATAACAGAGAGACTCTGTCTCCAAACAACAACAACAACAACATGACATACCCAGGCCTCCCCGACAGCAGAGGCCATGTCCACATTGACGGGCTGCCTTTGATTCCACAGCAGTGCCTGTGACCCATTTCCACAGGGGCCCCCACTGTATTGTGAGAAGATGCAGAGGAAGGGCAGAGGTGAAGGTGTGGATCCCACTCCAGGAAGGAGGAAGCAACACAGTGACAGAGTCTGGGTGGTACCAGGGCTCTGGGTGGTGTCAGGTAAGGGACTGGTGGTTGAATGAGGAATGTCCCCTGTAGACTCACGAGTTTGAAAACTTAGTCCCTGCTTGGTGATGCTGTTTGAGGAAGTTGTGGAGCCTTTGGAAGGTGGAACCCTGCTGGAGGAACTGGGTCACCCGAGGCAGGTTCCAAATGCTCCAGAGCTTCACCCTTCTTCAGTTTGTTCCCGCTGGCTGTGTTTGGAGTTGAGGATGTGCTAGCTCAGCTTCCTGGTCCTGAATCCGTGCCCGTACCTGCTGCCATGTCTCCCCACCATCATGGCTCTTATCCCTCTAGATCAGTGAACTAAAGTGAACTTTCTTCTAGAAGTTGGTTTTGGTTGTGGTATTTTATCAAAGCAACAGAAAAGTAACTAATACAGTAACCATACCCCATTTATCTGTTCCAGCCCCTGTTACATTATCCAAGAGACCAAGGAACCTTGTTGCCACCAGTAAATTCCTGTGGAGTCATGATGAAGAACTACAGGACATGACTGGTCAAAGAGTGGAGAAGTCAGCTGACTCTGTACAACGACTTCTATCTTCTCAGAAGGATCCGAGAATCACTCACAGACCCCCAAAGAACAGGAGGAAACAGAAAAGATCTGCCTAGACCTCAAAATCCTAGAGAGCTTCATCTCCGGCAGGAGACCCTGTGCTCAAACACCTAGAACCACTCTCATTCCAGCTCCTTGGCCGGGAAGCCTTCAGGAGACCAGGGATTCCATCTGCCTGGGACGGGACCAGGGTTTCTCTGCCTTTGCAGCTGTACTTCAGAGTCACTATTCTTGTGTGCGCTCTTCTCTACTGGTGAGGCTTAGCAACCTGGGACTTCACTCATTTTGGGCTGCACACACACACACACACACACACACACACACACACACACACACACACACACCCCTCTTCTAATAATGCACTTGGCAGCCTAGCTCTCTCATCTGCACATAGTGTGTACACACACCCTTCTCTGAACAGTGCACCTAGCAACCCATCAGCAACCGAGGACCCCAGACTGCACGGAGCTACACACACACTGTTCTCTTAGCAATAGGATAAGTTTTTCCTCTTCCTAAAGACCATCAAACTTAGATTCGATACAATCGTTTATGTCTGGGAATAGAGAGCAGGAAGGCCAAGATGGCCTGAACTGGTTTGGGGTATATGCAGAATAAGGCTAACTACGTCCTCAAAGTGAACATTTAGAGACAATCCTCTATTTACCATCTTATTCCTATGTGTAATTGGTGGGTATATGACTGAAAAAACCAAATGCATTATGTGAAGGGGCATGCATTGTAGAGAAACCATTATAAAACTTAATCTGTCAATATAATAGAGAACCACACAAACTACCTCCCCAGGAATCAAACGTGTCTTACTGTTAGCCCCATAAAAGGGGGTTCCTGGTAATAACCTGGGGCCCTGTGAATCTTTATGCATGTGACTGTCAATCTTAACAGCATATTCCTTTCTAAGTGCTTTGAGTAAAGCATTCCTGATACTTTGCAACTCCATATATACCTTTCTTTATTGAAGGAGATGCCAAGAACTTGGAAACCAGTCCAGCCCCTGACCACCAGTAACCCTGGCACTGCTGCCAAGCATTCCAGTCTGTCTCCAGCTATGTTGAGTTGGTACGGACACATCCAGCCTCTGTGGCAAGGCACTGCACCCCCTAAGGGCAACAGTGAGGCCTTCTTGCTCTGTAGCAGGTATCAGTAGCTCAGGAGGCAGCTGCTGAATGAGAGATTCAACCACTCCTCCAGCCTCCTTCTTCTGCACTCTCCTGGCCCTGGTCTCTGCTGAGCTGAACATGAGCATTCTGTAGGAGGGACCTGGGTGTCCTGCAAATAGAAAAGTGTGCAAGCCTGTGGCACACTACCACACTTACTCCTCCAGGCTCTAAAGCCGCCTAACAGAATCTTGAATGGTAACACCTTCCTGGAATCGTGAGATCCATGCAGGAGGTGGAGGTGACAAAGTTGCTCTCTGAGGAGCCCACGGAAACGACTCTTTAGCCGACCACTCAGCTCCTTGGTCCTTGCAATCTGCCAGGAAAATCTGCCAAGAAACCGCGTCCACAGGTGAGAAAAATGGCCAGGCCAGCGATGCGTTCTACCGGCCTGTCAGTGAGTTCCAGCTGCCCCAGCTGGGCGTCCTGCACTTGGGTTTCTCCTGATAGGATTATTTTTCACTGCAGCCTGTTCAGGCAGGGAGGCAGTTACAAGCTGTGTCTCCGTGTTAAATGAGGCCACGATACATGGGAGCATCATTAATTTAACAGGCATCACTCACCAGAGTTACACGTTTTATGCAAAACACCTCTAAAAACTGGACAACTTCCTGTCTCTGATCCCCTGAGATTCAGTAGTGCGCTCTCTCTCTCTCTCTCTCTCTCTCTCTCTCTCTCTCTCTCTCTCTCTCTCTCTCTCTCCTCTCTCTCTCTCTCTCTGTGTGTGTGTGTGTGTGTGTGTGTGTGTGTGTGTGTGTGTGTGTATCTGTCTGTCTGTCTGTCTCTCTGTCTCTGTCTCTCTCTGTTTTCCAGGTCTTTCCTGAAGGCCTCAGCTGTCCGTCCTGACACCGTCTTACCTCTGTCTGCTCTTCAAGGATCTGTAGCTGTCTTGAGTGAGTAAATCCTAAGAGATTGAGATTTGGCACATTCTTTTACCCAGGACTGAGGCCGGACAGGCCTAGGGAGGGTCTCCAGATGAAGCAGAACTGTGTGCAAAGCTCTGCAGCCCTTGTGGGCACTGACTCAGCACAGACTCTGGACCTGGTCCAGCCTAGTGGACACTATGCTGAGGCCATTGCAGCTCTGCTCTCTCCAGGCCTCCTTCCCTCCCTCTGGCAGGTGAATGTACCATAAACTTGTACTCAGAAAGCCTCTTCAAAGCCTAAAGGGGGGGCCTCCATGCTTCCAACCCAAGCAGAACGGCATGCTCAGTTGTCTTACCATTCTGGTGGCACACTAGTTGTGCTTCATTCTGAAGCCACTCTTGGGGGGTTATTGGCAGACAGCTACCACCACGTAGGAGGAAGCAAATACCCACCTGATGCAAGGACCTTTCGTGGAGATGGATATGCTGAGAGCATCCTCAGAAGACACTGGGCTAAGAAGTCGGGTTTCGCTCATGTGCTATATTAACCAGGGCTCTCCAGAGAAACAATACAAGCTGGATACTGAGACACATAGCAAGAGACTTCTTATAGGGATTTGGCTCACGATTACAAAGCCTGATGAGTCCCAAGATCTCCAGCTGGAGACCCAGGAGATGTAGCTGAGCAGCTCCTGTCCAAAGAACACAGGCTCAAGGTCCCAGAAGACCTGACGTTTCTGTCTGAATCCAAAGCGAAGAAAAGAAAAAGCCCCAGCTCCAGGGCAGGCGGGAGGGATTTCCTCCCTGTCTGGGAAGGGTCAGATCTTTGGCCTCTTCAGCCTTCAGTCCACTAGAGGAGGCCCGTCCATGTTACATGAGTATCCACTTTACTCTGGACAGTTAAATGACGACATTCAAAACACCCTCACAGGAATGCCAAGAATATTATTTAGCCAAACATCTGGGCAAACTCTGGCCCAGTCAAGATGACCAACAAAAATTTACCTTTACGGGATTGGACCTTTCTCATGCCGTATTAAAACAGCAGTGGGGTGCAGCCGAGGGCTGCCCTCCCATTCTTCCTGGAACTCTTCCTTAAGACACCGTAGAGCAACCATGCTTCACGGGCGCGCATCCTCTAACTTCCAAACTATGAGCCACTGGGCCCCACGAGCAACCTGAGGACAGGGACCCTGACTCAGCTGGGTTGCTGCATCCAGTGCCTTCCAAAGCCTGCCACACAGAGGCCCCGATGCAAAGGCCTCTTGAAGAAAGAGTAAAGGAGCAGAGACTCGCTGAATGAGGTGGCCATCTTTAAACCCACCTGGTCATGGGAACTGAATGTAAACATCAAAGCAGAACTACAAAGCATAAGCTGCAAAAACACTACAGAAGAAAGGTTGCCCTGCCCTGGAAGGCAGTCCCTACGTCCTGCATGCCTCTCAACAACCATGCAATATCTGTCCCAGTCTTCCTGACTCAGCCTTCCAAGTACTGAGATTATAGGGATGAACCACCATGCCAGACTTGTAGGGTCATTTTTATCCACCAAAGTCAAGATTATTGTGCCTGTGCCCTCCACTGTCTGGTTTTCTCCTCAGACTCCACAAGGTGCGGCCCCACCCCTTGTCTCATCCCCTCAGAGACTCTGTCCTTAGGGATAGCCAGACCAGGGCTGCACAGCCTAGCGACCTGACCAGCCACCACACTTCCTTCTTTTTCCAGTCTAAAAATAAGATCTGACCCCTTTACAGGTCACACATTTATTGCTGAAGTCTTCCTGTGGGCTGGGGAATGTGAGCTGAGGCCATGAATCTTGCCATGAATATCCTTCCCGGGAACAGCTCAGGGCACAGTGCAATGTGTGCAAATGACCATGTCCTGATGGCCCACCTCTGGACATTCCCTGAAGGCTGAGGCTGTGATGCCCAGGGCTTCTGTGAACAAGAGCTAAGACGTATCTACCCTCCTTCTCTTCCTAATGAAACTACTTCTGGAACTTCCACCCTCTTCCTTCATCCCTATGAAAGCAGATCTATTTTTGGCAGATCCATACACAGAGTCAGATTCTCACACTGCATGAAGGAAGGGGAGAGCAGAGGAAACAGTCCCGGAAAGGGGACGGTGAGGGGAGGGATAATCTGCCCTTGACCTGGTACAAGCTGAGCTCTGCAAGCTGCCTCGGGTAAAGCCCTGAGCACTGAGCAGAGCCTATGGCGGGCGCTTGAGTTCCTGGGGCCACTTTACCATCTGCTGGGGCTTGGGGTGATTCTGTGACCCTTTCTTTTGGAAGGAAAGGCTCATAAACATGGCTACTAACTTGATGTCAGAATTGTGCCTCCCGGGAAAGGTGGGCGCAATGCCCCTTGAGAGGTGTGATGAGGACAAAGAGACATCTATTGCATCAATGTGCCTGCCCTGCTGGGACTGAGATTAAAAACCGAAAACTGACTCTCAGGGCACAGCATTGACCTAGGCTCAACAAAAGCCAGCTCTGTGCTGGGGACAGGAAGAGCAGTTTGGCGTGGCTAGCTGTACCTATCATGGAAGACTACTGGGCACAAGTTGTCTGACTATGACAGTAGGAAGCTAGCTATATTGGTTACTTTTCTCAATGTGACCACAAAACACCTAACAAAGGCAATTCCAGGATGGCAGCGTTTATTTTGGCCCACAGCTTGAGAGTACAGTCCGCCATGGCACGGAAGGCATGGGGGCAGGAGCGTGAAGCAGCTGGTCACATTGCACATCGGGAAGCAGGGAGGTGAACACTGGTACTGAGCTCCCTTCCTCCAGCGTATTCAGTCTAGGACTCCTGCCCCTGAGGTGACGCCATCTGCCGTTAAGGTAGATCTTCACCCCACAATTATTGCCAGAAATTCCCACACAGACATGCCTGAAGTTTTGTCCCCAGGTGATTCCAGATCCCATCAAGTTGTCCATCAATATCAACTGTCACAAAGACCATGAGTGTTTATGGTGTGGGTGGACCCTTCATAGCTGGTCACCAAACACAGGAGAATCTTACCTCTGAGGCTGACCATAGAGCCACACTGCTGCTCTCCCGGGAGCCTGCCAGCACTCAGGGTGTTAGCCCTCACCCTTCCCGAGAGCCCACATACTACTGTGTGGCTCCGACAGGCACATGTTATGAAAGACAATTCAATTCCCCAGCTGCAGATGGCCATTTTCAGCCTCCTGGCCGAGCTGAAAGGCCTGGGCCCAGGCCAACATCCTTGTCTCTACTCCTTTCTTATACAAATATTCTTGTTTCCAAGGCTTTTCCTGAAGTTTTTCACTTTCCTTCATCTACAGGAAATATCTCTGAACCTCAGTTTGAAATCCAACCCCAGAGAATTTACAGTGGAAACATGACCCAGGCACATAAATCCAGGAAGAGAGAGAGAGAGAGAGAGAGAGAGAGATCCCTGTTAGACTGACCCAGGAAGCTGAGGCATAGGAAGGCTCTTTGTCCCATGCCCTTTCCCATCCTCCTTAGGAAGCTAGTGAATGCTGGGAGATGCCTGAGCACAGTCACCACTGTGGGCATCCCAGCTCCCTTTCCTCTGCGCCCACCCCCCATCCCAATGTCCCTCACCTGGTAGGCAGCTTCTCTCATGAACTGCTTGGCTGGCTGCTTCCAGATAGCAGGCACTGTAATGACCCATCTGACATCAGAGTTCTCAAAGTCCGACCCCGCCTGGTCACTCAGCTCCTAATGTCAAGAAGAGTAAATGTAACAGGTGGGGAGATGCTGCTGGTCCCCTGGGACACACCTCCTGTGGCTTTGCTGAACAGTCAGGATTTTAACAGCACTCCAGAGGAGTCTGTGCCTGGCCCCCCACACTGCGGCAGGGTGCTCCAGGCTCTCTCATTTATCTCATCATCCACGTCCTTTAGGGGACTGTCCTCATTCCTATATCCCAAGCTCCCTGAAAACTGCTGCCTCTATGGATTTACCTGTCATGAACATTTCATACAAATGGAATCACATGATGTGGCTTTTATATATTGTTTCTTTTATTTTACAAGATGTGTTTAAAGTTTATCCATACTGTAACATGTATCAGTATTTCACTCCTTTGTTGTGGCTGAATGACATTCCAATGAACAGACGTACCACATTTGGTTATTCATCAGTTGATGGACATTTGAGTTGTTCCCACTTTTTAGGTATTATGAATAATACTGCTATGAACATTCATGGAACAGTTTTATGTGCACATGTTTTTATTTCCCTTGGGTGTGTGCCTAGGAGTGGAATTGCTGGGGGATGTCTGTGTTTATCTTTTTTTGGGAACTTCCAAATTTGTTTCAAAATGCTAAGCCATTTCACCTTCTAGCCAGCAGCGCTGCAGAACACTTTCCACTGTTCTGACCCCAGAGCCTACCTCTCCTCCCTGCAGGCGGTACCTCTGCCTAGCTGGTGGGTACAGCAGCCCCAGATGGCCTGACACATTCTGGGGCTGACTGTCACATCCTCACCTTCAGCGCCTGCTCCTTGAAGTACTGCAGGGCGTATGTGAAGATCTCCAGGGCTTTGACTTTCTTGCCATTTGCCGCTGTCAGGTCCGTGTCCATAGTGAGGTCCTGGGGGGAGAAAGACAGGCACCGGTGGAGAGGGTGAAGGAGAACCGTGCCTTTGATCAGGGAACTGCTGTTTGGAGATTAGCGGAATCTACTTCCCTATATTTAGAGAGGCAGGTGCACCCCAAAGGCACCTGACAGTAATGCCCCCTTACTGTAGAAGAGTTCTGGCTGTTCTCTCCAGGCCCCACCTCATGGCACCCCTTCCATCCCCCCCCCCCTCTCTCCCTTTGTTGGATCCTCAGGAGCAGGCATCTCTGGCCAATAGCAGGTCCCAGGAAGAACAAGTGGGTAGCAGGTGCCGAGCCCAGTGAAATTTACATGCGACTTCCAGACACCAGTCACCCTCAGGAGCCCTGTGATAGCAGCTTAAATCATGCCACTTCCCTGCCAAGCAGGATGCTAACACACACGAATCTCTCCTTCCCCGGTGAGCTGCCAGCCAAATCCCTGAAATAGAAGAGCTCCTATTTTAAGGCCGGTTCTGTCTAATCTGCTGAAAGTGTGGCTCTGTCAGAAGCCAAAGCAGCTGTTGTACATAGTCCCCGGGGAGAGGACACTGTGCAGAGGCCAGATGGTGGGTGGAAAGAGGTCATCAGAAAAATGATGAGCAGGTCTCCAGGGGGAGAGAATGGGTGGAGCGTGGAAGGAAGCCCCTGGACTAACCTGCTTATTAGTGTCAGGAACAAGTTAATCAGTAGACATCAGACTGATGCAGGCTACATAATTGCCTTTGTTTTAGGTAGGGCCACAAGTTACTAATGGATCCTTGTAGAACCTTTGTGTGTATTCTAAAGCATCTCCTCATGCTCACTGCCCCCAGCCAGCACCTGCTTCTCCTGGTGTCCAGCAAAGCCTCCCTGTTTCTAGACTCTCAGGCTCAGGGAGGCGGCTGAGTTCCATGAAGCTATGGTTCACCCCGTGTATCCACTGCCCAATCCTGACAACCAGCATGGAGTCCCACCCAGAGAAAAAGGGTGAGTCCTTTCCAGTCCAAGCTTATCCACAGCCCAGAAATGCAACCTCACGTGAGCCTAGAGCCTCGGGAGGCTAGGTGCCCGTGGTGGCTTTCCTGCCACCTCTGCGCTTCCATCTGCAAATGCTGATGGAAGCCATTTGACTAGAGCGTTCCCTCCTCTGGAGCATCATGCATTTCTACCACTTTGATCCTTATATTCTCCTGGTGAGCAAGATGCTGTAACTGTCTGCATTCTAAAAAGGAAGTATAACGAAGTACAGCAAGGTCACATGGCTTGGACTAAGTGTCTTGGAGGAACCAAGAGTGAAACTGGAACCCAAGGTATGTGGCTCAGAGTCCGTGGTCTTCATCTAGCTCCCACTTTTCCCATGAAGCTCTGGGGCAGGGATGTCTGCTGGACCTGGGCATCTTCACAGAACATTGGCTTGCTCAGGGTTTCAGAAGAGAGGCTACTGCTCTGGCATTCAGGCCTCTAATGGCTGCTCCACTTGTACTTGGCTTCTTGCTCTACACACAGACGGTGGCCTGTCCAATGTTACTGGTTGTTACTTCCAAACCAACCAGTTAATAGCCACAGCCCTGACCCACCTTCCCTACTTGGACCTTCGGACATAAGTTGGTCTCAGTAGATAGAGGGTCTCCTGACCTCCCTAAAACCCCTTGGGCAGCAAGGTGGCAATACCCTATACCTATGTCACAGCTGGGATCTTCTCAGGCTTGTCTGTTTTCTAAACAAAACAAACAGCTAAACACCTCCAACACGCTGCCCCAACCCCCCCGCCGCCCTCCCCTCCTCACCCCACCCACACACACACCAGGAAGAACTGTCAGTCCACAAATGGATGTGAGGGGCCATGCACTCCAGGCTGTTTCCAAGAGCCAGTCAGATGGGCATTAATTTCTGTTTGGGAGAACCTGGAGGACTCCAGTGGAACATCCCTCACACTGAGGTCCCTTGCTCTCCTAGAAAAGCCAGCTCACCCCTGTGGTGTGGAGTTTCATCTTGAACTTCTCCAAGTATAGCCACTGCTTGGCCTCGTTGGGGTCCAGGTCATGGTAGAAGTCCCTGGCAGCGTACCCAAAGCTGTGGAACTTCCTCTCTGGTGTCAGCAAGATGGTGGTCGGGGTCTTCTGGTTGGAAACGCCAGGGTCACCTCCCTCCCATCTCCTGTCACCAAGGGAAAGCAGAAGTTACAGGTCTTTGAAAACCCCAGTCCAGTCAGCACAGTGGAGCTGAGTATCTACTATGCATATGTCTGTCACTGATGTGAGTGCTCGGACACAGGTATGCAATGGGGCGGGGATGGGGTCCACTCAACCCCAGAGACATTTCCAAGGACAGAGTGTGGGGAGGACAGGTTGCTCATGTGGCTTCTCTCTTTGGGGTCCCTGCCTTCCAGGAGCCAGGGCTGCCAATAGCTGTGCCCTTCCCTGTCAAGCTCAGACCTGGGAGCAGCCTCAGGTGGAGACTCAGACACTGGCCCAGTCCAGCAGGGGAGGGAGCAGCTGTGGCCCAGGCTGAGTTCCAACCTGTTCTCATGCGCATCACTATGAGGAGACTGTCACAGGGCAGATGGGTGCCTCCCTCCTGAGGGACTTCCACTCGGATGGTTCTGGCATTGTCCCTGGCCAGCTTCCCAATCAGGGAGCATGTTCTCCCTCAGGCTAAGTGTCTTAGGTGACTGGATAGGGACATGGGGTGACTTTTAGGCTAGGTAGCTCTGTTCTCTGCTTTCTGCAGGTGGACACCCCATGAGCTTCTTCCACTCAATCTTTTATCCTTTCATTCCCATAAATTTTATATATTTATCCCCTCACCACTGTGTGTGTGTGTGTGCGCACATGCACACATGCACGTACTGCATGTAGAAGGGTCCTCGCAGAGGCCAGAAGAGGGCATCTGATCCCCTGAAGCTGGAGTTATAGGCAGTTGTGAGCCACCTGATGTGGGTGCAGGGAACTGAACTTTGGTGCCCTGGAAGCAGCTCTTAAACTGCTGAGCCATCTCTCCAGGCCCTCTTCATCCCTATTCAAATGCAGTCTTTCTCACCCATGCCTTTATCAGGCAGAATCTGGTCATGTCAACATGTTCAGAGTGACAGAAAACTCAAGCAGAGGCAACCTCCCTACACAGTCTCCGAAGCAACTAGGCTGACACCTCCATCCAAAGAGACTCTGTGTCACCTCTCGCTGCCGACCACCCTGAGGAACAGCACTTCTTAGAACAACCTCAGGGAAGCTGACAGACAGGTTTGTGCTCTTTCTCACTGGGGTTTTCCATCTCTAGGGACATCTGTCTGGCTGCTGGAGGTGGAATCCAGGGCCCATAGACCTCCGAGGGCCATGTGACATCAGGGTTCAAGAGCCAATCTGAGCTAGTGAGATGGCTCAGCAGGCAAAGGTGCTTGCCACCAAGTCGGACAACCTAAGTTCCATCCCTGCCTGGGACTCATGAGGTGGACACAGAGAACTGACTCCTGCACGGGGTCCTCTGACCTCTGTGCCTTCCCTGCAGCAGAGGATCACTTTGGCATGTGCGTTCCCCCAACCTTCACATAATTAATGAATAAAAATAGTTCTTTATGTTTTTAAGAACAAAACTGGCTTTCCATTATTCATTTTGTGTGTGTGTGTGTGTGTGTGTGTGTGTGTGCGCGCGTGCGTGCGTGCGTGCATGGGGGTGCCCAGGCATAGGCCAGAGGTAAGCACTGATATTTTCCTTAATTGCTCCCTGCCTTATTTTTTGAGACAGGGTCCTACTGAACAAGACGCTCACCGATCAGACTACACGGGCTGGCCAGTGAGTTCCAGGGATTGGCCTGTCTCCACACCTCACCACTGTCCCCAGCTTTGACATGGTGGCTGGGGACCTGAACTCATGTCCTCACACTTGCTCACAAGCTCTTTACCCACTGAACCACCTCCCCAGACCCTGGAACCTCTTGGTGGCAACAGCCTCAGGCCGAAACACCTCTGGTTTTCAAGAGAATGTAGGGCTTCGTGAGGCGCGTTTGACATTTGACGTTGCGGAATGATGTCGTCCTTTACAAAACTCACAATACAGTTTTGGAAAAGTAACCAAAACAGAAAAACCCAAACAAAAACCAAACAAACAAACAAACAAAACCCAAAACAACTCTTAATGTTTTAAATGAGGCTATGCTTTTGTGCTGGGCCACATTCATAGCTCTCCTGAGCCAAGCGTGGCCACATGCAGCCTGCTGCAGGATGGACACCTGGTAAACAGGCTTGCTTTGAGTCAGTTTTACAACGACTTTAGACAGATAGCTGAAGTCTCACTCTAGGAGTGATGGCTGAATCCCACAATTAATCCTGTTACAGGCAACACAGAACCAATCCCGGTGCATCCTAAATCACACCCTAGTTGGAAAAACAGTCACAAAACCTGAGCTCCTGAAGCTTTCTGCGGATGTTTGGGGACTGGAGGAGCTGACGATGAACCCCAGGGATGGTGGTGTGAGGGCCAGGCTGCGGTAGGCATTGAAGATGCCCCAGGGCACTTCGGCTTTGGGTCACCAGGCTAAGGTCCACCCGTCCTTGCTTTCCCAGTTGTCTGGTGTTTTCTGTACATGGAAGAGCTGGCTCCTTCCTGCTTACATTTTCATGTATGCTGATTCACATGTGGAAAATCTCATTAAATTTGCACAAACCACACACGAGGCATACACTACTGTCATCCCCATCTCAAAGGCGAGGACACGGGGTGAATCGCCTGAGGTTACACAGCAAGGGCTGAGGTGGCCCTTCGATCACCCCTATCACAGACACCAAACAGGGCACCTCTTGGCTGCGCTCACCCAGGCCAAACCCTGGAATCACTTTGGCTGGGATTCAGTCATACTATATAGCCCCTCCCAAAACTATGTAAGAATTAAACTAATGAGCTGGCAGGTGGGAACCTGTAGTCTTGATGTTAGAAAGCAGCACAGGGAGTCTGGACCTGCATTCAATGTCCTTCCTAAGCACCAGTGACTAGCCCTGCCTCCAAGTTTACACAGGTGAGGTGACCAGGCTACACGATGCCCCTCCCCCGGCAGCACTCACCTCATCACGTGGATGCATTCTGGCTCCTTGGTAAAGCTGTAGGCATAGCCACTGGATGTGGTCCCGAAGTCGATGGCCACCACCACAAGGAACGTTTGCTGCTCTGAGACCGGGTCAGCATCATTCTGCAAACGCATAGCAAGGCACGGGCGGGTCAGCGCCGGGCAGGAAGAAGCCTCTACCCTGTCCAGTCTGACCTTCACCACAGGTGGACTACCCCAGCTCAAGCAGACCAGCCTCAGATCCCACCTGAGTGGCTCCAAGAGAGATGAAGACACCCCAAGCTGGGGTGCGGGTCTGTCTCAGAGCGCCACCTACAGACACTCTCAGCTGTGCACACGGGGCTAACTATGGAAGTGCTGCCATGGTGCACAAGCCTGGTAGAAGCTCCTGGTGTGGACACAATGTCCCCACTGTCGCTGTCCCCAAGCCCCTCTGCAGAACCCTGCCACCACTCAGAGCACTCGCCAGTGCCTACTCCATCTTCACAGTGTTTTCTTTACCTGGACAGGTGCATGCACGGTGACTCTGTCCAATCCCACATACCCATCATATGACCCCAGGGCCCAGGCCTCATGTGCACAGTTGTTCCTCATCTGTGAGGCCATTTGAACAGCCCACCTCAGGTATCTCAGCTTTCTTTTTTTACTAAAGCAATGTAGTATGGTGATATTTTATTTGTATTAAAATGTTATTTGTATGTTAATAAATAAAGTTGTCCGGGGTCAGAGCTATTAGCAAGCCATAGGAAAGCAGGGCAGTGGTGGTGTACACTTGTAATCCCAGCACTTGGTAGGCAGAGCTGGGTAAGTCTCTGTGTGTTCAGGGATACAGCCATTATTGGATACACATGCCTTTAATCTCAATACCAATCATGGAAAACCTGGAGGTCTATACAGACAGGCTGTGACGAGGCGGTCATGTGGTTGGGTTTACAACCAATGAGAAGGCAGAACAGAAATTCTATATAAGGACTTTAACACAGAAAGTAGCTCTGGTTCGGAGAGGTAGGACCACCGCAGGAAGAAGGGTAAGGTTTTAGCTCTTAGCTCTGACCTCTTGGCTTTCTTCTTTGCATTGGTTCTGTGTTTCTTATTTAATAAGAAGGTTGGTTACATCTACAATGTAGACTTTCCTTTCCTTTTCTTCTATTTTAATTCCCAAAGAACACCAAATTATAAACCTGGCAAACTTTGGACTGGGCTGCTCTGGCTAAACACTACCACTGGCCTCCCTTCTCACTCTCCCCAAGTGCCCTTCCAAGGAGCAAAGGGTACAAAGTCTGAATCTCAGGGGACCAGGCCCACAGGTTACTATTTCCTCCAGTGTACTCAGCATGTGGTCCAGGACTAAGGGAGTTTCCCCGATGCAAGACTGAGACTCCTGAGTGTAAGCCTTTCACTGTGAGAGGGCTCTGGGACAAACAAAAAAAGGCAGCAACCCCCTAGGGAGCGGTGGCTCCCATGTGTTCCTCATTAGAGCCTTTGTGGATCTGAACAGCGAGTCCAAAGCTACGCTTCTGTGGGCTGCCCCTGCCATCCATCTTTCCTTGTATGGGGACTGGGGAGGGCAAGAGCCCATCCCCTAAGACCAGTGGCTGCTCAGATCTCTCCAAGGAAAATGGAGAAAGAAACAATTCCCTAGCCACTGATTATTGGACACAGAGAGAACCTCCGTGGACAAAGCCACAACATTTTCCTGACTCGTCCCCAAGACATGGTGCTTCCTTACAAGAAGTTGCCTTGTCATTTCTAGGCTCTGGTCTCTCAAGAGCTGATCCCTCTGTCTGCCCACATTATCCTCCAGGCTGGTGTCTCTGCAGACATCAGCCACACCTCAGAAAGCTGTTCCTGGCCCAGGGTATGGAACAGGTTTGGCAGAGTGCACACGCTACCATCCCCTCAATGCACACTCAGCAAAGGGATGTGAAGGGCTGCCTAGCAGCCTGCAATGGGAGAGAGAAAGCAAAGGCAGTCAGTGCATGCACATGCTCACACACACATATTTCTTACCAAGATATGGGAAGGGGACAGAGGTGTTATTCCTGTGTCCCCGAGACTCCGGGCTGGAGAGGAATATGCAGATGTGGGAGCCGTTTCTAAAAGCAAAGGCAAAAATTAGATTCTTAAAAGTGACATGGGCCAGTCTAGGGAGCAGAAAAAGATGCCTATGTGGCTTTGCTCTTCACACAGGGGTTCTTGCAAGTCTGCTACCATGCTGAGCAGAGCTAATTCCCAGCCAGGAAGGCAGGATGTCCCTGCCAGGCCAGCACCTTGTGCTTGGCCTTTAGAACTTAAACAACTGGATGTCCTTATCCCTTTTCTCTAAGTGACCACCAGGCCTGTCACTGTCACACACACACACACACACACACACACACACACACACACACACACACACACACTGCTAAACAGAAGGTGCTGCTCTGTTCCCAGAAGGGCTCAGCTCCTGGCCAGGTGCTCTGTAACGCAGACTCCACAGTGGACTAATGCAACCTGAATCCTCTGTAGTAGAACGTGGTCCTCTGAGCAACGCAGCCATCATCTTCATCAGATCAGCTGTAGCTGTTTGCAAGAACCCACCTCAACGGGGCCTGTCAACTATTAACATTCCCTCACAGAACAAGGGATCGGGGAGGGTCACAGGACCCTCACCTGAGAGTCTAGCCTTTCCTTCCAGCATGTGTATGCCATTCTGCCCTAATTGCAGTGGCCTTGGGGTCTGGGGAGAGCTGGAGTACACAGGCTGGGGGAATTTTAATGGAAGGGGCTCTTCCAATGTGGCTATGGAGAAGCCATGACCCCAGTGCTTGGTGAAGATTTTCTATTATGGCTGCTTTGTGGTCACCCATGTTCCTGTAAGTGACCTGTCACCCATGCCCTGTAAGCCCAACAAACTCATTTCCCACTCTGATCTTTGGTGGAATCATATGTTGTTATTGGGACTTTGTTTTTATTTATTTATTTGTTTGTTTGTTTTTTGTTTGGTTTTTTGAGACAAGGTTTCTCTGTGTAGCCTTGGCTGTCCTGGAACTCACTTGTAGACTTTTTTTTTTAGTGTGCAATGGTGTTTTGCCATGGGTGTTGAGTTGCCTGGAACTGGAATTACAGGCTGTTGTGAGCTGACATGTGGGTGCTGGGAATTGAACCCGGGTTCTCTGGAAGAGCAATCAGTACTCTTAACCACTGAGCCATCTCTCCAGCTCATCACTTGTAGACTTTATAATGGGGAGATAGATGTCGTTTATGTCTCTCCAGGGAAGGAATTATTGCAGCAGTACCAGAGAGGATGTGTCAGTTTTCATGGATTCTGGAAGAGCATCTATAGCCCACAGGTTCCCAAAGGTACGCAGGTCACCCCCTATCCCAGGGTTAACAACTCCTGTCCACAGCACACGGGGCATGAGTGCAACGCTGAGGGACAGCATCTGATGGCCGATGCGCCGCCTGCCATCTTCTTCTAGCACAAGGACCTCCAAAGCACGGACAACTCATGTCTTCAGGGGTGCTGACGGTGTCCAATATTGGGGGCATGTAGCAGCCAAAAGGGGGCTGTGTTAGCTTCCCTGGCCCTGGGACACAAGGAACACTAAGTCAAACAGAAGAAGGGCCAACAGCAAAGTAGCATAAATATCATGTTGTCCCGGTCCTGTTGCAATGATTCAAGTACAGATATTTGTTCTGGAGCAGTTTCAGGGGCCCCCAAGGACAAGACACACTGTCCCTGGTCAGTGTTTGAAGGCTCCACAGTAGCCTTATGCCCATTGCCCAGGGCTGGCAGGGCTCCAGAGCAACCAAGCAAAGACCAGAAACTGCCAACCAATCGGGGAAACAATAGCCAGATGCCGCACGCCCACCAGTACCAGTACCAGGTCTTACTCTGAATACCATGCTGGATTAGTACACAAGTTAATTCCATGTGGGTGGTAGGTGGGTTGGTTTTCTCTGGGAAAGGCTCTCCCCACCAGGGAAGCATGAAAAATAGCTCCATCTGCTAAATCACTTTGCGTTAATCTCAGGCTCTTGCAGAATTACTTTTTTTCTACTTGGTGGGAATTCAAACAGCATCATCTCAGTGGCTCTTGAAGAGTGAGGAGTGAAACAGATCATGAAAACGCAAATGGGAAGCTTTGAATCTGCAAGTCACCTCCCATCTGTGGGCTTACGGCCTTCTCTTCACCAGGAGACTCAGCAAGTATAGAATATGGCCGGCTTCAATGCCACCAGAGAAATGCAGACCCAAACCGCAATGAAAGCAGGGTGTGGTGCACACACCTTTGATCCGAGCACTTGGAAAGCACAGGCAGGTGAATTTCTTGAGTTTAAAGCCAACTGGTCTACCAAAAACTACAATGAGATGTTGCTTCACCCACAAGGATGATGATAATTTTTGAGAGGAAAGGAAAACAAGTACAGAAATTGGAACTCTCATGCATTGCTGGTGAGAATGTAAATGGTGCAGCTGCTGCGCAAAAGAGTTTGGCAGCTCCTCGAAATGTCATATACAGAGTAACTGTATGATCCAGCAACGTAACTACTAGGGACTTGAAAACAGACTCACAGAGAGACTTGTATGTGAATGTTCATTGCAGCAATATTCACAATAACCAAAAGGTAGAAATAAGCTCATGTGTCCACCAACAAGGGAGTGGGTAAGTAAAATGTTGTTCACTCAACACAATGGAATAGTATTAGGAACAGTTCAACTACGTGCAAAGGGAATGGCAGTCCTAGACACACTGTAACATTGAAATAAGCTGGACACGAAAGGGCAAATAGTATGTAATTTCACTTGTATGAACTATCCAGAACAGGCAAATTCAAAGAGTCAGGAAGTAGATGAAAGCTCACTGGGAGTTATTGCTTAATGAGCCCAGAGTTCTTGCCTGGGACAATGAAAAGTTTTGCAAATAATTAGTGATGCCGTGGCACAGTGTTGTGAATATAAACCATGCTGCCCAACTAACGTACATTTTAAAACTGTTTCAATGGAAAGTTTTGTGTTATGTATACTCTAACATAATAAAAAAAATTTATTAAAAACTCATCTTGGGCTTGGGATGTACCTCAGCTAACAGAGTGCTGGCCTAGCATACACAAAGCCCTGGGTTTGATCCCCAGCACCATATAGTGACCCACACCTGTAATCCCAGCACGGTGAAGGTAGAGAGGCTGGAGGATCAGATGCTCAGGGTCATCCTCATGCTACCCAGGGAGTTTAAGGGCAGCCCGGACTACTTAAGCTTTGTCTAAAAACAAAACCTGTAACTCATCTTGCTCATAAGAGGACACAATATTTCCTGTACCTATCAGTATCCGTGTCCCAGGGTGCTTGAAAAGAGAGAACAGTTGGCTCCTTGGCTAGCCCACTGAACACCCCCAGCTTTGTTCGTCTCCAAGCTCAAGGCACCTCTTTCCACAAAAGCCAGAGGATTCCTCTGTCTCCACACAGGGGCCCAGCCAGGCAATCATCCCACTGGTTGATGATGGTTCCATTCTATATGCAACCCCCAGGGTAACCTCGGGAGAGATGCCGTCTACCCAGGAGCTGCCCTCTCTCCACCTGCTACCTCGAAGGCCTAAGGCTGTGTGTCCACGTTTGCACAGAAGGTCTTGGAAGACACCAAACATCTAATTGCCCAGAAAATCTGGTGCTGGCAATTAGCAAACAAGTTATGCACAGATGATGCATCCACCCTGCTGTTGCCTGGTTCTAATTATCCCATCACTCAACCCTTCTCAAGCATGTCTTTGTTTGTCCCACTGACATGCAAAACAGCACATGTCCAGCCATGCATTGAACATGCACATGCCTTGGAACCTCAGGGGACACCAGGATATACTGAGGGCAAAAATCAAGGAGGCGGTTCTCATCCTCCCCTCCCCCCGCTGCATATGGCATGGTATTTAAAAAAAATCATTTGACTTGCTGATCACTTTCCAGGCCTAGAGGCAGTCGAACTTCATGGACTTCTTCCATCAGAAATTAAAAATCAGCTGCACTGTGCAGATTTCAAACTGATCTGCATAGATGGGGTGGAGTGGTAACATTTCCATAGATATGTGCAAAACACTTTTTAAAACTTCATGGGGAAATGGAATAGCCTACTGTATTCCCTGAGAGGTAACAGTGAAAAGTTCCTGGGCACTGACAGTCTCAACCAGAACTGACTTCTTTCATGCTGTATACAAATAAGGATAATTAAACACACACATGAAAAGGACAATGGAGCATCAACCACATCCAGATAGATAGGAGATAACAAACCCCAGAACTGATCTATGAGTATGGGAGCATAGGGGACAAGAGTACTTCTCTGGCTATCCCTTAGACAAAGGCCATCTACAAAGGGAAACGCTGCGCGTCATTAGTTCATGCCGCTGTAGAAGTAGATTAAAGGGAAATGCTTTACGAGGACGGTGGCCAAGGGCAGAGCTAAAAATCCGAGGAGTCCCACTGGATCACACAGAGACTACCAAGGCCTGTCCATAGCACCGTGGGTGGATTAGCGGTCTGTGGCTGTGACAGAACATACCTGAGATTATCAACTAAAAACGAGGGGTTTGTGCTGACTGACATCTCAGAGGATTGGCTCTGGTGCCTTGGTCCTGTTGCTCTGGGCCTGTGGTGGGGACGTGTGGTGGAGGAAGTCTGCTTACCTCATTTGGGCCAGGAAGTACAGACAGACAGACAGACAGACAGACAGAGACACAGATACACACACACACACACACACACACACACACACACACACACACACACGGCGGGGGTGGGGCACATGTCTCACACACCCCCAGTGACCTCATATCCTCCCAGGAGGCTCCATTGTCTCCCAGTGGCCTTGGTAGGAAAGGAAGAGGGACCCCAAAGTTAAGTCACAGAAGTTAGAAGGACAGGACCATTTCTAAGATGCAAACCATCAATGGCAAAACCCAGCAGGGCTAAGAGGAAGTGACTCTGGTGTTTCCAGTGAACAGACATTTACTCATCATGTCTCCTTCATCACTAGTTTTAGATAATTTTTGTGGTACTCAGAACTGAACTCAGAAACTCACAAATGCCAAAGGTGCTCTACCGCTGGGCTACATCCTCAGTCCATGGTTTAGATAATTTAATATCACCCTGGTCTTGTACAATTAGGGTATAGATGATCTTTTTCTTAACAGTTTAGGGAATATAAAAGCAAGTTGACAAGGGTGTTTGTTCACTTTTAATCCTAGAAGCCTCCAATACATTCTTCAACTAAGTCACTTTTAAAAATAAATTTTCAGTGCCGAAGGCTACAGAAAATCAAAGTATTCACACAGCAAAGGAAGAGAGAAACTAATAAACGTATTCTGAACCAGTAAGTCTCCTGTTACAGACTTGGAACCCCAGCCTAGCAGTGGGGAGCAGGTAGTTAGCTTAACCCTCATGGCTTGCCTTAATGGCCTAAGAATTAAAATGTGGGCTTCATCTGGTTCTAGCTATAAAATGCAAGGTAAAAATACGACACTGTTTTATTTGCTCCAGGCTCTAATGGCTTTAATCAGAGCAGACGTTCTTTAAAAAAAAAAAAAAAAAAAAAAAAAAAAAAAGCTTGCAAAGGGAATCGTAATTCATAAACTTGCTTGTTGCCCTTGTCTCCATGGGGGACATTAGTCAGCAATGGCAGTGAGCAGACTCCCCGGCTGTCTGAGATACATGAAAATCGATCTCCCACCCTAAATACAACACTCTAAAAGATGAAGATGGAGCCACTGGCCTGACCTCAGGCTGCAGCGCTCCAGATTCAAGTAAAATGTGACAGGTGGTCTCAACACAGGATGACCTCTCTGCCGTGTTTTCCTTGCTGACTTTGAGATTTATGTGTCTATTAAATAAACAATCCTTTTTAAAGACTTTTTTTTAAGGTCCTACAACTTTAAAAAATGCAATATATATACATTTTCCATTTCTTCTTTCCGGGATGACAGGCATTTGCCTGGATACCAGCCTCTGCGAAGAAGCCTGGTCTTTCTCTCCTTACACACCCTCCCTGCAGTGTTATCCTGGAAACTGATCTGTTCAAGGTCGTGTGTAGGGTACTGGGAAATGTCTTTTGGGAGGGGGATAAAAACTCTTTTATTGCCCTGGAACAGGCTTCACGGCTAGCCGAACTAACACATTATACCAAGCTGAAGTCCCATCTCAGTAAATAATTGATGGGATTTTTTTTTAATTAATGTGGTTGATGTCCAGAGTAAATGGAAATTTTATTAGCATGAGCAGGGAGACCCTCTCACTATAGAGAATGCTGAGTATAAAATAACTGCTCTCCAAATGCTAAGTCCTAATTATGGAAATAAACGCTCCATGGTTGAAACCAAAGCATCCAGTATGGGCCGAATGGGGGGTTGTGTCTTCTAGTAACCCTTCCTGCTTCCTGAACAATCCAAGAGATGAGATGAGAACAGAACAGTTAGGTCTCCCCAGAGTCAATGAGTTCCCAGAATGCTCAGTCGATAGAACATGCTCTCCTCATGGTTCCCAGGCCTTCAAACTGTGCTTCTGCATGTCCAGGCAACTGCTATAAGTGGTGAGGAAATGCCTTCTAGACCAACAGCTTACACAAACTGGAACTCAGCAGACATGCAGCGCCTGGACACCAGCACCCAGCGTTTAGAGAAACTCCACACATGCCTCAAGACAGTTCAGCCCACCAGCGCCCCACCCCCACCCCATGGACTCTGTTCCATAGGTGGAGGTCAGGTCTTACTTCCTGTCTGATGCCCCTAGCTCCTGACATGTCACAAGACTGTGAATGTTGGATAGTTGGATGGACTGGTGAATGGATGGGTAGATAGACTGAAGAGTGGACGGATGGACGTGTGTGTGTGTGTGTGTGTGTGTGTGTGTGTGTGTGTGTGTGTGATGGTTGGTGTTAACTGTCAGTTTGATAGAATCTAGAATCAGCTGGCCTCTGGACATGCCTGAAGGCAGTGATCTTGATTGCCCAAATTGAGGAGGAAAGACCCGCTCCTCCGCTCCTCCACAGGTAGCATCGTTTCCTGGCTGAGATCCTGGAGTGTGTCATGGAATGTAATGGAGAAGTGGAGCTGAGCAGGCAGCATTCATCCATCACTCTCCGCTTCCTGACTGTGGGTATCAGATGACCAGATGCTTCCAGCTCCTGCTGCCATGATGGACTGCACCCTTGAACTCAGAGCCAGAATAAAGGCTTTTTTCCTTGAGTTGCTTGTGTCAGGGTATTTCATCACAGCAACAGGAAAAGAAACTAAAACAGACGGATAGGTGGGTGTTTATATGTGTCCAAGAGTGGGCCTGGTGGCTATTACCCACAGATTTGGGGGAGGGGGTGATGAGGTCTTTCCCAACTGAGGATCTAACCTCTCAGTCAGAGTATTAGGAATGTACCTAATACTCTTTAGGTTACCACCAAAACGTACAATCAACTCTCAAATCAGCCAGATACGCCTCTCTCTTCAGACACCCCTTTTGTCAGAGGAACCATCATGGTTCCCAGACAAGGAAGATCCTCTATGCTCTCTCTTTCTCGTTCCAGCCCCAAGCACCATCACTCCTGTTTCTAATGCCTCTCACTTCTTAGTTTTCATTCTGCAAAGTCACTACCACAGCCTCGTCCCAGACCCTCTTGGCCTCGACCATGGATCCTGCTTGGACGGGCCCAGTGCAAGCCATGCTCACCCACCTTGCAGTCATGGCATCCGGTCAAAGCTCAGCTTCTCCCATGTCCTCAGTCCTGTCAGGGGCTTCCTAATGTCGATTCCCCGTGAGGGAAGGCTCAGCCCACTGATAACTCTGGCACTTCAAAGCCCACTGCATCCATCTACAGCCTCTTCTCACCCTATGCCTGGCCATGCCACATCTTCCCTAGGATCCCAAAACACTTTGGTTACTCTGCACACACGAGTGTCCCGGCTTCTGTGTCAAGACAACCCTGCCTTGTCCTCAGGCCCTATCTCCCAAAGTCAGCCCCTTTTGTTTGGGTACCAGGAGAAAGGACTCTGTTAATCGGTGCTTGGCAATGAACCGGCAACGTTCAGGTGCCAGCTGCTCTAAACTGGGTTTCTCTATGAAACAACCACAAGGAAGAGGCAAGGGACTGGGGACATGGATCAGAGGATTTCACGCTGCTGTGCATTAGTGCCCCCTGGAGGGCTTGTTAAAGTGGAAGCTTCAGCACCCAACCCTTCCAACAGGGTTGAGGCACTAAAAATGTGAGCCCAGGGGGAGTTTCCAGTGCCTGACTCTGCCCCAGACACCAACGGCTACAGCTTTACAGAGACTCAAAACACGTCCATCACAGGAATGGGAACCTGTGAACTTTCACAGGATTGTATTTTTGTTTTTAATTTGTGAGACGATGAAAAATGTAAAGATTGACCTGATACCAACGATTTATTATTCATAGCAAGGTTGTGGAATCCTTTAAAAAAAGATTTCCTTTAGGGAGACATCCTCAAATATTCACATATGAAGCAATACAGTGACCGATAGTCATGCCAAAATAACTTGGGAGGGGGTGTGTGGCTCAGTGGGTAGAGCGCACATCCTGTAAACACAGCACTTGGGATGCAGCCCTCCAAGGTTATCTTTGCTGTCCTGGTTAGTTCAGAGTCACCCGGAAGGAAGAAACCGTAATTGAGGAACGTCTCCATCGGATTGGCCTGTGGGGCATTAACTAGTGATGGACATGGGAGGTCCCAGCTCATAGTGGGTGGTACGCCCCACACCAGGGCAGTCCTGAGTCATATAGGAAAGCAGGCTGAGCAAGCCATGGGGAGCAAGCAGCCTCCTCCAGTTTCTGCTTCAGTTCCTGCCTCCAAATTCCTGACTTGAGTTCCTGCCATGGCTTCCCTTGACGATGGACTAGAACCCGAGTAAACCTTCTACACATTTTTTTTTTTTTTTTGGTTACTCAAACTTGAGTTGTTAGTTTGAAACTATTGGAAATATACAAGCCCAGAAATCTATTGGGAAAGTTCTCACTGAACACATATTACATACCACGCTGAGCACTTTATAAGTGGAACTCACAAAATCCTGCCTTGTAAAGTTGCTGTTAAGATTCCCATTCTAATGATGAGAAAAATTGAAGCCTAGGAGGTCTGGGTGCCGCCCAGCTGAACTCAGAGTTCTCCGACTCCAAGCTTTCCTCCCACTATCAGGCCCCATACGATGAGACCATGAAACAAGCATTGTCAACAGAATGTGTGGGGCTGGTACTTCATAAAGAATGGGTGTTTGTTTCCTTGAGTGGCTGGACTGGTTAGTCTTTATTGTCAACTTGACACAGCCAGCAGTCACCTGGGAAGATGGAGTCTCAGTAGAGCATTGCCCAAATGAGATGGGCCGTGGTGTCTGTAAGGAACAGTCTTGATTGTTGATGGTTGTGAGAGGGCCCAACCCACTGTGGACAGTACTACCCCTGGCAGATGGTCCTGGGTTGTATGAGAAATATGGCAGGGCACCAAACACATAGAGAAGCGGGGGTGGGGGGTGGAGAACAGGAGAATAGTAAGCAGAGTCCCTCCCTGGTTTCTGCTTCAGTCCCTGCATTAACTTCTCTTAGCAAAGCCTGTTACCTGGAAGTGTAAGCTGCTTTGGGTCATGGTGTTTATCACATCGACAGAGATCAAATGAGAACAACTTCCAGAAGCTGGGGGTCTAAGGCTGAGAAGCCCGCATGTGGACAGGCCTCCTTGCTGTGTCTTCCCATGGCAGAGAGCAGAAAGGCAGAAGTAGCAGTGATCTGGGGACCAGAGGGGACAGAGCCATCCTTTAATCAGGAGGTCACTCTGTGATCACTAACCCACTCCTGAGGGCAGAGTCCTTGTGACCGATCTAACCTCTGGAAGAGCCCACCTTTCAGCACTGCTGTATTGGGCATTAAGTTCACACCACGTGAAATAGGGGGACACATACAATCATGACAGTTATGAATGAAAATCTCCACTTCACATATGAGCAAAAAGTATGGGTGAATCAGGGCATTCCCAAGTCAGGCCACCATGTAGTTCTGCCTTCCTTGGGGAAGGAAGTTCCTGAAGAACTGAATAGGAGCCTTCATTTTTCAAGCTATTAATTGGTCAAAACTCAAAGATCCAAGTAGGGGAGGGGTAACTTGATGTCACAGAAGAATAGGAACAGAGTTAGGAAAGTGGGGGTTCAAATCCTGGCCTGGCCACTTTCCAGATGCAGGCCTGGAGTGGGCGACTTTCCTTCTGGAGACCTCATTTTACTCACCTAGAAAGTGGGGCTGGGTAACCACGGTGATATATTGTATTGGTGCACTATGAGAATTAAGTAAAATATATATATATATATATATATATATATATATATATATATATATACACATATATCAAACCTGGTACAAGGAAAGCATCCACAGAAGTTTTAGGTATTGTTTTTTTATTTACCATCATCATCAAATTAGTCCAGCTGCTGCAGAGGAAATGATCTGGTGGTTACACCCTGGAACAGGCAAAGAGTCCCCAACATACAAGGTCAGTAAATATATTCCCTCTACATTTAGATTCTGTGGGTTAGTTCATCAAAGCTGAAAAATCCATACCAGACAGAAATTTGGCAGATGGAACCTTCAGGAAAACTCCTAGTGATGGGAACTGTGAGGGTCAGCACCGCCAAGGATGAGGGAGACTGTCTGGCCCCAGCTTCCCCCTGAGGCTGTCTGCTCACCCAGGGGCACTCTCAGAATAACCCAGAATGTGGGAGCCACGTGGCCATGACTGCAGCCTTCTCAACTCCTGCAGGGAAGCCTGGTTTCCCATCTAAAAACTAAACAGGCCAACACAGGGCTCTTTTTTACCTGGGACCGACACACACACACACACACACACACACACACACACACACACACACACACACACCCGAGGTGATAGTGAACACCCTTGGAATTGGTTCCGCCTTGAGAAGCTGAATCCACAGCTGCTGGGATTGCTCTGAGCCTAAGGAAAGGTCTTCTACCATCCCAGTCAGCTGGTCTCACACTGAGCAAAAGAGCACTCCCCTCCCCGACCTGTCTTTGGAAGGAAACGGACAGCAGGTGAGGGCAGGGGATAGAATGGCTGGGTTCACCTTTCCATAGCTGAGCTCTCTAACAGAGTGTGGTACTGTGTCCAGGACAGGGGTTTCTCAGCCAACCAGGTGTTTGTTGAACACAAACTTCCAACTTTATTTACGTGCCTGGGAGAGTAGAGGTGTGAGCCCCTTCAGAGTCCTCTGCAGAGTTCCTTAATAGAAGAGATGTCCCAAGGCAGATGTGTAAATGATGCACTGACCTTGGAGGGCACCTCCCAAGCACAGATTTTCCTTATTGTCATTTCCTTATACACAGGTGCTATCCCATGCCAGGAGCTTAAGGGCTATTGTCTCTCTTGGACACCAAGATGTGGCAGCATAAGGATGTAGTCACAGAGCAAGCGGCACCAGGACTACTGCAGCTTCTTCTCCTTAGACACTCTGAAGCCCAGACTGCTGACGCAGCTGAAGGGCTGAGAAGTGGCCACCCTCCTCCCTCTCCCTGCCTGGCAGATGAGCAGTTTCAAAGTGCTGTGGAATAAATGCTAAGATTCCTAATAGGCCTCGGGAGCCACATCAGGACGAAATGCACCAGCATTGATACAGGCTGTGTAGCTGGCCATGGTGGTTCATACTTGTAATCTCAGCACTTGGGAGGCTGAGGCAGGAGGATCAACATGGAAAGCTAGCCTGGACTACACAGTGAGTTCAGGGATAGCCTGAGCTTTGGAGTAAGCCAGCCCAGAGGTCAGCAGCCAGCCCAGAGGTTAGGAGCCAGCCCAGAGGTCAGCAGCCAGCCCAGAGGTCAGCAGCCAGCCCAGAGGTCATTAGCGAGCCCGCTGGCCACCTAGGAATCTACCATGAAGTCAGCAGGGGTGTTCTCATGAAATGTCCCTAGTGCTGCTCTTGCCCAGAGAAGGCAAAGGCTGACCACCAAATAAAGATAAGCTTTGAAATTTCAATTTATAGTGTAAGTCAAGAATGCTCAAAACAGGAACAGAAGAAACAAACACCAAACTCCTTATCCCACCCATCCCAACCTCCACCCAATCACACACCTCTGCTAAAATGCAAACTGAATCCCTTTGAATTCTTCACAGACCTGAGGTGGGAGAACAGGTCTGGGACAGAGCAAAGCCGCGAACGAGCATGTGTACTAATTTTCAGGGGTCTGGAGAGACAGCCTGGGTGTTCACACACCCCAGCGTGTGTGTTATATGTACATGAGTGGGCTTAAGATCATGTGACATCCCAGAACCCTTTGTTCCTGACACACACTCAGCTCAGCAATGCTTGGGCCCAGGAAAGGAGACTTTGTACCGTGACCGCCATGCATGGGTGGCCAATGGCCCCATCTGGGCTTAGGGAGGAGATCGTGGGCACCCAGGGTGGTCCATCGGCCCCTTCATTCCTCTTCTTGCCCCACAGGCCTATCCCTCCAAGGATGCAGCATTCTGGCTTCACTTAGCCATGGGTGGCCTGCAAGGACAGCCTCTCTGACCTCAGTGTTATCTTTAACAGCCTGTCTGGAACTCAATTAATCGGCACCATCTCCTCTGCAGAGTGGAATGCTCCACACCTCCCAGAACGGCCAGCCTGATTCCTGCAGGCACACCCCACTGAACCTGGAATGTCTGAGTCCTGTGTTGACCCTAAGATGAGGAAATGGGCTGGTCCCAGGGACACTCAGCCTTTACTTCCCATTAGTCTGAGAGGGTCCTGAATGGTGTGGGCATCTGCTGAGAACACTCAGGGATAGTGAACAAGCAGCTACACACGCTACCAGCAAAGGAAGCAACTGACCCTGAGCAATCGCTTCAGCACTCCCTGCAAAGGAAATTATCGGAATGAACCAGGACCTTAATAAACATCTGTCCAATCCGTGTTCTCTCCCAGTCCTCTGCTGCCCATCCCACCAGCCTGCCATCTTCTGGACCAGAGAGCATGCAGCCACGTGAATTTCACAGAGGAGGAGCTGACTGTGCGCCCTCTAACTGAGCCAGTGACTTCAGATCAATACGGCGATGGGAAACATCACAGACTGCTGAGCTCTTTGTGAGATGCTGGGTAAATGATGCAGGGGTGGGACAAACTGATGCCACTGGAGGCGGTGGGAAAGCAGTCCCAGAAAGGAAACGTTGACTGGAAGGGGGTTGTGCTGAGTGAGCAAGATGCAGAGGGGACCATGGCAGAGGGGACATCATGAGGGAGACAAAGCAGTGTGAAGAGCTTCCCTGAGGGTCCCTCACCCATCGGGCTGGTTTCTGCCTCCAGGTTGCTCCCCTTGGACCCCATCTTAACCATGAATGTCATCATATAACCCCCGCCTTGGTACCTGATGTAGCCCTCTGTTGCCCTTTGCATACGATTAACTATGTAACCAATCAATTGCCTTAATTAGGATCTCACCACTTCCCCTGGTCACCTTTGCCCCTCATATAGCCTCTCCATCAGCCTGGCTGTGCTCTCTGCCATCTGGGAAGCCATCTGCTGTCCCCCAGTCTGTCTCCTGCACTGTCTGCAGGACAAGGGCCAGCTTCCCTTTCTGTGGGAGGAGCAGACCCTTAGGGCTGTGCTCCTCCAGGGTGGGGGATGGGACTAAGCTCAGAGCTAGCTAGACTCCAGGGATATCCAGTTCTCCCTTCAACAGTTCTGCCAAAGACAGGGCTTTGCCCCAGGCCTCAGATTCTTTGCTACAAGCATCTAGCAAGAGTCTCACTCAGGGAAGACCTGTAAGGAAGCTCCAGCACCACATGGGATAGAGAAAGGGTGCTCATGAGAATGGGAGCCACCTGCCACCTGGCCACAAGAGAGGGTTTCCAAGTCAGTCTTGAAACCTTCTGTTCTGGTCCAGACAAGGCACCCATCCCATGTGTGCTCCAAGAAATTACTACAAGCAAGCAGGGCAGCCACTAACCCCGAGTCCCTGTGACAGCCATGAACCTTACTCGTGTGTTGAAATCCTTGTGTAGTTGAACATACGCCAAACCTATGGCCTAGTAACTCTACTCTCAGGCCTTTACTCATGAGATGTGAAGGTTTGCATCTAACGTGAGATTTATTCCAGAATGTCTACAGTAGGGTTTATTTGTTTGTTATTGTTTTCACAGGAGTCAAACACAACTCCAAAGAGAATGGATAAGCAAAGTATGGTTTAATCTTGCAGAGCTACTCCTCAAAAATAAGAAAAGACCCAGCAACTAGGATATGAGAGCAGGAGCAAGCCTCCAGGTCACTGCAAAGGAAGAGGCCCTGGGCAGGGCGCACATACTCTATGGTTCCCTTATGAGAAGTTCAGGAACGGGTAGGATGGGCTAAAGAGTTCACAGGCACTGAGAAGGGGCACAGGGAACTTTGTGGAGTGATGCTATCATAAGAGCTGATGATGTAGCTCAGTTATAGAATGCTGGTCTAATATGCATATAGCCCTGGGTTCCATGTGCAGCACTGAATTAACTGGGCATGGTGGCATATGCTTGTAATAACAACACTTAAGAGGCAGACAGGAGGAAGAGGAATTCAAGGTCATCCTTGGGTATATAGCAAGTTCAAGGCCAGCCTGGACTACATTTAAAAAAAAAAAAGAAAAAGAAAAAAGAAAATTCATCCTTTGTTTTGCCTGATATAGTGCTTAAAACATGCTTCTTGTTGCTATGGTAACAAGTTATTAGCATTTAGTGGCTTAACACAAAATGCCTTCATTCTCTTACAGTTCTGGAGGTCAGGCATTTGAAATGGGGCTAATGGCCACATTCAAGGTGCAGGAAGGCAGGGCTGGTTCCTTCTCCAGGGAAGAATCCATCCCATGCCTTTTTCAGACTCCCAAGGACATCTGCATTCCTCGGCTCAGCTCGCCTTCAACTCCACAGGCAGCAGCACTACAGCTTCAAAATGCCATGTCTGATTATCCTGCCTGTCTCCTTCACTTATGAGAACCCTTGACATTACACTGGCGCACCTAGGGAATCCAGGAAGCATTCACACCTTCAAGGCCCCTTCTGCCATGCCAGGTAATATTCGGAATATGTTCCTGGGAGATATTGGCTTAGTCCAGTTGGACTGTAAGAAAATAATAAAGTGGGTAGTTTACAAACGACAGAAATTAATTTCTCATCATGGAGGTTGGGCAGCCCAAGGTGAATCCCAGGCAAATCCAATGGCTTCTGAAGGAGGGCCTGCTTTCTGGGATGTGTCTGGCCCCATCTGGCTGTGTCCTATTATGGTGGGTGGAAGAGGCAGGGCAAGTCTTGGGGAATTTTTTATAAGGGCGCTAATCCCATTGATGAGGTTCAGCTTTCATGATTAATCACTTCCCAAAGACCTTACTTCTAATGCCATCAAGCTGATGACTAGGGGATACAAAGAAACCAGAGCAGACATGTTCAGGGGTCTGGTACCCTGCATATACACATACCAAAAAAACATGAGCTATGTACTCACTACCTGTATGCCTATTGGTTCATAAATCCTATCAGTAATAATAAAGAGCAAACATTAAGGGCTCCTAAGTTGGCTGCAGAGAAACCATGGGCCACTTGTCAAATACTCCTTGGTAGGCTGGTACAGAGTGCTACAGCTCACAGAGTCCAGCCCTTCCTGCTCCCCACATATTTGGGTTGAGGGAACCACCGGGCCTTAAGAGTGGTTTCCTCATAGTTCATGTCAGTGTCCCCAGGGAATGTCATAGACAGTGTGCAGAACAGAGACGCAGCACATGTCCTGGGAACTGTCAGGCCGTCACCATCCCACAAACCATTACCCTTCAAGTCTCAATGTCCTGCTCCGTGGACACCTTGTGACATTGGACTGTGAATGCTAACCTGCAGCTTTAGGGACAGACAGGTTGACTTTGGGTGGGGCTCCCAGCTGTTTCCTCTTTCCTTCCTTTTGGTTATTCTTTCTACAGAGGACAGGGAAGCTCCAGCCATGGGAACCGATGCTGCCTTACTTCATACCCAGGCCCTCCACAAGCTCCCAGCAACTATCTGGCTTCCAAGCCCCAGGACCAACTCTTCCCAGCAAATCTCCCTGGCGACACTCAGGTTCAGGCCCTCATTCTTAGCTCCATCCTCCAAGTGGGGAAACAGAAACACAGGAAGTTTAGGGGATGCTGAATCCTCACAGCAGGTCACAGCAGAGGCTTGAGCTGGGGGGCTTCAACTGTTCCCATGACACCTTCCTCCCAGAGAAAATCCAGGTCAGGGACCCTGTCCTAGCATACTGGAGTTACTTTGCCCTGATCACCCACCCACACCCAGGTCCCTGAAGCTACACTTCATGGGTGTAACTTCTGACCTCAACCTTTGATGGCTCAAATGTCTCCTACCTGAAACGAGGCTCCTCCTCAAAGGCAAGATGGGAATCCTACAGGGTTAGGGGGCACTTGGTTTGGGTCTCAAGCCCCACACAGGGGACAGGAACCTGGTTCCATAGCTGGCCTCCAGCTTTCCCACCTGAATCTCTGCCCGCAGCTTGAGTGCTGAGTTCAGAATTCAGTTGCCAAGTGTGGGGATATCTGGAGCCGGAAAGGTGGGGTGTCCTTGGGATGACCTGAGTCACAACAGCCTATGAGCCCCTACAAGGATGGGGGAGGGGCTCTCGGAGTGTAAGCAGGTGGAGGCCCATTTACAAATTCTCCAGCAAGTCCTCCTGGGACTGGGAAGGAAGGGCAGGTATACTGGGACACAAAGTCCTGACACTCCCGTGAGTCATAGGCTAACAAGTGCTCATCATAGTGCACAGTCACCACGTTTTAGGGCTGTGTTTGTGTTCTGCCGTTTATTTCAAGCTCATGACTAAGAATTTCTTAGAAAGTTGGGTTTCTTTTTTTCTTTTTGTTTTTTGTTTTCCTCCTCTCCTACCCTTACCTCAGGATTCTGGAGAAAAACTTTAAAAAAAAAAAAAGATTTATTTATTGTATTTTAAGTATTTGAATGTTTTGTCTGCATGCACCTCATGCATACAGTGCCCTCAGAGGCAAGAAGAGGGCATCAGACCTGTGGAAGACACCCACAGGCGTGGGCAAAGTCCTCAGTAAAGGTGTGCTGTTGACATGGGCACCGCCTTGTCAAGGACCCATAAGCTCCCCACAATGCCGTGTCCAGGGCAGGGTGAGGCTCAGAGGGAAACGGTGTGTGTGTGGATGTTGACAGTGTGTGCAGAAAATATGTCCACCACAGCTTTCTCCCTCCACCCCAATATTTATACCCTGGGGAATGTGCCCCTCCAGAACCTGATTCTATGGAGCTTAGGGAGACTTGATTCCTTGATCAACGTACATACCACAAACCCTCCTCCTTGTTTATCTGCGTGTGATAACCCCCAACTCCTTGGTCAGCAACACACAATAGCCCTGCCTCCCTATTCAACCGTATGGAATAAACTTGTTAAGCTTCCGGGGTGCTGTGGTTTCTCCATCGGAGAGTTAGTCCTCACGAATCCAGCTTTTCTGTGTGTTCATGTGTTTGTCTTTTCCTCATTCTCCCACCACCCCAGTCAAGTCTGTCCCTGGGACCACGATAAACACAGCAGATCCCCTGGAACTGGAGCTACAGAGTGCTGTGAGCGGTCATGTAGGTGCTGGGGATTGAACCTGGGTCCACGGCCTGAGCAAGTGCTGTAAACTGCTAAGTCATCTGTCTTCCCCACCCCACTAGGCGGGGGCGGGTTGTTTTTAAAAGCCCACAGTGTGCTCATGCCATTAATGTCTCACTCCTAGAAATACATCTCCCTCTTCATCAGGCCACTGGGCAAGGATGTCAGTTTTCTGACTGAACCTCATTCAAGGCACAAAGTTTTGCTATTGAAATAAGCCTCGCAGGACCGCAGGACCTGACAGGTCCATGCCCCCACTACGCCCCACACTGGAGTTGCTGCCCTGTCTACGCTGCAGGCGCTGCTCCCCGCACACAGCCCTTCACGGAACCAGCCAGATCCTGTGGGTTCTGGAACCAAATGAAACTTAAGGGAAGACCTACTAGAGGTTGCTACCATCTCCCAGTCTCTTTGGGTCAGTTTCGGTCTTTCTCCCTCCTTAGCCCCTTCCAATTCCGCGGCTCCCTCTTCCCCCAAACACACGCACGCACGCACGCACGCCCGCCCGCACGCCCGCCCGCCCGCCCGCCCGCGCCTCTTCCTGAACTGGCCTGGCAATACACTCGCCCCACTCAGGGCTTTGCTGCGTGTTCTGTGCCCACGCTCATCACCACGCGCCCTGTCCCATCCCCCTTAGGATGTTGCTCCAAAGGGTTGGGGTCCTTAGGCCCCATGGGGTCTCTGCTTCCCACGGTCCCCATGGCTTAAACGTATCCCCCAAAGGCATGCGTTAGAAACTCAATCCTCAAACTCATGGGTTCGTGGTACTGAAAACTATTTGGGAGGCAATTAGGATTAGATGATATCATGAAATCAGGGCCTCCCTGACGACAACAGTAGCTTTGTGCTTCACAAGAGGAGGACACACTCATTCTGTCTCTCCATCTGGTGCCCTCCGCCATCTTATGCTACAGGAAGAAGGCAGTACTAGATTCAAAGCAGACACCAGCATTGTGTCCTTGAATTTTCCAGCCTCAGAACCATGACCAAACAAACCGTGTGTGTGTGTGTGTGTGTGTGTGTGTGTGTGTGTAGGGCAGAAGTTTCTGTCCCACCAGCAACTTCTAAACACCCAGCAGCCGCTATAAAATTATTTTTGTCATGCTGTATATATGTTGCTACTTTTGTTTGGGATATTTTTGTATGTTGATGCAAATTAAGATTATTTTTGTCGTATGCATTTTATATTTCTACCTCTGGTTAAGATATTTTTTGTATATTGTCACCATTTTGAGGTTGTTGTCCTTATACTGTACATCTGTTTCTATATTACATAAGGTATAACCTCTACAGCTTGTTTATTTTCATATATGAAGCTTTAGTCCTTAAGGTATATAGATTGATAAGAATTACAGGTTAATAGTCACCCATGCTTGTCAAACTTGTCATGTTAGTTAGGTTTTCTGGGTGTGCAAAGATATGTTCCAAATAGATAGATGATCTTCAAACATTTCAAAGACGTACAGAATATGTCATTTATAATGTTTTACTAACTTAGAATTCTTTTGACGTGAGACATATCTGCTCCTGGCAGCACTGATCTACTCTCAAGAGAATGATAGGTATCAAAGACATTCTATATGGAGTTTGTTTTCCTTTTGGCAAAACTTCCTACTGGGCAAGAAACTGCCCTTGCCTCGACTGCTGACAGTAAGCACAATGTCCAGTCTGGACAAGCAGCACACAAGGAAAAGCGACTGCCAAACTTTGCCAAGACAAGGTAGGACAAACCTTCAAATTTTCCTGCTTCTGAAAAGGGTCTGTCAGATATTCTATGCCTGTAAGCCAAAGTTGGGTGCCCCAATGTTACAGAGAAACCTTGGATGACTGTCCAGGCAGCCAGCTGTTTCTGTCATTTCTCGCATTTTTTGGAAATTACTTGCAATGCACTTCTTATTTACTCAGGTAATATTATATATTTCTGGGGTCTTTGATGGAGTTGAAGATTAGATATCGTTATAGTTTTCCTTAGTTATAATAAAAGGTAAATTAAATATGAAACTTTAGACTCACAAAGATAGGACAGAAGATAGACTGTTTTCTTTGATTTTGCCAAATCCAAATAGACTGGATATTATAACTGATTCTTACTTGATAGCTGTTTTCATTGTATATAATTTTACTATGTTAAAATTAAAAACTTTCCTTTTTGATTAGACAGAAAGTGGGAAATGCTGTGGGATATCCTTCTGTACACCGTGAATGTGTGTTGCTATGATTGGTTGATAATAAAGCAGTTTTGGCCTATGGCAAGGCAAGATAAGGTTGGGGGTGGAATCAAACTGAGTTCTCAGAGGAAGGAGGGTAGAGAGAGGCAAGCAGCTGCCCAAGGAGAAAGATGCCAAAGGAGTGATAAGCCACGGGACAATACATAGACGCATGGAAATGGGTTAATTTAAATGCGAGAGCTAGTTACCAATAAGCCTGAACCATCGACCAAGCATTTATAATTAACATAAGCCTCGGAGTGATTGTTCGGAAACAGCTGCAGGACATGCGGGACAGAGAAACTTGTTTACATATATACATGGGGCGTGTTTTGGTGTTTTGACTGAATGTCTATCTGTGCATCGTGTGCATATCTAATGCCTGCAGAGGCCAGAAGGGCATCAGATCCCCTGGAACTGGAGTTACAGACAGCTGTGACATGGGTGCTGAGAATCAAACCCAGGTCTTCTTGAAGAGCAGCTAGTGCTCTTAACTGCTGAGCCATCTCTCCAGCCCCAGGGCATTTTAAAATAAGGCCAGTTTCTGCTAAAAGAAGACAAGACTACACTAGTTTATCACTGCTATTGCAAACAAACAAACAAAAACAAAACAAAACAAAAATTCACTCCAAAATTTAGTGGTTTAAAACAACCACTTATTTGTGAAGAATTCCACAATGTTTGTTTCTCATCTGGGGTCCCCTCACAGGGCCTACATCTGAAGGCTTGATGGTCACTACATGGCCCGTGGCAGCCTTACTTGTGCCTGACGCAGCTGGGCTGTTGGTCAGGGGCCTCAGTTGTCCTCTGTGTGGAACCTCAAGCCTGACAACTTACATGTCCTAAGTAGCAAAGTAAAGAGGGGTGAGTCCCAACACACTGGCATTGCTCAGTTTATAGCACTGGTTATATGTTAAAGGTTCCATCCCCGGAGTAGAGAGAGGTGAGGGGTGTCCCATAAGCACCTTGGACCAAGCCCTTTATCAATGGGACTCCAGGACCCTGGCGTGTGTCTCTGTCCCCACCCCCCACCTTGTTTTCTAGCCATAAGGTAAACATTCTCCTCACCATCCGGCACCACAAGAGGCCTAAAAGCAAGTCCATCTGATCATAGACTGAAAATCTTTAGAGGGACATGAACCAAAATAAACCTTTCCTTTTGATAAGTTAATTCTCTCAAGTATTTTGCTCTAGTGATAGAAAGTTAGCGCAGGCTAAAATGCCAAGCCCCTGCTGACTTCCTGTTTGCTAAAACAACACACATGGCTGAGCCCTGAAGCCAGGTAAGAGGAGAGTATACCAGGATGTGTGTACCTGGAGATAAGGTTTATTACAGGCTAGGTAACGATCTACTATAAGGACATGCTGTCTGTGATATTTAATCACGACTGTCAACTTGAATGGACTCAGAATCGCCTAGAGGAAAAACCTCCCGGTGTGTCTGTGAGGGCATTTCTAGGGATCTTAACTGGGGTGGGAAGAACCACTCTGAACAAGGGTAGCCCCCTCCTGTGGGCTGGAAGTCCATACGCAATAAAAAGGAAAAAGGGCTGAGGACCAGCATCCGTTGCTCTCTGCTTCCTGAGTGGACACAACATGACAAGTACCTCACGCTCTTACGGCCATTGCCGTTCTGTCCTGCTGTGGTGGACTGTGCCCTTATACCACGAGCTGAAATAAACCCTCCTTTCCTTGCTTTTATCAGGTATTTGCTCACGGCAATCAGAAAAATAGCTGATGCGTGATCAGAAACTCTTTTTGAAATGGAATAAACGTGGTTTGGTGAAACCGTCCGGGTAGCCTCATCATAAACCACTGTGGCCTTTACCAGAGGCCCCCTCGCTGCCCAGCCCCATGGCAGGCCTTGGGAAACGGTGCTCAGTCATGCCCTCACTCTTTCAACTGAGCCAGAGGTAACAGTGACTTTTATCCATACAGCATTACAGATGGCCTCCTCCGTACTGGTCAGGGATGCCACATGTGACAGAAGCTACTTGCCTTCACTTGACCAAGGGCTTTATCGGCAGAGTGGCTGGTGATACCTTGTCCCTAATCCTTAAGCCATGCTTTCCCGGGGTCACCTAATTGTTTTTCTTGCGCCAGGCAATCAGTCTCCCAGGACAAAGCTCTTGCACCTCTGCTTCATGGCCAAAAGCGAAACAGAAAAAAGAGGCCAGCGTCCTCCAGTCCTCTGCAGTGACCTGTGGATCTCTGTCACTATGCTTTATCTCCCATTAGCACCACACCCTGGAGACAAAGTCTTGAACACATGGTCTGTGTGTGAGGACCGCAGGCTATCAGTTTTGACCAAGCCTAACCCGCCCTGGCTTTCTGAATACTTCAGAGTTCCCTACCTATGTCTCCACCCCCAGTTCCATGGATCCTTAGGCTCTACCTGGCAGCACCACCTAGTCTAGGGCCTGACCAAGGATATCCTGCAGGCTCTACATCTCCCTTCTCCAGAGCCAATGAGGAGCAGGCTAGGAAGCACAACTAAAGTCCCCACAAATCCCTTGCAGAAAGAGCCTCAGGGCCCAGGCGGGGCACCTGACTATCATTCAATGAAACCCTGAGGCCCATTGGGATGCCCTACCATCTGAGGTGGGGTCTTCTACAAACCAGATAGATCCTATTCGCAAGTCTTCCAATGACATAATTCTCCCAAGCTGGAAATAGTCTACACTTTGATATAATCGTGGTTACATAACTATATTATCTTTGTCAAAATCCACGAAACTGAATACCTGGAAAGCTTTCACCTCATGTGACTTACACCTCAATAAACGGAAGTTTCCAGGAGTCACCCCAGCAGGGAACCCCACCTGATTACCCAGCACTTATGCCCACCTGCTGGCAGGTCCCCAGTGTGCTTCAGAGAGTAATGATGAAACCTAACAGTGAACGCACACAATTGTGTTCAGGGCCAGTTCTTGACGTGTTTGACCTCCTCGGCTCTCAGGACCATCCTGGGAAGTGTCAGAACTAGTTTTCAGCTGACATAACAGGTTCAGAGAGGTTGCACAACTCACTCACAGAACTCAAGCAGGACTTCTTAATGTCATGCCTGCCTCCCCCACCAAATGCCCACAGTAGCGGCTGAATGGTGTGTTAGGTACTACTTACACACGAGGCCCAGAGACACCAAATGATGTGCCTAAGCCAGTAAAAAGTGACTCCAAGATTCAAAACAAGCACTATCTGATTCCAAAGCTCCCTCTGCTCATGAAGGCCCCGGGTCCCTCCCACCCTATCCTCAAGGGTGGCCTGACTCTGAAGACTCTGCTTTCTAACCCTGCTCATCCAGTTCCCCTGGCCAAGACTACCAGCAGCAAAGCCCAGGGAAGAAATCGGTCTTCAAAGCATCTTGCTAAGTCTGAGACAGATGCCCCAAGGCCATGGGTAAGGGCCTTTCCAGAGCATCCATGCAGTGCTGGGAACACACCTGACTTCCCTAGCTGGGGTAAGCATGACTCTCCTCCAACTCCCGAGTTCTCCCAGCATCTCCTGAGGGAAGAGTGGAGGAGTGGGAGTTTAAGGAAACAGTGTGCACCTGGTGTGACCCCGATCCTCAGCACAGCCTGGTTCCCAGGGTCTGTTCCAGTGTCCTGCCGTGTGGGCCTTTGTTAACTCAGCCAAGGATACATCCTTATCATGCCTCCCACAGATAACCACTCAAGCCCCCCACGGAGGGTCCTTAAGTCCGTCCTTGACTTTAAACAGAACTGGCGCTGGAGCAGATAGAGCGGATGATGTATTTGGCATCATTCGATGAGCATCATGTCCCTTCTGCTGGGCTCTGACAGCTAGCCAGGGAGACCGCAGCTTGACCTGGTGCCTGGAGTCCTCGAATGGGCCCACTGGCCAGTGCCATGTTCACAGACTAGGAGGGCCCAGCATGCATCAGGAAAATACGCCTTGGATCCGCCCTTTGTTCTCACTGGAAGGACCCAGTGGCCATTTACCCTGTGCAGCATGAAACACTTGGAGGAGGAAAAATAATTTTCTCCAAGAAAGAATGAAAGAAAATATCTCCAACAGACTGCAGAACCATCCTCTGTATGTGCAGCCCTCGACTTGGTACTTGGTCCTGTACTAGATGGCTCGGCTATCAGAGCTGGAACTGCGGAGGAGATACCACGCTGTAGTCAACAAAAGATGCATCCACTCATTCTCTGCTCCCAACAGGTGACTTTATCCTCCAGCCAGATATGACTGTTCCAGGGAGCCTGAACATAGGCATCACCTCTGGAAATCTGGACTTGGGAAGACAGTCAGATGACAAACAGAACAACAGATAACAGCCCTTAGAGTAACCAGTATTGTCAACTTGAACATGGGCACTGTGGTACCACACTGACCCCGCAGATATGGACTACACACCATGGGTCTGCAGGGAGGAAGGTAGGAACAGTACTGCCAGGCTCCTACACAGACCTGACCTGGCACGTGGGTACCACTCCAGGATCTATACCTTAAAGTCACCTTTTTTGCTTCCTCAAGCAAAAGAGTTTGTTGCCTACACCTAATGCACTAATGACTGGCCTTTTACCCAAGACATTCTGCGAACCAGGCCAAAAAAAAAAAAAAAAAAAAAAGAAAAGAGGCAGCCACCAAGGCCAAGTGAGAGGCTACAATATCCATGGTTCCGACATTAAGGAGTCTTATTCATAGCAATTTGATTTCACACCTCACTCCTCCAAATCAAGCTTTTTCTTGGAACACTGTTTGATAACGTAATCACTGCAGGGAGACACAGGTCATTAATCTATTAGGAGCAACAAAGCTTAGGTCCTTGTGCTGTCCATGGTGGCTGGATGCCCATGTGGCAGAAGGCCTTGGGGCCCGTGCCTCCAGCTGAAAGTCTGAAGAGGGGGCCAGCAGAATGGTCTCTAAGCCCAGTGCTGCATGCATTCCTAAGTGGTCTGTTCCCATCCCGAGCTCAGTCTGCCCAGCTGGGGAATGGGAGAGAAGACCCAGCCTGAAGTTTGATGATCTGGGTCTCTGGCATTTATCACAAGCTCTGTTTTCTGACAGTAACTTCCATCTGCACTTGGGGACCAAGACACCTTACATTTGTGACATCCAGCTAGCAGAGATGGCCCCTCATGACCAATGAGAAAAGGAAAAGAAAGGAAGTAGCCAGTGGAAGTTATCCTTCAGAGCAATCAGACACAGAGAGGTCAGCAGGAGGCCACAGGGTCAGCCTGGAGCTCAGATGCCCACATCTGGCATCCCACAGGGGACCAAGTGTCTGAGCATAAGAACTATTGTTCTTCATTACAGAGAAGCCAGGGGACCTTAGGGGACAGAGAGGGCCACAAAGATTGACTTTCATTGCCAGTTCCTAGGCAGCAAAGGGAGCTGGCAAAATCCACCTCCCTCTCAGATCCTAGCGTGTTCAGCATGGAGCAGAGGATGATGAATCAAGAATCCACAGAACTTACAACCTGTCAAATGAAGGATGTTACATGGCCAGATCTTATAAGGGCAGGACAGTGATCTAACACCACCCTGTGCTGTGGATGATTAATTGATAAATAAAACACTGATTGGCCAGTAGCCAGGCAGGAAGTATAGGCAGGACAAGGATAGAGGAGAATTCTGTGAAGTGGAAGGCTGAGGCAGAGAGATGCTGCCAGCCGCCGCTGACAAATGAGATGTAAGGCACCGGTAAGCCATGAACCACATGGCAAAGTATAGACTAATAGAAATGGGTTAATTTAAGATGTAAGAACTAGATAACAAAAAGCCTGTCACGGCCATACAGTTTGTAACCAATATAAGTCTCTGTGTTTACTTGGTTGGGTCTGAGCCGCTGTGGGACTGGCGGGTGAGAGAGATTTGTCCTGACTGTGGGCCAGGCAGGACCGGAGAAAACTCCAGCTACAACCCTGCTTGAACTTCTGCTTCCAGGTATGGAAACTAGAACCCTGCAGTCAGAACTACCCAATCCATCCTGTCTGGAAACGCCCAGGAAGCGAAGCAGTCTCCAAAGTTCAGTGTGTAAACCCAGAGATGACACAAGAACGAGAGCAGATAGGAGGAAATACGTTTAAATAGACATTCATCCCCATGTGAATATAAACGTTTCTAATATGCTATTGTCTGTTTTCCTAGAAGTCTTCACATTCTGCAAAATCACTCTCTAAAAAAACCCACAGGATTCATGAAGGGAAGCAGAGCTGGAACACTTTTCTCAACACCTTTGTAACCTTGTTACCAGAATCTTCCCCCAACAGCCAAGCCTATAAAGAGGACCCAGAACAGTAAATCAAAAATTATCCCAGCTGCTATTCAGAGATGGAGCAACTCGGGCCCTTGATGCTTAGGTGAGCATTGTCATTCCTGTTCATGTTAAACACCTATCCAGCTTAACTGTTGGCTACTGATAGATTCTGGGGGAGGGGAAAACATTGTGTTCAGTTGTATGCCAAGTGGTGAGTCTACCAGCCTCCAAGGGATAGTTTCAAACCTGTTGCCACATCGACCATCAGTGGATTGGTAACAAAACAAACAAAAAGACTGGAATGTGGAAGGGACCTGTTGGGAGGAGACTGCATAAAAGAGGCAGGACGGAGAAAAGAGAAGGCGAGAGTATTTACGTATGAAACTGCCAGAGAACAAATTTAATCAACACAAAGCCATTTTTGAAGCCTACCCACTATTTTCTCATAGGGACAACATCTCTGCAGCTCCTTTGGTGCCTTCTGGACTTCTGCTTTAAGGGCATGGGAACCGCTAAGACGGCAGGAACTTGCACACAAACAGGGTGCGTCCATAACATTTTCGTCTTTCTCTTACTACTTCCTCATCTGTTTCTCTTTACTCATAAGGAAGTTTATCCCAACCTATCAAAACCACAAGCACGAGGGGGAAACCACCAACGAGCCAGCATGACTTTCCCAGACACCAACAGCATCCCTCTGTCCATCATCCCTCTGTCCATCCTCCAAGTGTCAGATCGCTGCGGAGCACTCCAGTCTTGCCAAGGGAGGAGCTCTGGCCTGCAAGCTGTTGCGACAAACAACTGTTTTAAAGGTTGGGCTTTCAACGTTTTAGTCCAGCTGACTCTGTTAGAGGAAAAACTCACACATTATTTGCAGCAATTCCCCTTCGAGGTAGTTTATGCCCTCCATTGCAACCCCTTGTAAATTGCGCTAGACTTCAGAAATACAGCTCAGATGATTTTCTGCTTCTAAGGAAGGCTTGGGGGAGGCTTGGAGCCCCCTTTGTCCTCTCACTGGCCCGAGACCATCATATTACAAGCCTAAGCTGTCCTCCTGGAACACAAGAGCCTGGCTCAGAGCCAGCACTGTCCCCATGTTCTCTCACTGTCCAGCGCAGTACAGCCATGAATGAGCACAAACACCTGGCCACAAAAACGGCCAGCAAACAAAAACAGTCGCTTTAACCTCCCCAAAGATTGTCTGAGCTAATATAATGAGACATCTTTGTAGATGTTTCAATAGTTCTTTGATACTTTGATATTTTTTTCCCTGCCTGGGAGTCGATAGATCTTTATTTGGATCTTTATTTAGCATGGGCCTCTGAAAGGAGGCTGACTCACCCTAAAAATGGCCATGTCTCTAAGGAACCTATCAAGATTGAATCATGCCAAAGGTAAGACTCCAAGAAGGAACTTTCTCCAACATCCAAACAGGTCTCAAGAGAGACAGACCTTCAACTAACAGTCCCCAGTCCATGGAGATCTCCTCTACCTTCCTGGCTAAGACCTCGCCACCCACAGTGTATCATGTCCTAATTCCCAGGACCTATGAATGTATGACTTTCTATAACCAAAAAGGAATTCTTCAGGTGACTGCAATAAGGATCTTAAGACAAAGAAACGATCCTTGAGGGTCCAGGTGCACTTTACAAGAGATCCTTATGCTAGTGTCCTTATGGAGTGGAGATGTCACAATGGAGTCAGAGCTGGGAGGGATGGACTCTGAAGATGGAAGAAGCAGTCTTGAGTCAAGAATGCAGGTAACTTCCAGAAGAGTGAGAATGTAGGAGACAGATGGACGCTTCAGACAGGACCCAGCTAGGCCAACACCTCGCAGCGAGACCCATCTTAGGGCTCATGTCTGACTTCTGGAACCTAAGATAATAAATTTGGGCTGTCGGGCTGTAATACAGCTCAGCTGGTGGAGTTTTGCCTGGCATGCCTGAGGCCCTGGGTTCAATCTCTAGCGCCACATAAGCCAGGTATCCTGGCATGTGTTAATAATCTCAGCATTTGTAAGATGAAGTCAACCAGATCAAGAGTTTAAGACCAACCTGAGCTACATAGTGAGTTTGAGGCTAGCCTGAGCTGCAGGATACTCAAAAATAACAACAACAAATTATCATCATCATCATCATCATCATCATCACATTTAGGCTGGTTTTTGATCACTACAGTTGTAGTCCTTTTTATGGTGCCTTGGTTTCCCCCTGCCTACAAGAACATATCTTTGGAGGTTCATTTGCAATAACACTAGCAGTCAGTCAATAATGCAATTGTCAACACTAAATCTGCGCCTCTTCCATGTCCTATGTGCTTTCCTTGAATAAACTCTGCTCACAAAAACCTATGAAGATGGCACTATTATAATCCACATTTTTAAAAGATTTGTTTTATTATTGATTTATGTGTACATGTGCATGTCCCTGTGTGGGTTTGCACACACAGGTGCCTGCAGCAGGCAGAAGTCGGTGACAAATTTCCTGGAGCTGGAGTTACAGGCAGTTGTGAGCCACCCCATGTGGGTCCCATGAACCAAACTTGGGTCCTCTGGGAGAGCAGCACACACTCTTAACCACTGAGCTACCTCTCCAACCCCCATAACCCACATTTTGTAGATGAAAAAGGAAAGGCTTTAAGAAGATCCTTTTCAGGATCACAGGACATGAAACAATATAATACGAATGGATTCAAACCCAGGTGTCCTGTTCCCAGATCCCATGTCCTCACCAAGAACCCTGGTGACACCACTAATAAAGTCACTGTCACTTAGTATGGCCTCTGTATAGCAGGATCACACCAAGCCCTTTACAAATATCCTCTCTCATCACCCAGAAGCAGCAACATCAAACCCAGAGGTCAGACCCATCGAACCCACAAGGGTGGGTTTCGGCCAACCCTCCTGCCTGCCTCGTCACACCCAGAGGGGACAAAGATGAGGAATACAAACAGATGATTCATCTTCTCAACAGAGATACTTAGAAAGTGAAAGGAGTTGCTATTAGTAATTAGGGATTCATGTTTAGAACCATCTCAGCAAAGCTGGACACTCTAAAGATAAGAGCAGTAAGAACAAGATCCGGCCTGTGGGCAGCTCAGGGTCTCCCAGACGGGTGTCTGGGAGCAGCTGCTGTGCCAAGGGACTTCTTCAGGGGTTAGGTCCCAGTCAAGGCTGGTTTAGAAAAGACCAGCCTACAAAGCCCCAGGTCTGGAGCTCAGCACTGTGGGTGGAGCCCGCCTAGGGTGGAGGAGTTCTGAGGTCAGAGGCTAGGCAGTGCTGGATAGAGTCCAGGGATGCAAAGACTTTGAACCCCACTGGCTGCCTGTTCAGAATAGCCGGTGAGGAGCTGGGAGCCATGGCAAATGGCCCAGTGAGCAAGCAGCCTGAGACCTCCTGGGTTCTGGGCCTGCTGGACAAGACTCTGCACAGCCCTTGCCTACTTCTGCCTAGCTGTGGAGGTCTCAGGCCAGCCTTTCTCCACTCTGAGCCTCTTGGACAAAATACACCTGCTGATGGCTGCTCTGCTGCTTCCTCAGGATTCAGGACTGTAAACAACGATGGCAGATAACAACAAACATGGACCATACTCAGCACTTACTGACAAGGATTATGGGAGAGAGTAAAATCCAGCGTGAGGCATGTAGTGTGAATATTTTCATTTTACAGATGAGGAAACAGAGGTGGGGATAAGGGAGATTCCCAAAGCTAGTCAGTGGGAGTCCAGGCATGGCCTCTGAGCTCACAGTTCTTTATAATCTTGTTGGAACACTTTTGTTTCCTACTCTGCCTCCGCAGAGCTGGCCACCTTCACGCAGGGTCACCACTAGGGGCCTCAGCCCTCTCAGTGAGCAGAGGACTGGGCAGTACACGGGCACATCTCATACCAGTTCCACCAGGTTTTAAGCTTCAGTGGTGAGTTTTGCAAATACATGGTCCCAGGTCTCATTTCCTGGAGGGACCACTGTGGGAATAGAAATTACAACACCAATGTCATCCATCCATCCATCACAGAGAATGTCTCCATCTGCTGCTCTGACCTACTTCACTCTGAAACTCTCCAGGCTCTTTACAGCCTAGACATAAAGCCTTCTGTAGGCAGTATCATCTATAGGAAGTATAATACCTGATTTTAAACATGCATGCTTCACACTGTGAGCACCTGCTGTTTATGGCAAGGAACATAGATTTTTCTGTTTGTAAAACTGACATAGTCTTCCCAAAATAAAGGCATATTTCAAACAGTGGGTTGACTTTTAAAAGAAGCTATAAATCATTATTGTGGGGTGGAGGTATCCATACATCCACTGGAGTCAGAAGGGATAACCTGAAGCCTGCAGTTTTTGGGGGATATGGCATGCTGTCTTCTGTCTTAACATCACCCCTAGAGATCCTGCCACCCTAGGACCTGAACTTGACTCTCCCAGCCTCAGGGTCTCCTACTGTAGAGTCACACATTTTATGGGCTGTTGGTGAGGACCAAAGAAGATAATTTAAGAGCCAATAGGATGCTGCCTGTGGCCCCAGCTACGAGCCCAGGAATCCAAGGCTGGTAGGGACTGTACACTGAGATCCTATCTCAAACCCGAAGAAGTTAAAGGCACAGGGGAAGCCTTGGCCTGGACTTGTCACTCAAGAGAGGCATGGTGACTCAGAAGGCATGGGGCCAGGGGTGGCCAGCCTATTGCTGCTCCCAGCCCCCACCCTACATGATCAGGTCCCTTATCCTTTGAATGCAAAATGTCCTCCACAGGCTCCTGTAGAGGGGGGCGGAGAGAGACTGGGGCACCAGCTCTGGGGAAGTGACTGGATCCTGAGGGTTCTGATAAGCAATGGATTCATCCCTTAATGGGTTCATAATTTGAAGAGACTGGTGGTGGGGCCTCGTTGGAGGAAGAAAGCCAATGAAGGCCTGCCTTTGAAGGGTGATAACTCTTCCTCATCCCTTCCTGTCCGACTCTTTCTCTCTCCGCTTCCCAACCAGCTGCCATGAGCTGCTTTGCTCTTGTGCATGGTCCCTGCCATAGGGTTCTGCTTCACCACAAACTGAGAGCCAGAGACCACACAATGATACCTCTGAAGCATTTGGCTAAAAGAACAAGTCCTCCCTTTAGGTCATTTGTCGGGTACTTGTCACAACATGGAAAATGGGACTAACACGGGTCTGGAGTCTGACACCGGTTGTGTGGGACTCGCTGGTTGGTGGCAACAGCGGATGTCTCCTAGAAGAGGTCTGGATGTACCAGCTCTGGAGAGGACTCAGCCTTGGCATCATGTCTAGGTGACTCCAATGGGAAAATCAGCCTGAAGGACACCTAGTGACCACAGAGTGACTCCTGCTCTCAGTCCCCAGGCCAACTCTGCAGCAGCCATCATCCTCACCCCCCTGTGGAGTATACAGGGATAGAGAAAGAGCCTTGAGGAAATACCCATGCCACTCCCAAGGGGCTGGCTTCTAAAGGGGCAGAACCTCAGGTCTAAAGGACCAAAACAGGTCTCCACATAGCCCCAGTGCAAGGGGAAAAAACCCAAACAAAACAGAACAGCTTGACCCACCACCACAGCTCAGAAGGAAACTGAAATCCTGATGGGCAGAGGCAGGAAGGCAGCAAAGAATTCATTCAGTGAGTGACAACGCCATTTCCTGCCCATCCCTTATCTCTGGCTGTTTCCAACAGACCCAGGCAATCACCACGTACTGCTATCACAAACCCAGGAAGCGAAGTCTAGCTGGCGTCTGCATTCCAAGTGTGGCTGAACATCTGGGGGACAACAGGCATCAGGCACAAGCCCTGCAAAGCAGGGAGAGTCTGCAGGGCCTGCCCCTGTGGGTCAGAGACCCTGCTGGACATTGTAGCTCCTCCCTGGGAGCCTCCTCTACTCCCCTACTCTCTATAAGGAATGCCAATGTCCTGTGTGCCCATGAGGGCAGGTGCTGTCCCTGCCACTGCTGCTTGTTCATTAAAAGGCCCTGATTTCTCCTTGCCATCTAATTATGCACAGCGGTCATAAAGAAGCTTTCTCCTTTACCAAAGAGGCCTATTTATATGATGAGAGAGCACTTCGCCCCCACAAGATTGAATTGTCACTCAATGCCTTGTTGGAATCAAAGCCTCATCTCTTCAGAGATGCCCGGAGCCCCGCCTGCCTCTCCCCTCCAGCTTGGCCCACTTCTGAGCATGTGTTCCCAGAAGTGCCACCCTGGAGTGGGCAGGCTATGGATGCCATTCCCCACTGCTGTGGTCCTTCACATCTTGATGACCGAGTCATTCAACATACAGGCAGGTATTTACTGAGAACCTACTATGTGTCCTTACTGAGAGCAATGGACATGAAAGATAAGGACCCTGTCTTTGTTGAGAGAAAGGTCACAAGCTTTTGGACACCATGACTGATTCAAAGCTGACTCCAGCGTCCACTGTCTGGGCAAGCTACCAACTTCTCAAAGCCCTCAACTGCCTCACTGTCAAAATGAGGTAATAATAATACCAACCTCAGAGGGTTGTTGGAGGACAAATAGTACACAGGCATCTAAAGCTGACACACTCTCTGCACTCAAGACGCACCAGCTGAAATCATCAACACTTCAGCACCCAAGGATTGACAGGTGCATTTCACCAACATGCATGAATCGAAGGGGATTTTGAAGGATGAGTAAGAGTTTTATAGGTCAAGAGAGACATCACAAGGGAGAACTCCATATGTCAAGAGCCAAAGGGGATCCCACATAGGGCTTTAGTGAACACAAGACATTGAGAGATGAGGGATGGAGGCCACTATGCAGGGAACAGCTCCAGACACAGGCATTGACACATAGTGGATCCATGGCAGAACCCTAATACCAAGAGCACCCTTTGACTTTTGCTTGGTTCCTTAAAGGAGGGAGGAAAGGCCTCTGTTAATTCTGTGCCCGGTCACACAGACACACTTCACATCACTCTGAGGGCCTACAACAAAGCAGGGATGACCCAGGAGAGGCTGTGCATGGCATTCTTCTGAGTCCCTGAGTGGCCTGGGCTCTAAGCCTCACCCACCCCCTTTCCCACAGTGTACCACAGTGCCTGTGGCAGAAGGGGTCAAATGCTGGTCACAAGGCCCCTCACTGAGTTGTCTGTTCAACAAGTGTGGCCGGGCTAAATGAGATGATTCAGTGCTCTTCACTAAGTCCTCGATAAATGTCAGTGCTTATTTTTATTAAGATGAACTGCTAGGATGGTGAAAATCCCATCTCTAAACCCCAGGGCTCCACTCCTCCACCCACTCCTGGAGAAAACACATAGGCTTCCACTGTCTATGCCAGCCCTGACTTGGACACCAAAGAACCTGCTCCCATTTGCACCACTAAGTGCTCCACCCACCCACACATCTCCTGCTAGGGCTTCTGACACAGTCACTCAGGTCATGGGGAGGAACACAACTGAAGGTCATCTCAGTCTCTGCTGTCTAAGAGACCAAAGGTGACCCTTCAGATCTTGCGAATTAACTAATTAATATTCTATTAAGTAACTTTGCAAACACAGTCAAGCTGAGTCTCAGAGGTCACCTACTCACCACCCAACTTCTACTACATTCTACTCTTCTTGTTTCGTTTCAGCCCCACTCACCCCACCCCTAGGTCCTCCCCAACATGAGAGACCAGCAGTTCACAGATCCCAATAGGCTGGGGCCTGTGGAATCTTTCAATTATTCATTTGCTTCAAGAGCATCCTTGAAACACAACTACTTTGTCATCCCTAACAGTATAGTGGCCACCAATGAGGGCTGAATCTGTAGAGTCAGATGGTCTGAGTTCTAAGCAGAGCTTCCTAGATCTGTGACCTTGGACAGGTTGTTTAATTAATGTTTAAATTTCTCATCAGTAAAAGGAATGCTGGTGACACATTTATTAGGAGACTTGAGACATAAAATAGATATATTCATCACCCAGCCAAGAACATGCAATGACAGAAACCTCAGAAGTAGATGGGACTCTGTAGTTAAAGGGGTGGTCGCTCAGAAAAGCACAGTGACTTGCCAGGATCACTTGCCCTTCAGGTGGCTGGGCCCCAGGTGTCCCTGCACCAGGGTGCCTAAAAATCACCCTACAACAAACCCAGGTGAGCAGTGATATGTCTGCCATCATGAATGTGGACCTGTCCCAGCAGAGTGTGTGTGTGTGTGTGTGCGCGCGCGCGCGTGCATGTGTGTGTGTGTGTGTGTGTGTGTGTGTGTGTGTGTTTAGGGTAGGGTAGGGTAGGATAGAAGCAACAATGTGACTTGACAAGACTAATCAGGGAGAGGGTGCACATCCCTGCCTCCAGCTCTGATTTGACAGATCTTATACTCAGCCTTGCATTTGATATAACCACCCACTCATTATCTCAGCATGAGAGACATGAAACTGGATCACTTACTCTCTAGCTTAAAGCAATTGTTGATGCCTCTCACCAGCATCCTAAATGTTGGGTTTTTTTTTTTTTAATTAAAGAAAAAAGGTGGGGGGAAAAATGAGTCAATCCACTTGCTGAGTGATGCTCAGACAAAGAAACGCAACTGCCAGGCCATGGCCCGTGCCTACAGACCAGGAAAGGTCAGGACACGGAGGCACATTCCGGGTGCCTGTTGGAGTACCACCGCCTGGGCGTGGGTTGGGCCTCTCCCTCCGTGGGCTCCCAACCCCCACCCTGCGCTCCTCAACCACCGCAGTGCCTGCGGGCTGGGGAGGCACCTCCCAGATCCGCAGGAACAATGGGCTGGGGAGGGGGCAGGTGTGGCTAGCGGAGCAGCAGAAGAGGGGGCTGAACCCAACCCACACCGGGACAGAGATCGCAATTGCCAATGCCAGCTGCGCCGCAGCTGGCCTCAGTTTCCCTGTTTTGGGTCTCCGCAGAGCGCAGAGCTCTTTTTCTCTGGCTGGATTTCGCTTTAAGTCCGGGCATTTTAGTGTCATCCTTGCAGCTTGCTTGGAGCTCCCGGGAAACCGGCTCAGGTGTCTGCTTCATCCAAAGCTCTGCAGGTCAGGGACACGCGCGGCACCTCCCTGCAACCAACTTTCCCCACTTGAGATACACAGGAAGAAGACTGGAATCCTGACCAGCCCATCCCCTGTGCTGGCGAAGCCTTGATTTACAGCTCTGGCTCGGAAAGCATATCGTCCTCTTCCCGGATCCCCAGACTCTCCCTCCCCTGCCATCTGAGGCGCAACCATGCTCCAAATGAGCCGCTCTGCCATAAATGTAAGAAGCAAGGCTACAGTACTCCGCATGGGACACCCCTCCAACACACACACACACACACACACACACACACACACACACACACACACACACACACCTCTGACAAGGAACGCACAGCCTAGCCTCCGCAGTTTCTACACCCAAACTCAGAGAATCCTAGAGAATGAGGGGAGAACCGTGGGACACCCTTCGGCCTGCAGCTGCAGCCTTTACTCCTGGCTCCTGGGTCCGGTGGGGTGGGGTGGAGACAGGGGACAGATATTAATCTGATTTTCCCAAGGCTTGCACCCCTGCCTCATCTGAGTCACAGAAATGAACCGTTGGGGACCCGGGGCCACCTGGCGGCCAGCCATCTACCAGGTCAGCACTGGCATCCCACACACAGCGCGCAGGCGATGGACAGGAGGGGCGGTTCTCTTGGGACTGGTACCCGGCCTTAACCAAGGAGCTAGCCCGAGGTGGAAACAACCAGGGTGCCCCAGCCAGGGATTTAGTCCTGGTTGCAGTGTCCGCACCCTGGCACAAACCTCGCACGTGACTGGAGGGCGGCCTCCCACCCAGTGGGCCGCGTGTCGCGTCCAGACGCTCTCTGATCCGGCTGGGGATGGCAAGACGGAACCAGAGAGGTCACTTTTCTAACGCCCTCGACTGGGCTTCGGGCTGCATTACGGAGCGTGCCTCATTCTTCCCAGCCCACGGCAGCCCGAGCGGCAGCCACCGGTCCCTCGCCCCGCGCTCACCTCGGGACCCGGTGTCGCCGCCGACAGCTTCCTTGTCCGCCATGGTCCTGCAGCCCCAGCCCAGGAGAGGAGCGGCCGGTGCGAGTCTTCGGCTCTCGAGCTGGGTCTGAGCCTGTGAACAGCGGGAGCACCGCTCTGACGCTGCCGCCGCAGCCCGGGCTCCTCCCCGCGCTCCTCCCTGGCCCGCCCCACGGAACCAAGGCCCTAGGGAAGGCTGGAGAAGGCTCCTCCTCCGAGCTCTGAGCCCGCGGGTCGCCGCCCAGCCAAGGCCACGCCCCGTGCTGTCAGCAGCGCACAGGGACTCAGCATGGGCGGTGGAGGGTTAGAGGCGAACCCGGTCTCTGCAGCTGGTCCAGCCGGGTGGACACAGGAGCGTGCAAGGTCTGGTTTCAAGCCCCGGAATTCCCGCTCTCTGGAAGGTACAGCGTGGCAGGGCCTGACGCCTTCAGCAATCACTGCACACTCAGCACTTCTTGGCAAGGGTGTCTGCTCCAGTCTGCATCTATGACCTCTGTCCCTAGGTCCCAGAGGAGCGGCCAAGGCAAGCCCTGGAGACCCTGCAGCGGCCAGGAGCCAGGCCACAGCTCCAGGACCTGCGCAGGGCCGAGTCCCAGCACAGCCATCCGGCTTTCCCGTCCAGGCTGTCTGCAAGACTCCAAAGCATCTCCTGACCCAGAGAGGTATTCGACGCAGAGACAGTGTTGCCCTTCCATATATGGGATGCATCCCTGGCCCCATTAGAAGTCTGAGAATACTACATTAATTATTCAAGACTTCCATGGTTGAGTGATTCACCGGTCTCTGCCTTCTGGCGTTCTCTCTCTCTCTCTCTCTCTCTCTCTCTCTCTCTCTCTCTCTCTCTCTCTCTCTCACACACACACACACACACACACACACACACACACACACACACACACTCCTGAGCCTCTGGCACCTGTTAAGGCCTGGCCAGGGAGATCCTGGGTCCTCAGTATCCCCAACTCTTTGGCAAGAGCAGTGGTAAGGATCTAATTACCATATTGGGTCTTCCCCAGGGGTGGGGGAAGAGGGGTCTGACACTAAATGCTAAAGTGCCTATATCCTTAACTCACAGCTGTCAGTTTCTGCATATAAGAAAACCTGGTGTGGCAGGTTTAAATTATGATTTCAATATCACACACAGCAAGTGAATGGCTGGCTGGGATCCCATCCGGGTGGTAAGCACTACCTATCCCTCTTACTGAGACAGGCAACATCTCTTGCCCGAGGTACCTAGGGGATGCCTCCACAAGCAGCCTCCCTGTGGATGGTGGGGTGACCAGAGGTCTGCTAATAAAGCCTACAGAGGAGCTTCTACTCAGAAAGTGACGGATGGGAGAATGATAAATGAGCAAGACAAAACCTGGGCTGAGGATGTAACTCGGTGGTGAAACTATCACCCAGTGCTCACAACTGTCTTCTGTTTGCATTAGAATGTCGCAAATGCAGAGTCCCAGGCTGTATGTGAGCCCATGATCAAACCGTGTGACCTCTCTGAGACTCACTGCCCTCTGAGAAATAGATTCTCAAGACTGAAAACAATTAGATGAGATCATGCCTAGCTTGGAACCTAGGATAGAACAGTTTAAAAAGCATGCGCTACAAGATGCCAGGCCAGTTGTGCCCGGCAGTGGTAGTAGTGATGCCCGGAAGCCACTCCCAGAGTGTAGGAGACATGTTTCTATGGAGCAAATTCTCCCAATCAAGATGGCTTTCTTGCAGTAACAGCACCCCATTATCTCACAGGCAGATCCAGGAGATCAGTTCCCAGCAAGGAGCTGGAGGCCAGGAGCTGGAGGTACCCGAAAGCAGAGAGGTTGGGGGCAGTTGCTCAGGACAACAGCCTGATGCTCCTGAGCTTGGGATAGAGAGGGGAAGGGTTGGCCCTGGCCCTTCATCCACCCATAGCTACCTTCTGGTTCTGTTCATACCTCCCAGTTAAGTGAAAGCAGCTAGATAGAAGCCACATGAGCCATAATATGAAAAGGCAGGAATAACCACTGACACTGTCCACTAAGTCCGTGTCCTGGAGACATGTGTGGTAACCACTGACGCTGTCCACTAAGTCTGTGTCCTGGAGATATGTGTGCTAACCACTGACACTGTCCACTAAGTCCGTGTCCTGGAGACATGTATGCTAACCACTGACACTATCCACTAAGTCTGTGTCCTGGAGATATGTGTGCTAACCACTGACACTGTCCACTAAGTCCGTGTCCTGGAGACATGTATGCTAACCACTGACACTATCCACTAAGTCTGTGTCCTGGAGACATGTGTGCTAACCACTGACACTGTCCACTAAGTCCGTGTCCTGGAGACATGTGTGCTAACCACTGACACTGTCCACTAAGTCCGTGTCCTGGAGACATGTGCCTAGGTTACAGAATAGTTGATGGGAGCTAGTGTGCCAGTCATGCTGGACTTCCTCATTCCCTAAGGAAAAGCCTTAACTGAGCATGAATCTGTGTTTTGTTTTGTTGAGATGGAGTTTTGCTATGCAGCCCAGGCTGGCCTTAGACTTTCTATCCTCCTGATTTAGCCTACAATGCTGGTTTTACAGGTGTGTGCCACTGTTCCCAGCCAAACACTCCTTAGTGCAACATTCAATACTTTACTTACGTGCATGGGTGTGTATCTGTGTGTATGTGCACATAAGTGCAGGTGTCTGTAGAGGCCAGAGATGCCAGATTCCCCTGGAGCTAGAGTTACAGAAGGCTGTGAGCTGCCTGACATGGGGGCTGGGAATTGAACTCAGGTCCCTTGGAAGAGCAGTATGTGCTCTTAACCACTGAGCCATCTCTCCAGCCCACTTCAATACTAGTAAGCACCAGCCACTTCCATCTAAGCCCTCTCCCAAGAAACGACCATTAACAAACTATTTCAGTTTTCGCAGCGTTTTATTCTTTGCATCTTTTCTCTACCAGCCACACCCAGGCATGCACCAGGGACACAGTCCCCTGTTGCTACCCATAGCTTGCTGTGACGGTTAGTTTGCCAACTTGACACAATCTAGAATTACCTGGGAATAGCATCTAAATAGGGGACTGTCTACACTGGGTTGGCCTGAGGGTCTATCTGTGGTACATCTATGTACATCTACATTATTTGGTGCGGGAAGTCCCAGCCCACTGTGGGCAGCACCGGTCCCTGGGCAGGCGGTCCTGAACTCTGTAAGAGCGGAGAAGGCAAGCTGGGCATAAGCAAGCAGGCAAATGAGCATGCATGCATTCATTTCTCTCTGCTCTCAATGGATCACGTGACGTGACCAGCAGTCTCAAGTTCTGGCCACCTTGACTTCCCCACAGTTATGGGCTATAAAGCTGAATTTGTGAGCTGAGATAAATCCCTTCTTCCTGAAGTTGCCTTTGTCCAGACATTTTCGTACAGCAACAGAAATGAACTAAGACACGCCTCACAACGTCCAACACCCAACGCCTCTATGTATTGCTCTCTCTGTGTTGCCTCAGCAACTCCGCCTTTCTCGCTCCAGCTGCAGGGATGCCCACCTCCACACCCAGGACTGACCTTCCTCCAAGACTCCAGAGCCACTGAGCCTCTCACAAGGTGACTCCCGGACTCTCACACTTGGCCCCTCTCTCCTGGGGTTAGAAGGGACTACCCACCAGGACCCAAGCCGCACACCTGGCATCCACCAATGTTCCTCCTTCAGTGTCTGTCCGTGTTTGGCATCCCCAAGTCAAGCCGCTTCTGACACCTCCTTTCCACCCATCCATTCCTGGCTGCTTGTGAGTCTGCAGCAGCCTCCTCCCAGGCACCCAGCCTCCTGCCCTCCCTCCCCTGCCCTACTCCATAACTATCTCCCCACCACTGACCTCTTCAATCCCTCCTGACCCCTGCCTCTCTTCAGTAAGAAGGCAGAGATGTGCTTTGAGCCCGGATCACTTGATTCCTTGTCCTGGCACCTTCAGCCACTCAGATAACAACTTTTTTGCAAGCATGGACTTCCTGGTTCCCCCATGCTGACCAGGGTCCCTCTGCAGAGTCTCCACTTGACCCTGGCATCAGGACATAGGCCTTGGCAGTCTGTCAGAACCAGGAAGATCCCACATCTGCCTCCTGCTGTAGAAAGGCCCTGGGCACCATCTGCCCTCACTGATGATCCTAACCACAGTGACATGAGGCATGTGAGGAGGTTAGGAGGTGACAGGCGGGTCCCAGCACTGGGGCAGAGACGAGTTTTTATTTTCAAGGGAGCATAAAATGCAGTGTGCACTGTGCCCTGGCACTGTTCTCGTCATGGAATTAGTAAGTGTCCTGGTGAGGCTGGAGAGATGTCTCAGTGGTTAAGATCACCAAGGTTATATTTTCAGAACCTACATGGTGACTCACAACATCTGTAACTCCAGTTACAAGGGATCCAATGCCCTCTTATGCTGTGGGATGTTCTGTATGTCACATGTGTTGCTGATAATAAATAAAACACTGATTGGCCATTGGCTAGGCAGGAAGTATGGGCGGGGCAAGGAGGAGAATAAAGCTGGGAAGTGGAAGGCTGAGTCAGAGAGACACTGCCAGCTGCTATGATGAGAGACAGCTTGTGAAGATGCCGGTAAGCCACGAGCCATGTGGCAAGGTATAGATTAATGGAAATGGATTAATTTAAGCCATAAGAACAGTTATCAAGAAGCCTGCCACGGCCATACAGTTTGTAACCAATATAAGTCTCTGTGTTTACTTGGTCGGGTCTAAGTGGCTGTGGGACTGGCAGGTGAAAGAGATTTGCCCTGACTGTGGGCCAGGCAGGAAAACTCCAGCTACACTCTTATGGCCTCTGCAGACATGTGGAGCACAGACATACATTCAGGCAAAACACTCATACACGTAAAATAATTTTAAAAAGTAGAAGGAGGAATAATGATGATGATGATGATGATGATGATGATGATGATGATAAGTGCCCTGGCTTGTGGCCAGGTCCAATAATCTGAGTTTAACCCTCAGGACTCACAGTTACAAATGAGAGGACCGACTTCCGCAAATTGTCCTCCGACCTCCACACACTTCATGATAAATACCAACACATACAAGAGTTCCCACATAAATAAATGAGCAAGTGTAATAATGAAAGAAGTGCTCTGGTGAGCATCGCTCTGCCAGCCAGGTGCCATTATAAGCTTACTTCCTTCTCCTGGTGGCCCTGAATATTTCACAGAAGAAGAGAGGGGGACATGCAGAGGCTGAGGTACCCACCGTAAGCAACAGAGCTAGGCCCATTTCCACATTGTTCAACATTAAGAGAGAGCTCCCACCTTCCTCCCCTGACCCCTGTCATCAGCCAGGGGTTGCCGTGGTTTGAGTCTCAGATGTCCTGAACAGGCTTGCGCCCTGAAGGCTCATTCTCTAGCAGGGAGACTATTTGGGGGAGGCTACAGAATCTTCAGGGACCTAGTTGCCGGAAGTAAAGCACAGCATGTTACTCCGCCGTTCCCTGTCTTGCACTCTGCTTCTTGGGTCTGTGTGATGAGAATAGCCTCTGCCACCCATTTCTGCTGTGAGCTGGGTAAGCTTCTCTAACATGCCCTCCCCTCCCACCACAGATGGACTGGAACTATGGACCAAATCAAGCCTTTCCTCCCTGAGGTTGTCCAGGACATAGTTTTGGTGTCCATGATGCTAAAGGAACCAACAGACAGGGCTACATGGTTAGTTCCTGATACTTCGATGGTTTCAAGTCCTTCTACTCACCCTCACTCATGATATACATATATATCACCAAAAAATCCACCCCACCCCACCCCCATCCCCTGCTGGAGAATCATCTCCCCAAAAGAATCATGGCACATGCTCTCTTCTTAGCTTCATGAAATCATCCCTTCTCAGACTCTTTATAAAAATTGCTCCTCAGCCATTAGGGAGGAAGCCCCATCTGCCCAGGATCCCGGGCTGTCGTGCATGTGTCAGGCTCTCACTAAAAGCTGAAAGCCAGACCGATGAAATCAATAGTACAGCAGGGACACACAAACACTGAGTGATGCCAGGAGCTCATGCACCTCCCTGCATCTCCAGTTATTCAAGCCTGCCCAGCCCTGTGGGAATGCTCGTCTGTCCCAGGTTCCTTCTAGACTCTTCACAGTTCCTCCTCTGTTCTCTCTCCCTCAAAGTCATCCAGCACTTAGCCAAGTCACCATCTCCCAGTCCGCCTCCAGCTGGTCTGGTCACACCAGCCTCTTGAGCTTGCTCTTGGGTCCAGTGGGAGTCTTTTCTCCACTTGTTATGCCTGGCATTGACATCTCCTCCTACAAGTCTCAGCCTGGATGTCCTCTACACCAGGTTGCCACCTGGCCTTCCATGGCAGCAAGAAGACCCTTCTCTGTCTTCTGTGACCAAATCCTATGACCTTTGCCGTAGCACTTACCAAAACTCTGAGATCAAGATTACTGTTGACACCTTTACACAGAATGGTCACTGAGCTCAGGAGCCACAAAACAGAGGCCAGAACTTATCAACCTCAGGTTCCCATCCCCCTCTCTGGTTGCAAGCTCTCTGGGGGTGGGCGTGGGGACCATCCATGTCCACATAAGCAGCCCCCAGGCCCTTGCATACTACCTGTCCCACAAAAGTTAAATGTGAAGCCAACAGGCTCCTCAACTCCCTCCCGGCCTTCTCCTTTTTCTCTGGGCTCCTCCATCCACCAGCCCACAGACACTTCTCTGCCCACAGATCCCCTCTTCTGTCCTCCAGCCCTAAAAAAGGCACCTCAACTTCAGTGTTAACTCAGGCACACAGAAGCTAGAGCCAAGACACAGGGTCAGCCGACTCCACCAGGCAGCCAGGGACATTGTCACCTACTGTACTAAGCCCCAACTAGGAGCCAGGCCTGTGACACTGGACAGGGAGGTAGGCGCGTCCTCTGGTCCCCTGCTCAGAAGAAACCAAAGACCATCAACTGGCAGATGAGCTCAATGAATTCTGGGACACATAAAGACAGGGTTCAAGGGGAGCAGAAGAGAGGTGGGGAGCCTGGGGTCAGCAGGAATCTGAGGTCAGCCCAGACCTACAGACCTACTGACCCACACTACAGGGTCTATTTCTTCACCTGAAAAAAGGGCACAGTACTGTAACTATAGTAAATACATTATAATGGGATGCAATACATGTAAAAACATTGAGCTTAGGTCAAGACTATCTATGTACAATAAATATAACAAGCTGAGTTAAACATTTGGACAGCAAAACACCCCCGTGTATCATAAATCACAAAAAAATGGATCTAAGCACATTTTCCTTTTTTGCCACTGGATACAGATCTAGAAACCTCCAGTGGGAGACTTAATTTTCTTTCTTTCTTTTTTTTAATTTAAGAAACTGATGCATTCAAATCTAGGCTTTTCCATAGGAATCTTCTAGGAAAAAAAAAAACTACTTCTGATTTTAATATAAAAGTGACTCCTGCATTTGAGAGGCAGAAGCAGGAGGATCTCTGTGAGTCTGAGGCCAGCATGGTCTGTGTAGAAAGTTTCCAGGCCAGCCACAGAGTCTAAAAAAACAAGTGACTCCTATACAACAGGACCAGGACTTCAATGCACAAAGAGGACATAAAACATAACCTGGGCCTGTGTTACACTTCCTGACCGCTGAGGCACTCTCAGCACTGAACCTTGGTGACCAGTGTCCTTCCCACTTGGTTCACATCCCATCTGGAGTGAATCAGCCTCTCCACCAACATTCTGACACACTTCACCACATGTGCTGCTGGAGGACTTTTCCAGGGCCAAATTTCAAGGGTGGGAGGAAATGATGTCTCCAAATATCAGAGTCACCCAGGCCTGCAATGTAAACTTTAGAAATGCCTGCTCAGGTGGCAGAGGGTTATCCAAATATTTTTCAGAAGTATTTCAAACAGCAGAAGGATCTATGGCCACTTTATCAGCAGCCTTCTCAGACCCCTTCAGACCCTGGCCCTACAGAAGTCTTGGCTCACAACAACACAAGACGTTCCAGATGCTGCGTCTCAGAGGGGAAAGTGCAAAGTGTGGGATGAGGTCCTGAGAACCGCAATATCCTTCACTTTCCCTGGGCTGCAAGGAACCACTGACACAAGGGCTTTTCACGCTGTGTGGTTACTTTCCTTCCGTCTTAGTCCACGCCTGCTCTCAGTACATGCTCAATAAACACGTGGAAGAAAGGAACTGACGGCCCACGGTATGCATCATGGTGTGAAAATCGGCTCCCAGAGAGCCAGACTTTTGGCCAAAGTCACACAGTTGAAGAAGGAACTAGAGACAGACTCTATCCCCTCCCCTGGCCCCCACACACCTAGCTTGATATTCACTGTTCCCTTTGCCAGATACCAAGTGGGGCATGGTTTGTGCCACAGTCATGTGGAACACTTGGGTAGTCTGGTCTCCACAGAACCCAGGCCTAGCCTGTCCTGCCTCTGGGGAGGAGCTGGTGCAGGAAGGTGTCTAGTCTGGCACAATGCACAGGCCAAGGTCTCCAGGAATGTGTTGAATGAGTGAACAAACAATCCAACGAAGAGACAGAGTAACCGTTTACAAAATGTTGTGCTCGCCCATCTCTCCTCTTTTTCAAATCCTGTCTCAGGATGGAGAGAGAAGCATCTTTGTGTAGATGGGGAAGTGAAAGCCCCATGAGACTGTGAGCAGCAAGCAGGCTGCCATTCTACGCGGATGCTTTGTTTAAAAGTGGCTTGTACAGTTTGAGTTCTATTCTGAGCTATCTGTGATTGTTTCTTAAACAAAGCTAACATCTCAGAATCTATTAAACGCTTTTAAAGTGTATTATTGAGGAAAACTGTAAGCATTCACAAAAGTAGGGAGGATGTAGCAATGATCCCCCAGGCACTCATCACCCAAATTAATTAAAAAGCCAACACTGTAAGGAAAGCCAGCTTACCCAGAAAGGACTCCCAGCAGTTGCCATTTATACTCTTCATGCCAATGTGAACATTTAACATCATAAGATATTGAAGGTCAATTCTCTAGTAAGACATCCTGGATACAGAATTGGCAGGGCCTGGAGTCACCAAGAACTGGCCTGCTTAGTCACTACATACACCTACATGGGGCCCCAGGGGCAATGGCTCCAAAATACATCTGAGTCTATGGTCTCTTACTTTTATTCATTTCTTTAGTGCATGGTGGGTTGGTGTGTGTGTGTGTGTGTGTGTGTGTGTGTGTGTGTGTGTGCGCGCGCGCGCGCACATGTATGCATGCATGTGTATGCTATTGCTCATGTGAGTGCACTCACCTATATGGGTATGGGTAGTGCCAGAGGTTAACTCAGGCTGTCTTCCTCAATTCTTATTCCTCCTTATTTACCTACTTTCATTTTTGAGGCTGGATTTCTCACTGAACCTGAAGTTCACCATTTTGACTGCACTGGCTGGCCACTGAGCCCCAGATCTGTCTGTCTCTGCCTCCGTTGCTGGGGTAACAGATACAGGCTGGAACTTGGGTTCTCATGAACCATCTTTATTCCCTGAGCCATTTCCCCAGACCCTAGATCCTCTGTATTTTAAGCCTCCGGTTTGCATTAAGATTGCATGGTTTCTAGAAGCACTCCATGTCTGTCATCCATTCACGGTCCCCCATCCTCTCCCAGATACTTTCAGGAACCCACACTGTGCTGAGACATTAAATTTATCCAGACATGGACCTAACATGACCTTGGGGTAGAGGATAAAGGTGTGGGCTGGAAAGTGAGATTATATGTGGATTTGAATCCAGTTCCATCCCTCCCTTGCTGTGCATCCTTAAGTGAGTCACCATTCTTCTCTGATTCATTCCTAAGAGAAGGTTGATAAAGCCCCAGATACTAAATCCTCTGCAGCAGCCTATTATCTAATGCTTAACCCAGTTTCCGCAACAGCGGAAGGTCTCTATCAGCGCTGGCCACTCTAATTGGCTGTTATCCATGACCAGCTCTCACTCGGCCTGGCAAAGCAGCAGTGCACACACCTACATGCCCAAAAGGATGTTTGGTGGGAGAGCAGGTTGTTTCGTTTTGCAGTGTTGGTCATTAAACCTGGACCCCTCAAACCTGCTAGGATGGTGCTCTACCATGACATGCATCCTTAGCCCTATGGTGGTGGTGGTGTTTTGAATCAAACTCTACTTGGAACATCTGTAAATTGGGAAAATAAATTTAAAAGCAAACTAACAAAAGCCTTGACTCACATGCTGTAGGGATGTTAGCCATGTGGTGCCAATGTTCCAGTCAGTGGGGTCAGGACAAAGACACCCTGTTATTCCCCAGCTCAGCACTCTGACACATTGTCATATACTCCATGGTCCTGCAAGCCCACAGGCATGAAGGTCAGGATGGTCAGAGCAAGGGCTCTGCGTGTGAGCATGCCCAGGTCTTGGCCAGCCTTACTCTGGGGCTTCCTCTGGGTGGATTGAAGGAGCCTATAAGGGCACACAGCATGCAGTGAGCTCTTCACTAACTCAATGAAGCATCCGACCTCCAAGATCAGTCTCTTCCACAAGTCTGTTGTGTAGTCTTGGAAAGGTCACCAAAGCCTACCTGATGCCCAGGCTCCCCCAGCTCCCTTTATCATGCACAAGATGAGAGGCAGCCTTTGGGGACAACATGGGCTCAGCCCTTTCCTATACCACACCCAGGGATCAGCTATTGCAATTTCGCCAGTGGCTATGTGTCCAACAGTGCTCTAGAGTCCACCCATGGCCTTCCCAAGCTGGTAGGTGGCAGAGAGGAAGAGAAGGGAGTAGCTTCCTCCCTACCCAGCCTCCACTCGACAGTCTTCATCCAGGAATGGGGAAAATGCACTGTCCACCACCTGGCTCTGTTTCGGGATATTTGATCACACTGTGAAAACTCTGAGACTGTGTTAATAAAATTAACCTTGGATCAGGGGGTGGAGCCAGTGACTAGTTGACAAGAATTAGCCATAGAGAGTATGGAGGACCTGGGAAGATGGATAGAGAGACACTCAGGAAGAAGTAGGGAGGGACTTAGAGATTCTTGGGCCTTTTTAGTTTGGTACAAATGGAGAGAACACTCTCTTGCTGGGTCTCCAGCTGAAAAGGAGGGTCAACTAGTTGCTTCTCAGCTTCTCTGATCTAGAAGGTTTTCTCCAACATCTGACTCCTGAGTCTTTAATGGTAAGTAGAAGAGCTTAGATAAAAACATCATGGCTCTCAGCATGAAGCTGAAAAGTGCTAAAGTCTGGACGAAAGTGAGAAGGTTCTACTTTACCCCATAAATGTTCTTACTATATTTCTTATTTTGCTTCATATTCAAATGAAGTTCTAAGATTACAGCAAGAGGAGAATTAAGGGGAGAAAACCTGGAGTCTTGGTATATTAAATATAAAACTCAAGTCTGGTGTTTTAGAAAGTAAAATCAGAGATGGTAAGAAAATGGATGGGGAGATAGGTCTTATCCATATAATCAGCAGCACCCTACAGTGTCTCACAGCCCATCTGAACCTTCTCTGAGCCCAGCTCAGCAGTCACAAGGAGATATGCCCAAGAAGAAAATAAACGGGTGCATGAAGGTGTGATCAATCCTGCTCAGCAGCTGGCATGTATGTACATACACAGCTAAACACAAGGTGAGCACAAGGTAAATGATAAAATGAAAACACCCATGGTGGTGAGGTCAGTGCCAAGTCTATGTTTTCAGACCATCATAAACTATGTCATTTCTAACATTTTAAACAGGCTGGGTTTGGATGTGGTAGCACACACCTATAATCCCAGAATTCAGGAAGCTGAGGAAGGAGGATTTCAAATTAAAGTCCAGCTTGGGTTATATAACAAACAAGACCTTGTTCCTAATTGATTAAGCCACAAAAACCTTCTCTTAGAATTTATTCTATGTCAAAAGAAGACTATTACATAGCACTATATATGGACAACTGAATAAAGTTATGGATACAAATATGGAGGAGGTTTGGCAACATGGGTAAATGCCACTTACTATTAAGTGGGAATAGTTCGTAATTTTAAAGTCAGACCTACATAGCAGTGGACAGCACCTGTAGACAGATCAAACAGCCCAGCAGGCAGAGAATAATGAGAGATGTTGTGTCCTGTCTGGGCTTCTCTTAGGGCTTTACCACTGTTTCCCTGCCTCCTTCTTTCTCCAAGCTCTGCCTAGAAGCCGAGGCCTCTCACTTCCAGGCAGGGCTGAGCTGTGTCCTGCCCTAGCACAGCTCTGGCTCTTGCTATTTGATTTGGTTCCTAATGACACCACTGTCTCTTGAAACTGCAACTTAAAACAAACTGGCCCAAGTGTGTGTGAGGTCAGAGGCAAACTCCTTCAGCAAATGTTGTGACCACAGCAAACACTACAACTGAGTGATAGGGCCAAGGAATTTCACACTTGGACACAAACTATGTCTCGGGCCTTCTGGAGCCTCTAAAGCAACCTAAGAATGGCTGTCTTTCTTGGAGCACGCTTTTCAGGGCACAGGCGAACCCGAGGTAAATTTTGTTCTTGCCCCGTCTCCCTAGACCTGTGGCCACCTCTCACCCTGATCCAGGTCTTCTATACCTTTGAAAATTGCAGAGATGCTCAGATGTGGCTAACTACTGGAAGAGTTCATAGATCCAAGTGGTAGTGTCCATTCACACACTAAAATAAGCATGTATCGGGGATGGGTGTTAACCAGGCCATCAGGATAAATGCAACAATGTGAAAGCATGGCCTTTGTCTGAAAAAGACCAGTCTCCAAAGAGAAGGATGACTTCCCAGAGCTGAAGTTGGGCTAATTGGAGTAGAAAGCTGTGCCAATTACCAATGTCAATATTTATTGAGCATTGACAAAGTTCCAGGCATTGTCTTTGGACTTCTCTATGAAATATACAACTCTGTGTAAATTATACTTAAGTCATCTGTTCTCCTGACAGCCTTCTCACGGCACAGAGCAGGGTGTGGAGGCTCAGGGTAGTTCCATGACTTACTACAGGATGGTTAGCCATGTGTGCAGCCTATGATTCTGGATAGGTCTGTGCACGCCAGTGCTCATGCTGGGAACCAGGCAGCTTCGGGCATAATGCAGAAGGGGCCACTAGTTAATGGGAAGTGGACCCAGCATTCCAGGGGTTCTCTCTTGACTGTGATTCAAACTGTTCCTTCTGAAACTGTGGATGGTTACTGCCCACTGTGAAGCATTACAAAGCTGGGAACTTAAAATAGTAACTTAATCTGACTGTGATATTTAGAGGTGGGGCCTTTGGGATGGTCAGGATAATGACATCTGGGAAAAGCCTCATCATGGAACCTTGATGGCTTTGTATGAGACTATACTGTCTAGTGTTATGCCAACTTGACACAAGCTAGCGTCATCTGAAAGGCAGTAACCTCGACTGAGAAAATGCCTCCATAAGATCTGACTGTAGAGCATTTTCTTAATTAGCGACTGATGGGAGAGGGCCCAGGACATGTGAGTGGAACCATCCTTGGACTGCCTGAGCAAGCCAGCAAGCAGCACTCCTCCGTGGCCTCTGCACCAGCTCCTGAATCCAGGTTCTTGCCCTGTGTGAGTTCCTGCCCTGACTTCCTTCAGTGATGGACTATAATGTGGAATGTCACCCAAATAAACCCTTCCCTCCTCAACTTGCTTTGGGTCATGGTGTTTCATCGCAGCAATAGTAATGCCAACTGAACTACAGAAGCTCGATCACTGTCCCCTAACATGTGATGAAGACCGTGTACCCACGTGGAGTCACTTGCCCTCCAACCAGAACTGAGGTCTAAAATAAAAGCTCATTTTTAAGTAAGTCACCCAGTTTGTGGTGTTGTGTTATTAACCACCAAAAACAGATTACACGGTGTGATGACTGGCACACTGGTGTCACGTGAGCTGCTGTCTCCAGGGATAAATGAACTTTGGCCTTAGTGCTCAAGACCCAGCCTTAGCTTCTGAAGGTTTCTCATGGCCTCGGTGAACACACCGGTCTGAGAGCAGCCTGGGAAACTTCAGTGAGACACCTCCCCCAGCTCTAAACAAGAAGAGATGGCTAGAAGGAAATACACTAACATACTAATGTGCTGACACATTAAGAACAGTACTCCCAGTCTGGACGCAGAGGCAGGAGGATCTCTGTGAGTTTGAGGCCAGTCTGCTCTACACAGTGAGTTCCAGGCCAGGGACAGCCATAGAGAAAAAAAGATGACAGCCTTCTCATGGTACAGAGCAGGGTGTGGAGGCTCAGGGTAGTTCCATGACTTACTACAGGATGGTTAGCCATGTGTGCAGGTCTACATAGTGAGACCCTGGATCACCCCACCACCACCACCACCACCACCGAGTAGTTATCTCTACATAGTGAAATGGATATTTTTTTTTCTTATACTTCTTTCATTTTCAACAGATTGTATTGTTTTTCTTCCACAATGAGAGTAGAACCAATAAACAATTCTTTCAACACCGAATCAACAGAAGCAAGAGCAGTAGCTTAGAGACAAGGATGACATCCAAAAGGTCTGTTTCCAAGTACCCGATACTGTCTAAAGATGGGGCCTTGCTGTGTAGACTTCAGCCGCTCCAGAGCCCCCCAAACAACCCTCCCAGCCAACACCTGCCTTCTGGGCGACTGCTGCCGCTGCTCTCCCTTGCCCTGTGATCAGTCCCCTTCCTCCCTGACTGTGTCCCGGCCTCCTCCCTCTGACTTCTGGCTACCTTCTGTGGACCACCTATTTTACACCCAGCTCTAGGATAGCTTTCATTCTGGGTGGCCTCTGAGCTGAGGTCATGAGAACAAATTACTTGCCCAGGACCACCCAGCTAGGGGGCAGCATAGCTGGAATTCTCAGCTCAAGTCCAAAGTTCATCAGCTCTAAGACGCAGGCGTGTAGGGATTACAGAGATACCATCTGGGCCTGGTGAGGTGGGGTCTGGGTGTTATTGCATGCAAACGTATTTGTGTGTATATGCATATGATTGTGTTTTGGAGAGGAGAGGGAATATGTTCATAAGATGTTATTCATAATCCAAGGGCAGATATCAGCACATGGAACTAGCTCAGGTTTTTTTCAAAGGATCATAGAAACTGAATTTAAAAGTTTAAAAAAAAAAAAAAAGGATGGACTTAGAGGAGAAGGTGGGAAAGGCTGACCCTGGAGTGCTTTGGGATGGAGGCAGGCCTGTGTAGATTCCAGACTCTGGTCCTTGCTCTCAGATTCCTGAAAGTTCAAAGTCAGGTGGAGCCTCGGGGTGATGTTGTGGAATCTTTGGCTCTATGTGGAAATTCCTGCCACACCTGGAAGCCAGCTAATTTCAGTATCTCCAGTCCTTGTCTCAGGGTGACATCAGCAGCTCCACCCATAGACAAACACCCCGGTGGTGGTCTTTTTCCATCCTCTACAGAGGGAAGTACGTCTGTCCTTTCACCCAGAAATGTTCCTGTAGCCATGGAAATATCTGCAGCTGATGACGATAAAACACCCAACTCAACAGCCAGGAACTGTCTCCTACCCCCTGGCTCCTCCTCTCTGGGTCTGCCCAGTCCCACAGCCAGTAAGATGGCTGCTACAGAGCCACATTCCGTGTTGATTCTGTAAATGTCCAGAGGAAGAAGACAGTGTTTCTTCCCAGACACCCCAGAGAACTTCAACGTACTTTTCACTGGGTAAAACTAGATCACATCACTCTACAGCTGGACTCAGTCATGGAGAAAGACAATGGACCTCCTGGAACAGGCTCAGATGGACTTGGCTCTTACCCCTGAGCTGGAGATGGAGTCATCTCTCATGAGGATGAATCAAACCAGGGTCCTTTTCAGCAAAGAATAAGAAGACATGGATAGGGAGCAAAGTCTCAGTTTGCAGAGTGGAAGTTATCTCCTCAAACTGATGGTGGCTACTGTTTCCCATGATCCATTCCATCTTCTGTGGCCACAGCACCTGCTCTGATTCAGAGGAATCATCTCCCAGTGAAACCACATCAAGGCTGTCCTCTGCAGGTTGAGTGATCAGCATCTCCAGTGAGTCTATATGCTGTCTGCATCCTTCTACTGTGTGTGTGTGTGTGTGTGTGTGTGTGTGTGTGTGTGTGTGTGCACGTGCACGTGCGTGCGTGCGTGTGTCTCGTGTATGTGTCGTGTGCATACATGTGACGCAGAATCCAGAAGAGCATGTCAGATTCCCTAGAGCTGGAATTATTAGAGGTTGTGAGCTGCCTGACATAGTGTGGGAACTGAATTCAGGTCCTCGAAAAGAGCTCTTAACCTCAGAGTCATCTCCAGCCCTACCCCTCAGGCATTTTCTGGATAAAGTACCAGCAGGTCTGACTTTCTCATCTATCCTGGGATGTTATAAGAATGTTTATTTGACATTATATCATGGATTTTAAAGGTTACATACAATAGTCACTAAGTTCCTCCGGTGTCACAGTCACCATGCTGGGCTCCCAACAACACAGCCTCCATCACCATGTTCCCAGTGACATCTGAAAGCAACACAGGCTGTCCCTACTTCACCCCCAACAATTATGTCTCTTCAGCTCTTTCACGAACGTGTCCTCCAGCAGGGTGTTTTCATTTGGTCTCCCTGGCTCTAGTACCAATACCTTACTCACAACCCCACCTCTTTTTAAAGTCCTGCTGCCAAAGTGTCTTTTAATAAGACGCAAATCCAATCGCAGCCTGTTCCCACTTGTCTTGACTTCCTCCTCATGCTTCCTGGATGCAGCCATAATGACGCCAGCCTTCTCAGCATCCAAGGTCTGTGCCAGCCCATGACCTTCCTTCCCACCTACAGCCTCTGCATCTCATGTGCCTCCATTTTCACATTGCCTGGAAACCACCTCTCGTCTGTGGGCGTGGTTTTGTGTGCAGGAGGGAACAGATGTGCCCCAAAGTGGAAGTTGTTCCTCAGGTACCATAAACGTTTGTGTATGTTTTTGTTTGTTTGTTGTTGTTGTCGTTGGGGTTTTTGCGGGGGAGGGTCTTGAGACAGGTTCTCTCCCTGGCCTGAAGTTCACCAAGCAGGCTCAGCTGGCTTACTACAGAGCCCCAGTGACTACCAGCCTTAGGCTCCCTAGCACTGGGGTTACACACACCCACCACTGCCCTGGCTTTTGTTTGTTTGTTTGTTTTTTACGTGGGTTCTGGGGATCAAACTCATGTTCCTGTGCCTAGTGGCAAGCTACAAGTACTTTGCTAGCAAAAGTATCTCCTAGTCCCCATGATCTTTTTTTTTTCCTTCAAAACTTTCTTTTGTTCCGCAAAGTTTAGCCGGTTTCACCGGCTCCCTTGCGGAAGTCTTCTCTGGGGGTTGTTCATCCTTGTCCCTGCACCCATCAGAGCCAGGCTTCTCCATCTGGAGCACATCTCTTTTTCTTCTCAGCATTGATTTCTTTATCTGTGTCTCTGACACTCAACTGTCACCATCTCAGGGACAATAACTGCATCACGTCACCTCTAACACGGTTCTTGGCAGGTGGAGGTGCATGAAGTATTGTTGAGATGGTGACAGAGATGACAGGGTGTGGAGACAAACATCCTGTTTAGGGTGGATGACACCACGAATTCCACAGTCATCTGGAACTTGTGCCTGGTGGGAGACTGCAGTTTCAGAATGCATCTGTTTTCTTCTTTCTCCTGGCACATATGAGCCAAGGGAGGATAAGTAACTGTAACTAATTGTCTTAGTCAGGGATTCTATTGCTGTGACGAAACACCATGACCAAAAGCAAGCTGGGAAGGAAAGGGTTTGTCTGGCTTACACTTCACATCACAGTCCATCACTGAAGGAAGTCAGGGCAGGAACTCAAACAAGGCAGGAACCTGGAGGCAGGAGCTGATACAGAGGCCGTGGAGTGGTGCTGTTTACTGGCTTGCTCATCATGGCTTGCTCAGCCTGCTGTCTTATAGAACCCAGGACCACCAGCCCAGGGATGGCCCCATCCACAATGGGCTGGGCACTCCTCCATCAATCACTAAGAAAATGCCCTGAAACAGTCAAATCTTAGGGAGGCATTTTCTCAATTGAGGTTCTCTCCTTTCAGATGACTATAGCTTGAGTCAAGCTGACATAAAACTATCCAGGACACACTGTTTTATAGAATGAACTTATTTGGGCCAGCAAGATGGCTCATCAAGTAAAGGTGTTTGCTTACTGCTGCACCTACAATCTGAGTTTGATCCCTGGGACTCACATGGTAGGAGGACAGAACCAACTCCCCAACTTGTCCTCTGACCTACACACACACACCACAAAACCAATAAATGTAAAATAAAAACATTTTTAATGAACTGTTTTCTAATTATGCCAGTGAAAACAATCATTGTCCAATTACAACAGGGAAATAACAGTAAGTTCAAAGAAGAGGCTAAGACTGGCTGTGAATTAACCAACCCGGGTGGCACAGTGGTGCTGTGGGCCCTGCAGACCTCATTCCCATGCACATATTACATTGTCTTGGGGGTGTGACATGATCCTGTCTTTCCATGACCACAGGGTACCAGCTCCCCAGAATCAGGGTGGAGCTGCCTCCCGCAGGGTAGCGCTGGAAGACCCTCCATGAGGGATCTTGGCCCAGTCAAAACCATGACTGGCCACTGGCCCAACTTGAAGCTCTACCTCCAGGCAGATACAAAGAGGCCATTTTCCTCTCCCTCATGTACAGAATGTGCTCTGAACTGAGTATTTTTCTGGGTTTATGAAATTCAACTCAGTAGGAAAAGATCATCTGAGGTTTTCCAAGAAATTCAGGCTTAAGAACAGCATAGATGAAAGCTTTATTTCCATCCAACACCACCATGAATTATGAAAGCCATTGTCTGAAAGCTGAGGAAACAGCGGGCTTTTGTGGGAGAAGGAAGGTCATGGGTGAGATGTACATGCTAACGGGACCTCTGCGTTCCAGGAGGGGCTCGGCAGGGCCTTCTCACTTCCTGCTTGTGGAGGGGAGGGCTCTGTGCTCCAAATCTGGGGCTGGGGCCACAGGACAGTTAATGTCATGAACTGCTCACTGCCAGGGATGAGTCTTACCAACCGGCAGACTTCATCATGTTGAGTTCCTTTAATTCTGTGTGCATTAGTGCTGCTATGTATGCACATACATGTGTATGTGCAGGCACCCAGCCAGGCATGAGCATGTGGAAGCCAGAGGCTGACATCAGTTCTTCCTCGATCAACCCTCCACTTGTATTTTGAGACAGGGTCTCTCACTGAAATCACCAATTGGCCACTGAGCTCCAAGGATCCTCTGTGCCCCCAGCGTTGGGGTCCTGGGTGTAAACTACTATGCCAGGCATTACTCTGCATGTTGAGGATCCAAATTCAGATCTTCATCTTGCACAGAGAGAACCTTACCCACTGAGACACATCTCCCCAGCTCTTGAATGCTCTTTAAACCCACTTTAGAGAAAACTCATGGGCTTGTAACACTCTATGGCAGCAATCACTGCATATAGATGTACTTTGGTTCAGGAGTCGCACAGCTAACAACCGGTGTGCAGACATGAACATTATTGCAAAATGCCATTGTGTAATGACCAACAACTGCAAAGTATTGGAAACAACACACATGGAATTTGGAGACAAGTAGAATGTAACTGTATAGTAAGTTCACTGGCTGGAATTTTGTGTCTCCATAGAAAGTGCATAAAATCTCTGTGAACTGACATTCCTGGATTTCCAGGATACACATCATTGCATTAGTGACTTGTCTTGTGGCATCAAAATAACCAACAAAAGCAACTTGGGGAAGGAAGGTTTTACTGTGTCTCACACTCATACAGGGTAGAGTCCATTATGGTGAGAATGTCACAGCAGAAGGAGCAAGAGGCATCTGGTCGCACTGAATCCATAGTCAGGAAGCTGAGAGGATCAATGTTGGTGCTCAGCTCACGCTTTCCTGTTTATACAGTGCAGGATCCAGCCTGAGGAATGTGCCACCGTGTATAGAATGGGGTCTGCCCACTGGGACTAACAATCTCCTCAGGATTCTAGGTACTGTCAAGTTGACAACATCAGCCACCTCAATTGTTAAATAAAACAAACTGCAATTCGAGCTAACAAGGGTACTGTAATCTGGCTGATGGCTTGGAGAGCAGCCAAAACGAGTTCCTGGGTGGGCTTCACTCCTCTCCAGGAAGGTCTCCAGGATATACTCCTACAGAACCTGGCTGTAGCATCCTCCAGATATCCTGTGATGTCTACTCCCTTCTCACAAGCATCTAGAAGAATCCTCAGCTCCCCTGTGGCTTTAGTGGCTGGAAATAATATAAAATTCTAACCCAGATTGTCATTTTCTTCCCAGTGATTCAATCGGCTTGGCCTGGCTCATGGGAATACCTTTCTTTTTAATCATGTTTTTCTTCAAAAATCTCTCTTGCTAGGAGCAAGGAGCACTGTTCGTATATCTGTGGCTCAAATCATCTCAAATCCATTCTGGGCCTCTTCCTAACTTAATAAACTAACCATTTCATAAAAAGACTTCAACAAAATGCCAGGGATTTATAAATAAAAAGTTAACATGGACATATGCAGGGCCCCCAGGGACTTCTGGGTTTGTGTCTACCAGTCATCCTCTGAAAGATCCATCAGGCTGACAGCCAAGCCAGGCTGTGCCAGCGTGGGGGGCTGAAGAGTCCTGAGGCTGGAAGCCTGTGTCTGCTGTGGCTTTCACCTGATCATGACCTTCAGATGGTCAGATAGACAAGACAGGGCTGCAGGCTCCCGAGGGCTGAACAGGAAGGCCTCAGTCTGGTTCTAACAGGCTGCTGAACCTCTAGAGTGCCCTCTTTCCTGACTGTAGGGAACCTGGCCCAGGCAAAACAGGCCCTGGGAGGAGGAGGCAGCAAGGTTAATCTGAGGACAAGGACCTGTGACCCCAGGATGGATGCGGCACAGGGCTGCATGTTGAGAAACTGACTCCCCTCTTTGGTGTCCTTGGTTCAGATGCTGGGACAATTCTCTCTCTTCACACTGGGAAGGGACTAGCAGCCTTGCTCTGGCAGAGAACCTCTCCTCAGGTAGGGCAAACAAGAGGAAACACACACACACACACACTCACACACAGAGTCCCTGTGGTGGTTTGAATAAAAATGACCCCCATAGGCCCATAGGGAGTGGCACAATTAGGAGGTGTGGCCTTGTAGGTGTGAGTGTGGCCTTGTTGGAGGAAGTGTGTCACTGGTATGGGCTTTGAGGTTTTGAGTGCTCAAGCCAGGCCCAATGTCTCACTGTCTTCCTACTGTCTGCAGTCCAGATGTAGAACTCTCAGCTACCTCTCCAGCACCATGTGTCACCATGCTCCCTGACATGGTGACAATAGATTAAACCTCTGAACTGTAAGCCAGCCCCAATTAAATGCTTTCCTTTGTAAGAGTTGCCATGGTCATGGTGACTCTCTACAGCAATAGAAACCCTAACTAAGACAGTCACCCTAGTTGTCCTCACACTTACCTTGGCCAGGGCAGGTCCACATTCCTGCCACAGATAGTCTAGGTGGAGCACACCTAGACTTAGATTCCTTACAGAATCGTATTAGTCTGCAGAGATCCACAGCAAGGGAGGCGAGGCTGTTAGGAACCTTTGCTCTTTGTCAGGGAGACCACAAGGAAGGCTTAACTACGTGTCAGGAAGACTCTTCTGCCTCTGAAGCCCAGGCCTCCCTCTCTGTCTGGACTTCCTGGCTTCTCCACAGGTCTTTCTCTTGCTATTCCCTCCAGACCTGTTTGCAGCTTCAGCTTTGGGTTGAACACAGCTGAGCTGGTGAACGGGCTGCCTCCCATGCTCTAAGGTCTCTCAACTCTGCACCCCCTATTTGCACCCCTTTCAATAAAGAATAATCACCTCTTCCAATCCCCTATCCCCTAACCTCACAAAGCAGCCTGTGAAAACATCTTGGTAATTCTTCGGAAGTTAAAATTATCAAGGATTCCCACTCTTAAGCACCTACCCAAGAAACATGAATAAAAATCTAACTTTGCACAAGTACTCACAACATAAACAGTGTTCACAATAGTAACAAGGTGTATATAACCCGAATGGCCATTGGCAGATGGCAGGTAATCACAATGAAGTGTAGCCATACCAGAGAATATTATCCATCCATAACAAGGAATGAAATACCGATACAGGCTACTGCACGAATGAGCCTTGAAAAGCTGTATGCTAGCTAAGAGAAGGACCAGACACAAAAGACCACATTTTATATGATTTCACTTATAAATCCATAGAGGCAGAAAACAAAGTAACGTTGTCAGGGGCTGGATAGTATAAATAAAAGGGATAATTAATATCAACTTTCTTTGGTAGTCAATGGAAATGTTCTGAAGTCAGATAGTGGTGGCTGTTGCCAAAGAGCATACAAACCTCATGGAATCGCACACTTCCTCATGGTGAATTTTCATAGACACACATTTAAGTGTGTTAGGGCTGGGTAGGGGGCTCTGTTGGTAGAATATTCAACATGCAACTCCCAAAACCCATGCTTAAAAAGTCAAGTGTAAGTGGTGCAAACTATGTAATCCCAGTGTTGAGCAGTCCAAGACAGGCAGATCCGTGGGGCTCACCGGGCAGCAATTCTAGCCTAGTTGGTAAGCTCCAGTCGAAAGAGAGATCCTATCTCAAAGCCACAGGGTGGATGGTGCCCGAGGAGGCCTCTGCCCTCCCCATGCATGAGAACGCATTTGCACCAGCACACACCTAACGTGTGCAAGTATGCCTCGACTTTCTTAAAAAACACGTTGCTGGAGCCCTCCACATCCCTGACCCCAGCATAGCCCTGCTTGCCCAGAAAGGCTTACCTCATTTATCTCGGTATCTTTAGCTCCAAGCCTCTGCTTCCCTGACTCACCCTGCTTTGTGCTGTCCTCGGCTGCCTTAGGCCACTCTGTTCCTCTGTCCTGACCTGCAGAGCTGAGCTTTGTTCATCCCCCATATGCTCACCACAAAGACTATAAGGGGAGGTGTGGGGAGAAGGGGGTGACATCCAGATAGCCTGCATGCTAGACCTTAAGAACCCGTTCTGTAATCAAACAAGCCTAAGGCACTCCCTGCACACCTTCTATAAATGCCCACTCTCTGCTCCCTTCTCAGCTGAGGAAACACTGTGTGTCTGGGGTGGTGGTGGTGGTGTAATCTGGTCTCTAGCATAAATCCCTCTAGACACTCATTGCCAGGCTACAGCCTGGGGCCACCAAAGTACCTGAGCTTGCCCTTAGGAGCCATGTCTTCTTGTCTGGCCATGACTCTCACTTGGGATGGTGCTGTCATTAGGATCGTCCGTCTGTCCTGTCCACCACTGCCACCTATAGCCCAGATACGTACATGAGTCTGCTGCGCAATCAAATGGCCATCTGAGAGGATCTGAGGCTCCACGTGGCTGGGAAGCATGCTAATTAGGTTTAGGCAATTGAGCTCAATGAATTAAAGCAAAGCAGCTATTGATTCAGTTATCAGTTCCCCTTGAGACACAGTGCGCTCAAGCCCAGTGCAGAGAAACAAACCAGGACTTGCAGAAGCTGCTACTTGGCTGCACAGTAATTTACTTCTTTAGGAAAACGTAGGTTGGAGATGACATTCTCACAAGTACAGGCCCTGGCTTCCTGTGCGTAAAATTCCTTCTGCCTGTCACTCAAGTTCTCCCAGAGCGCAAACCCTCCTAGAGAAACCCATAGTGCCCCAAAGTCCCTCTGCCTTGGAGTATAGCCCAAGATGTTGGGGTGAGTGTGGGGGTTTATCCCACACCCCCACATTTCCCCAGAGTACTCTTGAGTAGGAGCAGCAGGAAATATTAGTTAGAAGAGTAGAGGGGAGAGAAACAGATACAAAACACAGGATAGACTCGGGAAGGCCTGGATCCTAATCCTTTGGGCCTCAACTGTCCCTGCCCTAGAGTATTTAAAGGAATGCCAAGGGGTGGAGCAAAAGACCTCCCTGCAGCACAGCCAAGTGCAGACCATCTCAGACACCTGCACTCATGCCCGTGGTCCAATCATCCTCTCTACGTAGACCTGCTGGATAAAGCCACTAGGAACCTGAAAATGGGCTCCCACAGGTGAGGCATTCCCAAGTGTACTCAAGGGGTCTGTTTGCACACCCTGGGGAAGGATCCTAGCAAAGGTGGGTAAGGTGGAGACTGAGCAAGGCCACTCTTAAGACAAATGCAGGCAGCAGTGTCCCAGGCTTTGAACACCCCAAAGCCCTCGAGACCTTCCCCTTCCATAGATCAGAGGCCCCGCCAGTTCTGTCCCCTCCTGGGACGTGGGTGGGCTGCCCAATTGACCTTGACCGGCTCTAAGCACGGGCTCAGCCCTGAGAAAGTAGGATAAGGAAGCTGGCTGGACCCTGGCGCCCTAAGTAGTCTCTGTCTGGAGGGGCACACCAGGCAAGCTGTGGGGAGGGGAGGGCTCCAGTCCTGATGACAGGGACCAGAACCAGAAGCCGAGGCATTAACCTCCTGAGCATTAAGTCGGGGCCACTCCGCTGGGAGCTGAAATGGCAACTGGTACAGGAAGAGAGCCACTGAGCTATTTTAAGCTGCATAAGCGACCAGGCAGAGCCTGGGTCTGAATCACTTTCCTGGCTTGGACAGAGGGCCCTGGGGAGGATGTTTCCAGAATGAATAATTCTGAAAGGATGGGACAGCAACTGCAAAACCCCACATGGGAACTCCCACCCTGCCTGCATGTCTCCACATGGAGAGTTCTCTCTCACCAAAAGCAGTGGGCCTGTCAATTCTCCAGGGCTCAGATATCAGGTCTGGGGGGACTAAGAGTTCCCCAGAAGCACTCAGAGCTGAGAAGCTAGAGAGAGCATGGCCATCCCATTCACACTGATGCCAGCCAAGTCCAAGTCAGGCAGGCTGCTGCAGGGCCACGTCTGCCCAGCCCGGGCAGCACTTACATTCCCCATCTATCTCCTATTTTCCACCTTTGCGGGTGAGCTACATTCAGTGACGTCAGCAACGGATAATGTGTGTAAGAGTATCAGGGAGAAGCTGGTCAGTGCTTTGGGTAAACAGATAGATGCTAGATTATCCCCTGGGCTGGGCCAGGAATCATGGCGAGGATAGCCATGGTTCTACCTTGAGACAATCCAGTTGGGAAGTCCCTGGGACACCTGAGTAAAGATGTACCAACAAGACTCACCTGGGGCCCACAGTGTGAGACAGGAAGTTGAAGCCAACAGGTAGAGAAGCTGACCCTGGAGACTTCACACAGGATAGAGAGGGGGCCCATAACCAAGTCTAGGCTCCCAGTATTCCGGCGGCAGCAGAAAATTACCCACCCCACTTGCTTCAGGGCCAGCAGACCAGCATCCACGGGCTGGGCTCCTGACACAACATCCTGGCTACATGGGGGCATTTGGGGAGGGATTAGCTGCAGCCTTTAGCAGATGTTGGAACCCAGGCCTCGAGAGGGACAACCCCAGGAAGGAATCAGAACAACGGAGACCTGAAACTGTCTGGCTGCAAAGCCTCCCAATTTTGTCACCCAGGCCATAGCAAAGCCTTTGGCTCCTTAGAGACAGGACCTGGAGTCCTAGTTACACTAAAGGAATGAGTGGGAAGAGATGCCAAGCACCTGCCACCTGAGGGCCCGGTAACTTCTACTGGCTCCCTCCACCCCAGGCTCTCCTTCTGTTCTGCAGGGAAGCCAAGCTCTAGTGAGATAGCAGCAGACCTGCACTGGTCCAGGTATTTCTCCACGAACCCAAGAAGCCCAGGACAAACTTCAGATGTGACGTGAGACCCTTATGACAAGCAGAGGCTTCATCTAGATGGCACAAATGCAGGCCTTACACACTAGAAGCAAACACTGTTTTCCTCCTCAGAACACACAGCTTTGACCTGGGACCATCGGCAGGGGGTGCCTTGGTCAGCAGCCAGGAAACAAACTCTACACAGCCAACATTAAGAAGAGCTGGCTGGCTCCGCACTGGACAAGGGGAGAGTCTTGAAAGAACTGACTTGAAGCTCATGGTACCTGATGATGATGGTGGTGGTGACAGCTGGTGGTGGTGGTGGTGACAATTGATGGAGAGGTCCCCATTTCACAGCTGAATGATTTGAGGCTTGGGAAGGGGAAGTCCCAGGATCACATAACGCATGAGAGGGGAGCCTGAAACTTGAACTCCTGCCTGCCTGCCTGATTTCAAATTCTCTCAATTGTTCCTGCTGCTGCCTCTAGAGCCCCCAAAGCCAGAGGACTTGGGCACTTTGGGGCACAGAAGGCAGAGACTTAAAACCCTTTTCCAACCCATCATAGAGCAAGCAGCCTGTGACCCTGCAGCACCAAGGCCTGCCTGTCTACAGTCTATGCAGGTAATTGCTGAAGAGAGGACACACTTTGAGCTCTGTGTGAGACTGGGGGACAGTGGGGTTTCCTCACCGTGCCAGGAATAGAGCCAGCCTTGAACTGACACCATGTGCTGACTCCACAGAGCCTTGGCCTAGGGTATTTGAATGCTGTGAAGTGTTAATGTGACCTCATGGTGGTGGCAGCTGAGTGCATCCAGGTTAAGTGACCTATCCACTCACATCTACCCAGCTCTCCGCCTTTGAGGGTCCCTGGAACTAAAGATAAGTGTCAGTGCTTCCAGTTCTCAGTCCCTGTCCTTAGTGGTGCTCTCCCCCCCACACCCCTCCCCACCCCACCCCACCCCCCAGTCTACTGTAGGACACAGGCAGGTCTCATGATGGACAACTTGGAGTGCTGATTGTCCCTTCCCCAACTCCTGGGCACACCTTCCTGCAGAATGGCCACTGCAGACCTTTCCCAGAGGACTGAATGCTACCCCTTCCTCATCCTCTTCCTGAGGAAGTCACTCCATCACACCCCAAATCCCTCCTATTTATAGAAGGCCATGTGATCAAATGGACAGCGTGGTCTCTTCTGATCTAGAGGAAAGCTTTGAAATTTAGAAACGTGTGTGTGTGTGTGTGTGTGTGTGTGTGTGTGTGTGTGTGTGTGTGAACTTGCAGTAGTTGGCTCTCTCCTACACTGTGGACACCTGGGTCCAAACACAGGTTGCCAGTTTGGGCAGAAAGCACTTTTACCCACTGAGCCAGCTTGCCAACCCGAAGGCACTTTTCAGTCTCAGCAAAGCCCTGCTTTTAAACTACTGTCTTGCCAAGGAGATAAAACAAAACTTAAAAAGAAAACTAAATTTGACTGTTAAAGCTGAGCAATGAACTCTCCGATTCTTCCGGTAGAAACCTGCCCATTCCCTGAAGTACTCAAGCCATTGATTAGAATCCATGGAGCCTTGAAACGCACGGGCAATTAAAAATACATGGGCTTTATTTTTAAAATTGTTGCCTCCACATGGGATGTTCAGGTTCTAAAAGCTGGCACACGAGCTGGAGAGAGGGTTCTTGGGGTAACAGTACTAGCTGCACAATCGTGAATACCCGAGTGATGATCCCAGCGTCCCCATGAAAAGCCAGCACTGTGTGTGAGGGGACAGAAGGATCCCTGAGGATTTCTGGCCACCAGCCTTGCTCCAGTCACAGTGAGATGTCCTGTCTCAAGGGAATAATGTACAGAGTAAAAGAGGACACTGACATCCTCCCCTGGCCTCTCCAAATGTGCAGAGGTGTACACACACACACATATATACACCGGGGGGGGGGGGGGGGGGACACAAATGTGCACAGGTGTGTACACACACACATATACACGGGGGGGGGGGGGACAAATGTGCACAGGTGTGTACACACACACACATATACACGGGGGAGGGGGCAGACAGAGACAGACAGACATGCAGAGAGAGACTCACAGACACACAGACAGAGCACCCAAACTGGTACACTGGTACAGCATGGGCTTACAATCTTAGGCAGAATTTCAAACAATATTTAAAAATGCATTTCCTTTGCACAGATTTCTTTGAGAGGAGAAGGTGGGGCGGGGTCAGCACGACCATTTAAGGCTGCAGGAAAACATCCCACAAACTGCTGAGCAGCTGTACCAGGATCCTGGACTGGATGGAGCTGCTGACAGCCTGGACTGGGTTCAAGTTTACTTTCAATTTGATTTACTCCTGTAGCCTCAAAGCAGTGGTGGAAAGGAGAAAAAGCAGGTGAGAAGGCCTGTGTGTGTGTGTGTGTGTGTGTGTGTGTGTGTGTGTGTGAGAGAGAGAGAGAGAGAGAGAGAGAGAGAGAGAGAGAGAGAGAGAGAGAGGGGTCCCACCTTGTTGCTCTGACTACAGATTGGCAAGAGATGAAAAGCAGACTGAGGGACACTGACTGAGCTGCAGACCCCTTTTGTACCACGGCATCTTTACCGACCTAGGTGCTCTGGTTGCATGGCAATGGTACCCACTGTCCTCACATTTAAGACTATACCACAATCCTTTCCATTTTTTCCTCCCCAGAACTTTCTGTGGGCAGCTCAGGTATGAACTGCCACGCTGACAAGTGACCTAAACAATCCAAATAATGAATCATTTAAAATAGCATCATCCCAACTAATTGTCTGTTTCTTTGTCAAATCTGCATTCTTCTGAATATTAGGAGTCTTGGGATGGACAGAGTTCCAAAACAGACATAGCCTTGTCCTTCTCCTTCCTCCCCATCCAGTCACTCCATACTTGATTCCAAGAAACTCAACATCCACACCTCCCTAACAGAATGGACAGGGACATCTGGTGCAGGATAGGCCACCCAGAGGACCCAGGCACACGCTCAACAAAACTGCCTCTCTAGGGGGTATCTTCTGCGTGAGGTTTGCACATATCCCCACCTCAGCTCTCTAGGGGGTATCTTCTGCGTGAGGTTTGCACATATCCCCACCTCAGCTCTCTAGGGGGTATCTTCTGCGTGAGGTTTGCACATATCCCCACCTCAGCTCTCTAGGGGGTATCTTCTGCGTGAGGTTTGCATATATCCCCACCTCAGCTCTCTAGTGGGTATCTTCCGCATGGGGTTTGCACATATCCCCACCTCAGCCAGTTTCAAGCGAGTCAGAGGAGCTAGGCAGAGATGCACTGTTTGATTAACCCTCCACTAACACTGTAAATACAACTGACATAATTAACTGTGAGTGCACAGATAATAAAATACACTAAATTCATCAGTGCCGAGTTTTTGTTACCAGCTTCAGTTTTAATAAAAATTCAATCAATTTTAATATTGTCTCATTAAATTTTTGATCATGATTATATTCAACAATTGCCTCATAAAATTCCTGCAAATGTACATCATTACCTGCTTTGACTGGTTTCAACAAACACTGGGCCTGCTTCCATGGGCAAGAAAGGGGAGATCATGCCCCTGCCACCAGACACGTTTGCATTTGCAAACAATATATACTTCAAATATGCACATTTTGCTTATTCGTTTATTTTGATGATTGGTAGTAGGTTTCTGTGCCCCTCAGAGGCTGGTAAGGTTGTAAAATGCAGTTGACTCCTCCAGTCAGAGGCATCAGTGCCACAGACTTAAGGTGGCGCTCTAACAATTCAAGTCTCTGCGGAGGTTCAGCGGGCCCCAACCCTTCAAAAGGAGCTACTCCAGAATTTGTGTTAACCTGTCAGCTCATGAGGAGAGGTTCTTCATCAGGAACCATGGCAGATTAGATGGCTCTACTTGTCCCAGCTTGGCAAACAAAGACATTCTTCTGTTTCCTCCATTTTGTTGTGATCAGACATCTTAACCAAAAGCAACCTAGAAGAAGGGTTCGCTTCATCTTACACTTCCAGGTCACACTCACCGAGGGAAGCCAGGGCAGGAACCTGGAGCGGCAACCACAGAGGGACGCTGCTTACTAGCTCTCACTGCCTCATGCTCAGTTAACTTCTACAGCTCAGGCCCACCTGCCTAGGAACGGTGCCGCCCACAGGGTCTGGGACCTCCCACATTAGTCATTAATCAAGACGGTCTTTCACAGATGTCACCACACACCAATGTGATCAAAGCAATTCTTCAACTAAGTACCTCCTTCCCAGGTCACTCTTGATGGTGTCAAGTTGTCAGTGAAAACTAACAGGCACATACATGGAACTATGATGTGGGTCGGTTGACTCCTTTCAAATGAGGCAATCAAACGTCCTTCTCTGAGTTCTCAAGCCAGCCACCATCACTCAGGGAATGCGGTTCCAAAGCCAGCAGAGGCTTTCCCTTTGTAGCAACATTATCACCACTTCATGGGGACTCCTGGGGAGGGGAGAGCTTGCAAACAGCAGCAGCGGCCATCTGCCCGTACCTGGGAGACAGCACCGTTTAGAACGAAGTGTGCCTGTGTACTCAAGTCAAGCATGAGAGTCTGTGGAGACAGGAAGAGGAACAAGCACAGACTCTCTGAAGAGGATGGTGAGGGCAGGGCTCCTCCACGATCTCCTCCCTCAGAGAATTATATCCCTGCCCCCTGGCCTCAGGTATGCCAGCATAAATCACTCTGCACAGGGAAATATGAGGGGAAGTGATGCCCAGTGCCTGCCCACCACCTTCTTGCTTCCTGTTAGGAGACTGGGGAGTGCTGGGGGAGAGTGCCTCTGTCCTACAGTGAGGGTGGCCTGGAGCAGAGAGGCACTTGCCCACAGTGGGACTGGAGGTGGTTTGTTCCCAAAGCTTCTCTTAGTCTATCCTGGTCCACCAGGGATGGCAAAGGTCAACAGGGGTCACTTCAGGACAGACTGGGGGAGGACACCGTGTGGACAGAAAGTAGAGTGAGATCTGTGTGGCCAGGGAGGAAGAGACATCAAGGAGAAGGAGGCACACAGGGCAATGACCTACCATGAAAGGCTTGAGCACTGAGTCCTCACAGTGCCTGCCCCCCCACCCCCCACGCACACACTTCACACACACCATCTACTCGGGAAACTGCAACAGTCCATTTGCTCCCCCGAACATGCCAGCTTGCTCTTAAGTACTTAGATGAACTGAGACTAGGTAGATGCCCAGGCTGACCACTAACTAGAGGTCAATAATTACCCAGGGTAAACTGTCTCATTCTCTCCGGGGATCAAGGTCATCCACAGTGACTGTCTATCCTGTTGAAACTAGGAACAGCGGTAGTTCCTCATGAATTACTGTGGACACTGGACTAGATCACAGGCTTCCCTGCAAGAAGCAGGCCGTCACTCCAGAGCCAGCCTCCCAGTCTTCCTGAAGACACAAGGTCAAGGACCTCTGTGATGATTAGTTTTATTTGCACCTTAATACAACCTAGAATCCTGGTAAAAGTATCATTGAAGAACTGTTAACATTGGGTTGGCCCAGAGAGGGATTGTCTTAATTAAGTTAATTGATATGAGAAGACTCGGTCCACTGTAGGCAGCCCCATTCCCTAGGCAAGACTCAGTCCCCAGGCAGGGGGTCCTGATCGGCATCAGAGTGGAGAAACAGAGCTGAGCACAAGTAGGCAAGCGGGCTTCACTGTGGATGTGACGTCACTGTCTGGAGTTCCCGATTTGGCTAACCTATAGTGATGGACTGTAACCGGCAATTGTGAGCCGCAGCAAACCCTGTCCTCCCCTAGGTTGCTTTTGTCACTGCATTTCACCATGACAACGAAAAAGAAACTGGAACAGCCTCCTTGCAAGAAGTAAATCCTCATCCCTGGGCAGGACTCCCACCCAGGACATCCTGAGGACACAACATTGACAGCCTCCCTGCAGGAGATGGGTCCCCACCCCAGAGTCTCACTCCTAACTTTTGGTTACACACACACATGCACACATGCACAAGTGTGTGCACACACACATACAATTTGACCACCTGGAAAAAACCTATGCGACCCTCTTCCAAATAATGCATTCCCAGTGCATAATGACATGGGGTCACCAAAGAAGCTCATTTGCTGGTCAAATACTTAAAAAAAATGTGCTGAGTTCTTCATCAACACATTACATAATGAAAATCTAGTCAAATGTGTAACACCCATAACTTTGAAGTTAGTATGTTGAAATATCTACTGAAGAAAGAAGAAGAGGGAGATGTTCTGGTGGAAGCTCCATCTCAACCCCCCTCCCCCATTTCTCTCTCCCCCCAAATCCACCCTATCTCAAGCCCACCAAACACGGGCTCCTCCCCCAGAGATGCTCAAGACCATTCCCACAGCGTATTTAAACTGCCCCCCAGAAAACAGACACGTGGTTTTACGGTCCTCTCTTCCCTGTTGTCTCCTCTCTGGGGGGAGGGAAAATCATCTGAGAGTGCTTTACTCAACAAGCCTGGGCTTTTTCTAATTCGGTTTGATTTGGTCTGATTTGGACTGCTGTGTTGGTGGAGAGGCTTATTGGAGTGCAGAAACTTTTCAGAAGAGTGATATAAAGAACATCACTGTGACAGCTGTGATGTCCCTTGAGTGGCAGGTCACAAGCACTGCTGACTTTTTGGACTCCTCACTCTCATTCTTAGATGAAGGTCATGCTAAATTTCAGCCACACATTCACAAAGATAAAATGTCATTTTTTTTTCCCTCTGCAAATCCCTGAGAATTTAACTGTAGTAAGTAAAGAGCTCTAGTAAGAGGCACTCACTCCCAGCTCCCAGCTGCCTTGGCCAGCTAGCTCTAGACCCCATCTGTGCTTCAGAAAACCCAGAGTATTAATGTTGCTTTGCCAGCCCTGAGCGATTCCACACCAGACATGCGCAGATCTCTCCTGGTGATCTATGCTTTATCCTTCCCAGGGGTGAAGCGATGCCTCAACGAAATGACTCAATAAAGGTTCCTCAGAGAAGCAGGGGGAGGGGTGGGGAGGAGGGGACAGGGGAGAGGGGTGGCAGCCAGAGCAAAGAGCCCCAGGGCCAAGGTGAAGCCGAGGATAGACTTCCTCTGCTCACCTTCTATTCTCAAGAAGTCTCTTGCTGTGGGATCCTAGAGACAGTTTAATTGTTGCTAAGAGGATCAAATTCGAAGCACTCAGCCTCTCACGATTGTCATTCTCTCTGCTCACTCCAGCTTTTAATCAATCTCCTAGCTGACAGCTAGACCAAGAGCCCCAGGGACAGCCTCGGGCTCTGCCTCCCCACAGAGCTGTGCCTGTGTGTGGGTCCTGGGGTCCAGTTATTAAATCTATGTCAACAGAGAAAGGATTTCTCAAAACAAGGCTCAAAACACGCGAACTACGGAGAGAAGGCAGTCTCACCCTGACAGGTTAAAAAGAACACAGCGCTCTCCAGGTGCTACCGAGGCAATAAAAGATCAAACCAGGAGACCAGATTCATCACACCTTCATAATCAGCGACAAGGGACCAGGATCCAGGATAAATACAAACACCTGCAATCCAACTTAAGCAGACAAGGCATTTCAAATCTGAGGGGTGCTAGGTGCAGCCAGGGCAGTGGCGTCCACCTGACATCCCAGCCCTGTGAAGGCTGAGGGGAAGTTTGAGGCCAGCCTGGGCTGCAGAGTGAAACCCTATCTCAAAAGCAAAACAAAATAAAAACAAGCCCATGGAGATAAAGAAGGCCAGGCACTCCACTCTCCACAAAGGCATAATGAGGGCAGAACCCTTTGTGGACAGACTCAGTCTCAGCCGTGGCTGTAAAAAAGCAGACAGAGCCAAAAGTGAGGCGCTACTTTGTACCCACTAGATGGGCCTAAACGAAGCAATGTGACAGTCCCAATGGTGGGCAGCAGGGCTGAGCCTCATGAATCTTGTTGCAGAACTGGGGAGAGGGGACTTCTTGATTCTGTTGTTTTGTAGAGAAAGTCAGCAATCTCTAAAAGGTTGAAAATGTGTGAGCTTTGACTCACCTGGGTGCCAGGCATCATACAAAAGGTCAAGACAGAAAAAGACAAGATGTCCCTTAAGTGGAGAACGGATAAAGAAGTTGGGCACAGTCTGCGCTTGGAACATCTGTAGCGGCTCAAGGAATACTGCAGAAGTATCAGCAGCAATGGATGAAGCCTGGGACTGTAAGATTGACAGGATCTGGAGCCACTCAGGCTCTGGGCACACCCTGAAGGATTGCCTAGATTCGGTTTATTAAGGTGGCAAGCATCAGTTCACAGGCTGGGGTCCTGCACAGACAACGAGAGAGCTGGGTGAGCATGAGGACTCACCGCTCTCTGCTTCCTGGGGACACATATGACAAGCCACCCCAGCTCCTGCAGCCCTGCCATCCCCTCCATGACGGGCTATAGAAACTATAAGCCCAAACGAACCCTTCCCTCCCTAAGTTGCTTTTAAGTGTGGCATCAATGAGGTAAGTAACTACGAAGCAGCTCCTAAACCCAGCACTATCAGTAGGGGCTCATACACTCATGCTGACAATGCCAAGGGACAGAGGGAAGGAGCTGCTTCCTACAGGAGCCCACAAGTGTCATACTACTGTGTCCTGCTTTGTCTGCTCTGTGAGCATCATGGGGCGTGTTGCCCTAAGCACAGGCCTGCTTTGCTTACACTGACCTGGAAGGAATTGCTGTTACCCACCACCAAGAGGGTTCTGCATCCTCAAGGACCAAGAAAGGTCCTGGAGACTTTGAGAGGAGAGACTCCACAGCCTTTGGAAGGGATGTCCTGCAGAGCCTCTGTGTACCACACCCCCTTTCCACCTTGAAGACCCCATTGCTGTTCCCCAACTGTTTTAGTTAGGGTTACTATAGCTGTGATAAAGCACCGTGACCAAAAAGTAAGTTGAGGAGGAAAGGTTTATTTGGCTTACTGAAGGGAGTCAGGGCATGCACTCAAAAACAAGGCGGGAACCTGGAGGCAGGAGCTGAGACAGAGGCCACAGAGGAGTGCTGCTTACTGGCTTGCTCCCCATGGCTTGCTCAGCCTGCTTCCTTACAGAACCCAGGACCACCAGCCCAGAGATAGCACTCCCACAATGGACTGGCTACCCAGTCAATGGCTAGTTAGGAAAATGTCCTACAGGCTTGCCTACAGCCCAGTTTATGGAGGCGTTATCTCAGCTGAGGCGCCTCCTCTCAGACGACTCTAGCTTGTGCCACGTTGACATAAAACTATCCAGTACACCACTTGCTACCTCCCCACCCTGTCCATGACATCATCAGAATGCTCGAGTCAGGTGGGGAATGGCGACCTCCAGAACACAGGCAGGGACTCCTGCCTTGCCCGGGTACCGCCGGTGCAGCTGGCGGAGGAGGAAAGGACAGTCTCAGACCTTCAGCAGATGATACAAGGACTAACGGAGCAAACTTAGACACGGGGCCAGTCCTGGCTGCCAGCAGAGCCTGGCACCAGGGAGAGCGCCACAGAGAGGTGGCTGTGTCTTGTTCCCTTCCTTCAGCTCAAAATTGCTGACTGGGTTCAGGCCAAAGCTGCCATCTGGCTCTCCCTTAGAACCTCTTCTTCCACGGAGGTGTTGACAGGTGCATGCTCCCCCCACCCCCCACCTTCTTTCCTTCCTACACACACACACACACACACACACACACACACACACACACACACACACACACACACTTCCTGCCCTCTGAGTCTGTCATTCTCTCCCCTCCCCTCAACAGTCCTCCACACTGGCTATTCAATCCAGAAGACAGGAGTCTACCTGCCGCCCCCCACAGCGTCCTTTGTGGATACCTGACCTAAACTCCACCCAAGAATCAGCCTGCTCCTTCCCCAGCCTTCCCACCCACATGGACCAATAGCCCAGCTCTGCCACAGGGGCACAGCTTCCTCCCTGGCCTTCCTCCTTCTATGGCCCAGAGACAGCCCCAGTCCAACCCCACCTATGTGCTGCCCACCTATGAGGCGGACTCCAGGAAAAAAATAACCATTTGTTCTAGACAAAGGGGGTTACAGAGAAGAAGTCTCAACTGCGGGCCTCCAGGTGAGGGCCAGGTGCAGGTGTGTCCCCAGGAGAACACCTGGGCCTGAGTGAGGGATGGGAAAGGGACAGGCAGAAGAACCCCAGCTTGGTCTCACCCTGGGCTGTGGACCCTGCAGAACTGAGGCGGAGCACAGGGTATTGTGACCATTTATATGGGTGTTCATGTGCCTTACACATTTGTCTAGTTAGGACACAGAGCTCTTGTACACTTGGGGCAGAATCCAAGCAAGAGCTAAACCACCGTTCTCAAAGAAAAATGTCCCATCTTCATTTATAATTAAAGAAATGTAAATTTAAATCAGTGAGGTATTTTTCATCTGTCCTGACAGTGATCATCTGTATGTGATCATTTGGGTCTCCTGGGAAACTGCTAATGTCTGGCCCCTCCCCTTCCAGACACACACACACACACACACACACACACACACACACACACACACTCACACTCAACACATACAGTCATATATACTTATACATTCCCTCACACTTGTACACTCCCAGTAACAAGGCTCTCACAAACTTGAATCCTCACACACATTCATGAATACCAATATACAGGCACACAGTAGTACACAAATCTAACACACTCACACTTGTGTGTACTCTTTCACTCATCCACACTCATATAGGCACACAGACTAACACAAACAATTGTGCACACAGACACACTCAAACTCATACACGCACTAACTCCCACACTCATACCTGCATGTACATTCAGACACTGGCACCTACACACTGACACCCAAGCACACATTATCACATTCACATCCAGGAATACTCTGGAACATTCATTCTCACTGACCCACACTTAGGCACACACACATACACATGCTATAACACAAGCATGCAATCATATGCATATGCATACAAAGCACTTGCCATCACACTTGCTCACACACACTCATGCACACATATTCTCACACACACCATCCATGTAAACTCACAGGTCACATGCACACATGCTGTCACACCAACATGTACATATTCACACATTCTTCTGAATTCATGCATTCACACACACACACAAACACTATCAGATTCATTCACAGATCCACACTCCCATACTCGTGTGCACACTCACAGGCTCATACAGATGCACTCATGAGACTCTCCAGTCACACATAGACTCATATCATATCACACACTTACTTTCTCCATTTTCTTTCCATATCTCGCACTGGCAAACACTTTCACACATGCATTCCCCCCCTCTACACACACACACACACACACACACACACACACACACACACACACACACACACAGAGTCAGCTCTGCAAACTTATGTGGAAGGTTCTAGGGAGCCAGGGGGGCAGACTTGATGCTCACACACACACCCCTTTTGTGTCATCTTCCTATTTGTCCTGAATAAGCATTGCTTTTTAAAAAAAACTTAAGGTGGTAAAAAGGAAAAGGAACAGGGAAGCCCCGCGAGCTACTTGGCACAGGAACTAAGATGAGGAGGGCTGTATCGCTGAGCGGATGGGACAGGGAGGCAGTGGGGCACCCTCAGTGTCCCCTGCTCAGGTCAGGCCCTGGAGCAGAGGTGGGCGGGCTGCAACCAAATCCTTCTGCACCTCCAAGCCACGCCATTAAAGTAAGAGGCATTCCAACAGGATAGGAAGAAACAGTAAGAAAAACAGCCGTGCCTTGGTGCAAACCGAAAGCCGAAGGACACAGGTCCTGAGTGCGCAGTGGTCCGGTTTACCAAAACTCTCCCTGCAAAGCGGACGTACTGAGGCAGTGGGCTCACAAAGTCCTGCCAACACCGTCCTCTGGTGGTGTATCTGGTAACTGCATGCAGCTCCACAGCCTGACTGCAGTGGTTTGAAACTTAATACAACCTAATTCTGAAGTGAAAAGAAGTGCTCTGTAAATAGAGGGCACACTCAAATGCAAAAGTCTGTGCATGAGGTGCAGTTCGTGAGCTTCCTCTCCAGCAAATCTTCCCCCAGAATGAAACAGCTTCGCTTCTTCCCCTCCACAATACAAAAAACTATAGTGCTAAAAAGAACAGGGCAGAGAGCTGCATGGAAAAGCCGTTAGCATTTGGTGAGCACCAGACTGTTTAAGTCCGTGTGCCAGAGACATGTGAAAACTCACAGCAAGAGTGCCACTGAAGTCAAGGGGCCGCAATTTAAATTTTCACCCTGCACAACAAACCCACACTATGTCGCCACTTTCAATGTTTTGGTTTTGTTCTGTGGCTACCCTTCCTCTGTTGAGACAGGGTCTCTTTATGTAGCCCTGGCTGTCCTGGAACTTGATGGAGCAGACTGGCCTCAAACTCACACCCACCCACCCGCCTCCTCTCCTGAGAGCTGGGACTCAGGGCAGGCACCACCACCCTTTTTGCTTTTGGGTTTTGTGAGGCTAGGGGTCAAACCCAGAGCCTCACACATACGAGGTAAGTTCTCTACCCCTGAGCTTAAAAAAAAAAAAAAATGAGACAGAGTCTCACAAAGTGACTTGGGGCTGGCTTTGAATTTATTCAAGAGTCTTGAACTCAAAATCATCCTCCTCAGCCTCCTGTGCAGGTGAAATTTATAGACTTGTGCCATTACATCCAGTTGTTTTTTAATTGTAAAAGTGAACTTGTGTCATGAGGCAATCTTTCTGCTAAGGCCACCATGTGTGGAATTGGTATGATGGTATACCCCTTAATTACTTAAATTGTTGAAGAGCAAACATAAAAAAGGGATGTGAGATGGCACAGCATGAGCCCCTGAGGGGCATTGCACAGTCAAACCTTCACATCCCCTTTGGACCAGAGTCACCGTAGACCTGGCTCATTACATCTGAGTAAAACTCACATGGGGAACTGCCACGTCAGTTCTCTGGTTGTGTTTGGGGGTGAGAGCTGAGGGTGGGACCCAGAGGGTGTGCTGAGCGAGCATTCTGCCCATGAGGCACATCCCTGGTCCAGTTCAGTTTTTAAGTGTGTACATTATCCATGATAGTGACCATCGGCATGCGGCCGATGCATGGGAGGTGGCGCCCGTCTGCATTCCTGAAGTGCCCAGTGTCTGTTTCTAGGTGAGGAGGTGGGGGGCATGGCGATGCTGCATCCCTCCCTAGAAACCTCTTTTTTCCAGGCTCTGGGTCAGGCTTACCAGACTTTCCACACCCAGGTGTCCCTTCATGTCACTTTCGGCTACACCTCTATGCCTGCTGTGCTCATTCCTGGCAGTCTGGTCTCTCCATAGCAACTGGTGTGAGCCTTTCCCTCACTGGCCCTGCTCACACTCAACCACGGGCTCTACTACACACTGCCAATCAATTTGAATCCAACCGTGGTCTGTGAGGCTGGACCATATGGACCAGTCTCATATCTTCTTATAGTTCATGCTTTCACTCCATCAAGGCCACATGCACTCCAGTCAGCTCTTCCAAGTACAGTCCAAGGTTGGGGCCTTTGCATCCTCTGCTCCCACTGCTTGGATCACTGGTTCTCTCAAAAGCCAGAGGTCTCTCTCCTGTACGTCTGCATCTCAGTGACATATTGGGGACCCTCCCTTTCCAGACACTGCTCATCTAGCAGTGTCCCTTAATTCCACAGCCCGAGACTGCATTCAACACCTACACGTGGTCCTTCAGTGGTCCACAGACTACAGACTCTCAGTAGAGTGTCTTGCCTGTTTTGTGACCACAACACCCAGGATGGGGCTTCCTGCATGACAGGTTTCTCCAAATGGCTACAGGATGAGGTCAGGTGTGTTTTAAACTGTCTTTTCCAGAGACAGCGCATTATCAAGAAAACCTGACAGAACCTTTTCAATGTAACAATTTGGGGGGGAAATTTGCAAATAGCTTATTATTCAAGGGGAAAATGCCTTTCCTCCCAACGGAGCAGTACACCCTACCCACTGTACTGACTTCTTTAGAGAGAAGCAGAAAGGTTAATACGGCCCCATCAGAGCAAAGGAGCCAATTAGAACAACTGCAATTCAAAAGAAGAATGGAGGCTAATTGCTTGGAGTCCACATGTCTCAAACGCCTAATGCTATATCATTATTTTTTAGCTACATATTATTCATTTCATAACACTTAAGTATTCTGCCTTATTACTAATTAGTAATTCCTTATCCTCAAATTTTGCCCAATGCAAGCTGTCACCATAGGGCTCCTCAGCCCCGGTCGCCCCTCCCAAGACAGAGTCAGACGCTGAGAACTTGGCGCCCCTGCTCCCACTCCCACCAGCACCCCCCTTTCCACCTCTTCTCTTCCTGGGCATGGTTTCCCTGACTTCTGATGCTTTTATCTCAGCCTCTGGCTTCACACCTCCTCCCTAGTCCTCAAAGGCGGCCCGGGGACTGGTCTATGCTTATCTTTAGTTGGGCTCAAGATGCAAATTCTTCTGGCTTGAAAAGACCCATCCCTTGGGCATTTAGGTCATGCAGCCAAGTAGACCAGCATTCCCTGGGAACGCAGTAACAGCAGCAAGAATAAGAATGTTGGGTGGACATGCTCTTTGAACATCTTCAGGTCCTGGCACAGTGCAGACAGGTTTCCACACGTGTTTGGATCCACACAAAGCCATGCTTCAGCATGTGCACTGACCACCTGTGCTCTCCAGCGGGGCGACCCCAAGCACAGCCTCGGCCTGGCTGTGCTGGTGGACCTGTGGGAACGGCATTTCCTCCCTGGTTTCCCTCCTGCATTATTTAACGCTGCTGTTCTCCAAGGCATTGCCAGTTCCAAAGCGTCTGTCAGGGGCCCTGGAAGCCTTGAGAACACTTGTCATTCTTTTAAGCTGGAATCTTAGCGACCAAAGCCAAGCTCTTTCTTCCCCTTTTCTGGAACACTGAACACACCAAACATGCCCGAATCCCCAGCCTGCCTTAGACTTTCTGGAAAGCTCTACCATGGATAATGATGCTATTTCAGGATTTTCAACGGAGACAGAGCAGCCAAGGGAGAGCGCAGGTGTGGAGGCCCTGCTGTATTTTCTCTTCCAGGCATAAAGATGGATCTGATGAAATGAGTGGGGGAGTAACTCTCTCTTTTGTGGAATTAACAGTCATAGGTTGTAAATTGTGTTTACCTCATGACAAGTTTGCATATATGTGCAGGGAACAAGACACTGCGAAGAGTTCAGACATATTTTAAAAAGAACAAAACAGCTGGCATGGTGGTGCGTGCCTGTAATCCTGTCACTCAGGAGGTAGAGGCACGAAGATCAGGAGGACTTCAAGGTCATCCTCTGCTACACCATGGCCTCAAGGTCATCCTGGGCTAAAAGAAGAAAAGCTGAAGATTTACCCAGTTACATATCCATCTCAGAATTTGAATAAAGCAAAATAAATGCAAACGTTCTCCAGGTAGACCTTCAAAAAGCCCAGTGTGCAAAATGCAAGATGGCTGCCTTCTTTTCTGTCAAGGTCTCTCCCTTTCTTCCAGACATAGAAGGTGGTGTGGAAGATTCCACTCACACTAGAGGCAGCTCAGACAGTGAGTCCCAATGGTACTTTGGCACACAGCTATTTTAATAAAATTTAAACAATAGATTCTGCCTACTCAAGACAGGTAATGTTAGTTTTCTACTAATCGAAGTCAAATAAGGCTTCCTTTTAAACTATATTTAGGAAGAAGACATAATTCAAAGGGAAATATTAAATAAATAATAGTGCAGTGATGGGAAAAAAACTTATGTTTATGCTGGAAATCATAGTGATAGTGTCCATGACTTGTCCTGTTTTTATGCAGATCAAAGAATTTATACACGCGGGGCGGTGGTGGTGCACGCCTTTAATCCCAGCACTCGGGAGGCAGAGCCAGGCGGATCTCTGTGAGTTCGAGGCCAGCCTGGGCTACCAAGTGAGTTCCAGGAAAAGGCGCAAAGCTACACAGAGAAACTCTGTCTGGAAAAAAACAAAAAAAACAAAAAAAAAAAACAAAAAATAAATAAATAAATAAATAAAAATAAATAAATAAATAAAAAATGCATAAAAAAAAGAATTTATACACAATGCAAGGTCAGACTTTACAAATTCACACACCACTTGTAAAGCATCCCAATAGTCCTCGGTACTTAGAACTCAGTAAAGGTCATCTATTATCACGATCATTATTAGTAATAATATTTTAACAATTAAAATGTAAGAAAAATAATTCAGATAAAGGCTCTAAAATGACTTAGATAAATGACTAAGAAAGTGGAGCGAGGTCTAGCAGCCTCGACCTCGCGAGGCGAAGCCTAGCAGCCTCGCTCTTTGCACCTTTTCCTTCCCATACTCAGACTCTTGCGGCCCTGGACCCCACTCTGTCGCTGTCCCTAATGAGTCCCATGCACACCTGCCCGTGATGCAGACAAACGTATCGTAGCAGGGGACACAGGGTGGGACTGAACGGCGTACAAAGCTGCCCCTTTCCCAAAAGCCGCACTTCGTATGGGGTACACCTTTAAGACAGGAAGTGAGCCCCCACCCCTAAAGTGGCTTTGCAGTATCCTGGCTGAGCTGAAGGGCAGAGATTTGTGGGAAAAGGCATCCAGTCCCAGGACCTTCCGAGAACCAAGACACTCAGTCCAGCCCACTCTCTGATCTGAGGTTGAACAGGAAAGTCCAGCCCACCCTGGATCCTGTTCGGCTTGACCAGAATGGTGTTTGGTCACCGGAAAAACTGTCCTTAAAGACGATCCGCAAAGGTAAGTACTCGGGGCCTTCCCATGGCGACGTTTTAAATTTATCTTCCCTGGATGTCTCTGCTCTTGGTGGGTTTTCATGAGGTCCTCCCAGGAAACCCCGCAGACGTGAAACCCACCTTGAACCACAGCAGGCCGACAGAACTGTTCTTCTGTGGCCGGCCGCCAGGCGGAGCTCCAGCTTTCTCTATGGAGCCATCCACGTATTTACTAAGTAAAAGCTCTGGGAATCCTCCCTACTTCTACAGGCCTGGCTGAGGGCTGCTTCCTCACTGGAAACGGCAGTGTCTTGACCCCAGGGGGACTAAAGTCTAAGTGTGGGCAGTGTGGGCGGGCAGAAGGATTCACAGTCCAAGCACCAGGCACCTGGGTGCCTCAGGGTTCCCACTGTGTTATGACTGGACAGGCATCCTGCTCTCTCCCAGAACCTAAGAGAGACAACCGTGGAGGACACATCACTCAGAGTTAAAACTGTAACAGGAACACACACTGTGTGTGGTGGTTTCGTGACATGTCCTCCGCAAGTCTCAGGATTTGGATACTTGGGCCCTGGTTGGTGGGTGATTACAGATGACTGGGAGGCGTGGCCTTTGGAGGAAGTATGACCCTGAGGGTGGGCTATGAGCTTTCCAAAGACTACCACCGTTTGGAGCTAGTTCTCTCTGCTTCCTGTTTGTGGATGAGAAAGAAGTAAGTGCTGGGCTAGTCCTCTGCCATCAAGGACTATAACCTTCTGGAAACATAAGGCCAATTAAACTCTGTCCTCTGTAAGTTGCCTTGGTCATGGTGCTTTATCACAGCAATAGAAAAGTCACTAATGGACCCTGTGATGAGTGTAACCCTTCAGCTCCCTCTGACACCGAATGCAGGGGCAGCTTCTGAGATGACCAGAGGGACAGCTAACTGCTGTTATACCTGGAGAGTGAGGGGTCCTGCCCAGCTTCAAGACATCCATTAAGCTGAAACTCCAAAACTGGGCTACCTCTTTGAACTAGAATTAAAGCCATGCCTTGTCTTCTATTATTGTCTTTGAATAAAATCTAATCCCCCACGAACTGACCTTGAACCAAATAGCCACTTCCTTCTGCTCCAGTTCCTGCCTAGCCAGACTCATCCACAACCATGCTCTTCAGCCCAGACAGCCAGGGAGAGGCTATATGGCTTGCCAGCCAGATGGGCGTTGCTGGAATTCACTGAACCCCTGCCACCTTTGGGGGCCTGCTTGTCTCCTCCTGCAGTCTGGTCAAGACAGTTGCTTCACCCTGCCAGGTTCAAAGGTGCCTTCCACTCCTGAACATGTACGTGGCTGACTTGCCCTGACTGAACACCGGTGCACACCTAACAGAACCAAACAGACGGCTCTCGGCTCACCTTGCAATCTGATTGCACACGTTCCTTCGCCCTTACAAGTCTTGAATTACAGGGAGAGGAACAAGAGGCTCCTGACAGTATATGCGTCAGCCTCTCAGCTTGGAGAAACACCAGCGAAGGCTGCCCTGTGAGTGCTGCTGAGCCCACGCCCAGCCTGGCTCTGCACCCAAGTGACCACCTGTGCTTCGCTGTCTCAGAGGACTGACTGTAAATTCCAGAAGGGGGTGGCATGATGGTCTCCGGTGCTTGCCATGGAGCAGGGTCACAGAACCAGCTTGCTGATGATTTCTTTCCTTTCAGAAAGACGTGGGAACTTACTAGAACTGTCCTACAATACACCAGTGAACACAAATGGCCCAAACCATGTGGTACTTAGAATCTACTGGGAGATTCAATAATGGCATGGGAAGACTTCATTACTGTGGTTTGGTTTTCTCCAGGGTGTCCATTAGGAACTCCACTTCCTGCTACAGGCATTCCAGCTCTCCTTCCTAATGCCCACCATGGGAAAGGATTAAGTAGAAACCTGCTTCTCCCAGAAAATGAAATACAAGAAAGCTGTCCTCAGGGCTGACTGGATTCCTTCTCACAGAGGGGTCCAGATTGAAGCTACAGCTGTCCCTGGCTTCAGTGCTAGTCAAGTACATTTCCACGGTGACAAGGTGGCCTTAGAGGGAAACAAAAGCTTCCGTGATGGCCCAGCCTTGCCACCTACTCATCCCAGTTCTGAGAGCCGGCAGCCAGCTGATTTCCTAGCCTTGTGGGAAAGCTCAGAGACTTAACTATGTCACCAAGGCCACCTATCAGAAAGGTATAATGCGTATTTGTTTCACCTATGGCCTTGGGGTACCAACCCCTAGGGCGTAGCCTCTTGGCTAGCTTAAGATCTGGGGAGCACGTAGACAGGGCCCCTTCTCTCTCGCACTCTTGGATGTGAATCAGGTGGCATGAAGCAGCGTGGGACCAGTTCTCAGCCTTCCAGGGACTCTGCGACTGACTTTCCTGATCCTGTATCAGTGAGTTGTCCCCCATATAATCCATTAATAAATAGTCTTCTTATCAATATCTGTGGTTTTCTTGCAGAATTACAGACGGGTTAGATGTAGTGGGCTCTTTTGTCTAACCCAGTACCTAGGCCTTGCTGAGTCCCAGGGACAGAGGTCTCAGCTTGGCATGAAGCCCTGGCAAGCCTTTGCTGGGGACTGAGCTGCCCGGCACTCTCCGGCTTTACAACCACCTCCTGTGCACATGGGTACGGGAGCATTCTGAAATCTCTCCTTTTTTCATTTGAATGCCAACAGATACCAAGAGGCCCCGAGGTGCCTTGTGTTCTGCCTTCCAGATGAATTCTCTCTCAGCTAGTGAAAACAGGGCAATTTCCGAGCATGTCTCCTTGGTGATCCTGGGTTCCCTGGGCTCCATGACGCTGTCACCTTACAGGTCTCTGTTCCATGCCAACATTTCCTCCACTCAAATGGAAGTCCTCATCAATATCCTTTCTAAATGCAAACAGCAGAAGGGTCATCCAAAGGCAGCACCCTTGGAAATTTCTTTCTCATTTTGTTTCTAACGTGCCGCAATTACAGCAGGGGCCGGCGAGATGTGAGGCAGACGAGAAAGTGTGCCGAGAGCACATTTCCAAGCCCAGGACACAACCCACCTGCAATTTGTTTTGACTCTCTCTCTGATGCAGAAGCATATGATTCACAGTTAAATTCAACCAAATAAACAAGCTCCGTTTTAAGGCTCTGCAAAACCTACAATTTCAGAAAGGCTTGATGTGGCTGACACTGAAGTGATTTCGACACGTCCCATTTCCGGTCTAATGCTGGGTTCCTTTGAGCAAGAACAAATGTCCTCATGATGGCTTCATTCTACCTGAATAGACTCAGTATAAACACATAGGAAGCACAGGCATTCACATTAATTTTCTCCTTTTTTTAAGATAAGAAAATATGGGGTGTTTTACTTTTCAAAGATTAATTTCCCACAAAGTTTTCATAGTGTTCCAGGGCAAGCTTTCACATGTTAAACAGTCAATCACTCTGTACCCAGAAAGCTCAGGTAGTGATTTTTTTTCTTTTTTCCATTTGTGTGTGTGTGTGTGTGTGTGTGTGAGTGTGTGTGTGTGTGTGTGTGTGTGTGTGTGTGTGCCTGTGCATGTGCGCATGTGGAGACCCTAGGTTGATGCTGGGATTCATCCTTGATCTCTCCATCAAAATCAGAGCTCGCCAATGTGGTTAGTCTCCTAGCCAGCTTGCCCTAGAGATCCAATCTTTTCGCCTTCTGAGGCTTGACTTACAGGAACGCTGCCAAACCTACCTACCCAGCAGTACATGAATTCTGAGGATCTGAATCCTCAACTCTTTTCTTGTGCTCTCTCCCCAAGTGGCTTTACCTGCTGAGCCACTGCCCCAGCCCCAGGGCATCTGTTTTAATCCAACACCTTTTGAGATGGGGAGGTCTCCTGGTGTTAAGGCCCCATCTTGAACATGCTCAAGGGAAAGCTGGAGAGAGTGAATCCCTAGCACCGGAACACTCATACTCAAAAACCAACAGGCTACCCGACCCCGGACCTGACCCCAGATGGCGAGAATTCTGAAGGCTGCAACCACCACAAAATAAACTTCATTAAGAAAAAGTTTATTTAAAAGAATTGCATTGAGGAAAAAAAGATTATTTCTCACAAAGGAATATTGTATGTATTAAGTTTAAAAGTTCTGTGGACAATTTCATGGGATTATGATAAATATCACAATGCTATTCACCATAAGAGGGCTGGGGACTGTAGCTCAGTTAAGCACTTGCCGAGCACACGGGAAGCCCTGGGTTCAATCCCCAGAACACCAGCATCACAAAAAGCAAACAAATATACCAAGAAAATGTAATGAGACTGAATGGAAATCAGAATATTAGTGGGAAAATAAAGGTGAATCCAGAAACTGATAACAACCAAAAAAGTGTAGCTTCTGCTACTGTGGCAAGTGAATTTGGTGGGTTTGACCTCAACTGTGGTTATGGAAAAGGCCCTCTGGGGTAAAAGGAACGCTGATTATTATTTTCTATATTACAACGTGTGCAGGCTCTGATGGTTCTCTCCAGCAACCTCTATAGATACCTCAAAATGAAAAGGCATGCATATATGTATGTGTATGTGTATGCATGTATATGTGTATATGTGTTTGTACATGTGTGCACATATGTGCGTGCATGTGTATTTATGTGTGTGCAAGTGTGTATATATGTGTGTGTATATGTATATATGTGTGTACATATGTGTATGTGTGTATATATGTATATGTGTGTATATGTGTGTGTGTGTGGTTGTTCAGGACTGTAATTCTGGCATTCAGGTTATTGAGTGATTAGTTTGCAAGTCCGTGGCTCCCCTTCACTTCCTGAGGTGCTGAAGGCTGGTCCTCACGGCAGCATTCCCTGGCACCAGGAACAGATGCCGGTGGCCACGTCAGAGGAGCAGCTGGTGGCAGAACTCCATTTCTATGATATGAGGAGTTAAAGGTCCATGTGCTGTGCTGTGCCAACAGAGCACTACACTCATGGAACAAACGCAGCAGCTCCACGTAGAGGTTTCCGTGACGCCCTACTGTGCACAAATGTCACAAAATGATGCGCATGTGTACAGGAAGTCCACACGCACCCGAAAGTGTAAGCACGTGTATGTACTTCACCTGGTTCTGTGAGCGTGGGAAGTGTTGGTAACGATACGTGCTCAGTGGGTCACCATGATCACTTCTTGAAGAGAACGCCCTTTTGCAGGGGTATGAAGGGTGCCATTGTTCCTTTTCTGTCACTGTTGTAAACACTATGACGAAAACCAACTTGAGTAGGAAAAGTTTATTTCAGCTTAAGGGTGATAGTCCATCACTGAGGGAAGCAGAAGCAGGGGCTGGGGAAAAACCATAGAGAGATACTGCCTGCTGGCTTGCTTCCTCTTGCTCGATCAGCTGCCTTCTTCACACAGCTACCCATCTGTTTAGGGACGGTAACAACTACAGAGGGTGGACCCTCCTGTATCAATTAGCAGTTAACAGGAAGCTTCAAGACAGGTCCCAGGTCGATCTGATGGAGGTAACTTTTCAACTGAAGCTCCCTCTTCCAAAATGAGTCACTTAAGCAACCAAGATTAACCATCACAAAGGGTTGCCTTCACTTTGCTGGAAACACAAGCCAGTGAGAACATGTTGTTTTTATAATCAGGACAATTAATAACAGAAACAAAAAGAGACCACAGGAGCAGGAAGAAGCATCCAAGGTCTGAACTGGAACCACAGGAAAGTGTGCCCAACAAACCCAAGAAGGTTGTGGTACAGCCCAAGTGGCTTGCTCGCTCTTTCTCTGGAAGAGGCTAGAGCTTACAGCCATCCCTAACTATAGGCATGGGGTGTGCAGAGGTTTCTCATAGAAGGAATGGCCTTCCCTGCCTTCCTGTGGCCTTGGCCATGAGGCTAGCTTGGCACAGTGGAACTCAGGAACTAAAAAGTGTTGTAAGAACCATGGAGTAGGTCTGCCACCTCAAAAGCTCTTCTCTTTGTATGCCCCCAACAGGGTCTGACCCTTCAGGGTGGGGCAGACTCAAGACACAGAGTCATAGCCAACTGGCCAATGCCATGTAAGGGGGGGGGGCAAGAAAAAAGGCACTGCTGTGGCAAGACGCAGAGGGGTGAGGATGTTTGTTACTGGAAAAAGTAGCACACATGATACGGTACAGTCGAAGGTGAGGCATATGCTTACATACAAGTGAGGGCTGATGAAGAGGTGGGGGTATCCACAGAGTATACACTCAAGGTGAGGCATATGCTCCTCCGAAAGAGCATGAGCAGGTGGCTAACTACTTCCTTGAGGAGAGGGCACTCAAACACTTAGCTATATATACACCAGTCTGCTCCCACAGAACTCTGGGATCATGGGAACATAGGGAAAGAATGACAGTTGGCTTAGAGAGACAGACACCCTGTGAAAGAGAAGAATCCCACACCCCAGAGCCAGGTACCATGTTCTGGGTTGGTATCTAACCTCTATGGCTTTTGCTGGGCTAAGTCAGGGAATTCTAATAAAGCATAAAAGCAATACTTAGTAGTTTAATCACACTTCCGTTTAAGTAGAAGATTCCAGGAAAATTCCCAGCACCTGGAAGTCCTGTGCAGCCCTTGTCTCCGGGTAGGCAGCCCTCTGTGTTGTTCTTGGATGATATGCTCTGTGTCTTGAAAATGATAGGAGTGTTAAGACATTTCCAGAAACCAGATGTTTGTCTTTAGAACGAGTCTGCCTTTGTGCAGGCGACCATTATCTTATAGGAGACAAAGGGGGCTCTGTGGAGGATTAAGCACCATGTCCCCTTCCTTTGCTCTGTCACTACGGTCCATTCCTAGACAGTTTCACACAAACAGGCCACTTGTAATGTCCTCCAGATCCGGGCATTTCTGCTTGAACCTTCATCTAGAGAGTTCCCAGGAAAAGATGCAGACCAGGAAGCCCACGGAGCAAACTGTTAGGTCTCCCTTCAACACCCCCCTTCCCCAGCAACTCACATGGCCTCTGCACTTCCTGAATCCACAGGAAGAGGCGGGACATCTGCATCTGTGGCCTTTATTTACCTTTCTCCTCATTCTTCTTCCTGCCCCCACAGAAAGTGGGGTGGATGTACTTTCCTTTCAAACCACCAATCACTTTTATTTTCTCCTCTCGGCCATCTCCAGGACCATTCTCCTGAAGCTTTGGGCGTTTCTTGACGTGTACGCCGCTTGGGCTGCTGCAGCTGCTAAACTCAGCAGAGCACTTGACGGGCTGAGTTCTGCTGGGCATCCCTGTGCCAAGAATTTTGATTGTAAAGTTATTAAAGTCCCCTTGAGAGGCTGGGGGGGTGGGATCCGTTGGTAACATACTTGCCGTGCAAGCATGAGGACCCATGTTTGATCCCTAGCACTCACGTAAAAGCTGGGTGTGCAATCGTGAGTGCCTTTAACCCCAGCACTAGGAAGCTTGAGACAGGAGGATCCCTAGGGCTTCCTGGTCAGCCAGTTTATCCAAAGCAGTGAACTCTGGGTTCAGCAAGAGACCCTGCCTCAAAAACCAAGGCAGAGAGCCATACAAGAAGACACTTAAGATTGATCTATGGCCTGCGCATGCGCTCTCTCTCTCTCTCTCTCTCTCTCTCTCTCTCTCTCTCTCTCTCTCACACACACACACACACACACACACACACACACACACACACACACACACGTATGTGCACCTGTACACAAGAACACACATATAAGCACTTAAACACACATACACATAAAAATTAAAATCATTTTGGGAAGAAGTGCTACTGGACTTCCCTGGTGCCCTGTGATGTAAGGGGTTGGGCTTTGGGAAAGCAAAACTTGGGGCAATTTATCTGGCCCCATGCTTCCAGATGGGGCTAGAGTGCCTCATCTTGGCCTCAGCTGTGGTCTTCCTGGGTCCCCAGGGTTCCAGAAACTCCACCTCAGCCTCACCAGCCTCACTCCCACCAATCATCAACTTCCTTCCCTCCCCCACTCCCTCAGGCTACAGCAAGATCCACCTCCCCCTCCCCTCCAGGAGAGGCACTGGGCACAGCTGTGGGAAGAAACATTCTGTGTGTTCCTATGCAACAAAATTGAGTGTGTGTGTGTAGGTGTTCTGTGTTTTTACAAACTCCCCTCCTTGGTTGTTATAAGATTAAAACAATTTTCTCCCTCAGTAAATGCTTCCCTTCAAGACCACTGGAAACACATAATTCGCCAGCCCATTTTCAACTCCGATTTTCTTGGGGACAGGAGGAAATGGCAATTGGGAGTCCTGTTTCCTCTGAAGAGGCCGGCATGGAACAAGCTTCCGGCCAGAGGAAGGAGCGTTTCCATGACAGCTCTGATCAATGTTTCATTTACGCTAAACTTCAGCAAAGATAGGTAAGCATCGTTGGTCCTTCAGGAAGGCGCAGATAGTATGTTTTGAGGTAAATTACTCTTTTATCCTCAGGAAATTTAGTGGACACTGTCATTAAAATGGCAGGGAATTCTAAGCGAGTTTTATTCCTATTTTAAAACTATGGTTGAGGATTTTCTTCTGTGATCCCTGGATTGTTTCTGCTGCTGAGAAACTGAACATTTTGACCATGCGGCCCATTTTCCTTTACATGATGGGAAATTCATGCCCACCTGAGAACACAGAAACACCACTTAAAGCCACAGCTGATTTCAAAGCAAAATGTACATAAAGAAGAAAATAAAAAAGCTGGCCTGGCTGATGCAGGGTGGGGAGATAGCAGTCATGTTTGTCCTTGAAGTAAGTAAAGATATATATAAACAAATCAAATTCACCTGTCACTGAACAGCAACACCAGTCTGCCACCAGGCTACTGCAAAAGCCCTCCTGCTGACAGCCAACAGCCCCATTGATGCGAGTGTTTACATAATTACACAGGAAACAGTGCAGTCCTTCCGATTTAATGCGTGTTTTAACAAGCCCTTCAGCCACAGTGTGGGCTTCTGTAATCAAATCAAGCCTTTTCAATTAAAACACAATTAGAAAAAGGTGTCATGGTGTTATTGCTACGCACTTTACTGTGTTGAGGGTTTAAGAATTGCCGGGCTGGAAGTCTGCACTAACTCAGGATGCCTGAGTGTGAACACCTCATGGGAACTCCTGGGAGGGCATCTGGGTTGTGCACTTTTGGTCCTAAGGGATGGATGCGAACCATCGTAGGCCATTTCTGGGATCCGCTGAGGACAGAAGATGAAAACCAAGGGTGATCCAGGGGAGTCAGAGATACCCATGGCTTTGGTTTGGAATGCAAGTGCCAGCACATGTGTGGAGGACCAGAAGTGATGGGCACACAGCTACCAGAAAGGTCCACCTTGCTGTGGTGGACAGCACAAGGAATTCTAGGGATATAGACTATTTTAGACACCTTTGAGCTTCGATTTAAAGATGTAAGATAAGCCCCACAGAAGACACTTGTCTTGCCAAAAGCCATGATGTTTATCCGTTTATGAAACAAAGAAAAAAGTACCCTATCCCATAGACCCATAGATGCTCCCCAGTGAAGGATCCTCACAGCAAACGTGCAAACACACTTGAAGCCTGGCTCAGACACGGCGAGCTCCCTCCCAGCTTTACACCTCAGTCACCGGTGTCAGAGGGAGTCCGTTGCAGTGAGTCAGTGGGGCAGTGGCTGCCAAAAAGATGCTTCACCCCAACCCCGGGACCTGTTAATGCCACTGTACTCAGAAAAGGATATCTGCAGATGTAATTACGTCAGGAAACATGAGATGAGGAGATCATCTTGGGATACCTGACCCTAAGTCCAATGACAAGAGTCTTTATGAAGGACATGGACAAAGGCTCAGAAACAGGCAGGGAAGTGTGTGGGGATGGATGTAGAGACTGCATGGAGCAGAGTGGAAACTCATAAATACCCTGATCTTGAACTTCACAGTGGGCTCCTTTGACTCCTGGCTCAGTTCTAGGACTCTGGGAGGGCTCCTCAACCTGCAGGCTTTTCAGTCCAGCTGCTAACTCCACCCTATCCAATACCATCTCTCACTTTAGGAAACAATCCACTCAACAAAAATCTCCTCTTGTTAGCTGAATTGAGTGTGCCTTGTGTTATCTTGCCAAAAGCCAGGTTATGATGGTTTACTGAAGCAATAAAACAATGTGCTTTATGGAACATTGTATCTATTTTATGGCCTGATTTACTCTACCTATATATTTGATCTACTTAACAGCACATCCCTGGTACTTCATTCCAAGTATATCAGTAGCTCATTCCCATTTCCATATGATATAAGGGTGGTGGGTGTGGCCACCACATGGCCAGTACTTGAAGTAAGGATCCCAGAGGTGACCTGTCTTTCTAGAATGTTTAGCTGCAAGTTTGGAGGGGTCAAGGATCAGAATGTAGCCTTTAACTTCCATTCCAGGCTCTTTCCTAGATGTGGTTTTAAGTAAAAGTATGGCAGATCTCTGGACTTGAGGGTACCAATGCTCTACTTCACTGCTGGGGCAGACACCACTGATTAATCATGACACTCCTCCTAGCTGAGTCCAGATTTGACAACACAACTCTCTGGAAAGCCAGATGATAGAATTCATCAAGCTACAACTTAACAGGCTGACCTTAAAAGCCCAATGGGCACTTACTCCACACATGCTGACTGGGCTGTTATTGGAGGGGGTACCAGCACGGACCACCACCGGAGCTATTCTAACGGTATTGCCCTGGCACACACACTCTAGACCTTCTAGAAGACAAATGCTCTGGAGTCAGACATGCTTGGACTCAAAATCAGGTCTTGCTCTTCCTAGCCTGAATTTGATGAACTTTTTTGAAGTTTCCTCACTTCTTAGCATTTTGAGGATAAGATGGTTAAATGGAAGAGTCCAGTGAAGTGAGCAGTCCCTTGCCTAGCACAGAATAAATGTTAGATTGATGTTAGCACGGCTGCTGCTGACTATGTCGATCATGATGATGATGATGATGATGATGATGATAACCATGACCACAACAAAGATAGTTTTTAGCAACACATCTCAACAATTCAGAGGACTGTTGGCAGGTGTGGCGGCTTGACTGAGAATGGCCCTCATGGGCGCATATATTTGAATGCTTGGTCCTCAGTGGTACTGTTTGGGAAGGATTAGGAGGCGTGGCCTTGTTGGAGGAGATGTGTCACTGGGGATGGGCTTTGAGGTTTCAAAAGCCCATGGGAGGCCCAATGTCAGGCTCTCTGCTTGCAATTTGCAGATCATATGTGAGCTGTCAGGTACTCCTCCAGCACCCGGCCTTCCTGCCTGCCTCTATGCTCCCTACCAGGATGACCATGGACTAACCCTATGAAACTGTAAGCAAGCTTGCAATTTAAAATGTTTCCTTTTAGAAGTTGCTTTGGTCATGGTGTCTCCTCGCAATAGAATAGTAACTAAGACAGCAGGAGACACCTGGGATTCTAGATGGCGGATGCTTCACAAAGCTTGACTAGTGTTTGTTCTCTGGTGCCTCAGCAGGTCTGGCTCTGCTACTGCATCTTCTCTGAAGGAGTTTCACCCCTAAAAGGCCATAGCTAGAGAGCGGCTCCCTTTTGGGTTCAACAGAGTTAGGAAAGCAACAGATATGGAGAACTAGAGAGGAGGCAGCCATGTAAAGCTTACATGGTTTCAATCAAAATCTAATTGCAAAAGGTTCATAGTGGGAAGAGGCAGAGGGAAGAACAGTTTGGTTTGTGGAAAGCTGTGTGGACCAGGGATGTGGAGAAGAGCTGAGGCTTGCCAAGGGAAAAGTGAAGAAGTGAACCCAGGGTTTCTTTTAACTAATGCATGCACCTCCACCAGAGTCTGGCATTACAGATGTTTCTTCTAGTCTCCCTCGGTCTAGACGACAAACCTCCCTCATTAATTTTGATTCTCTGCTTCTCCCCTCTGGGAAGGAGATGAAATTTTAGGCTGGCAGAAAGCGCACTCCAAACCCCCAGCTGCAGCTTCTGGCTTCAGTTTGTACCATTGTTCAGCATTATTCGTCAGGCCAGTTCAGCCCTGTGCCCTGCTCACAGGCACTTCCATTTAACTAGCCTTTTCCCTTTATAAACCCCGTGGGTAGGTGTTGATCCCTCTGGCTTAGACAAGGGTTTGATTTTTTTTTCCCCCGTTCCTTTCCTTCCACTACTTCCCTCACCTTTTTCTTTTTGAAGGCAAAGTTATGTTTCAAAATACTTCCATTGTGTATATAGTCTTTCTAAGTACAATACCTTCACATTCATTATGTCAATCACAAGGTAAATTAGAGCCGCCTGTCAAAAGGGGCCTGTGCATGGTCTTCTCCTGTGGTTCTCAAAGAAGGCCCCAGAACAGAAGCAGCAAAATGGCCCAGGAACACATTAGAAATGCACATTTTCTGCCTCTCTCCAGATAACTGGCCTCTTGGTGACTCTGACACATACTCAGTCAAGCTTGGGAGTCCTCATGGTGACCAAAAGCTCCAATACATGTGCCTCTTCTCCACTGAACAGACTAGAAAACCGAGACCCATGGTAATGTGGTCAAGGTCATTCATGCAGCCATTCAACAAGAAGGTAAGAGGGTGGCAGGAATTACCAAACAAAAAAGACAAGTATGACAGTAGCCTTGTCCTCATGAATTCACTTTCAACAAACAAGAGCACAAAGGAACTGGAGACAGAATGTTGTTAGTGACACTAAGAGAACAAACATGGGACAAGACCGAGAGGAAAAGAGCCCCCTGGATGGAACAGTGGGGACAAGCATCCTGGAGCAGGGGTTGTTCACTCGGAAGGACAAGGATGGCAGGTGCTGGCCTGTGCGCGAAAAGAGGCACAGTGGGGTTGGATTTGGGGTGAGGGCCTTGGTGCTAGGAATGAAAACATGTTAAATAAAGAGGGTCTTAGTGCAGATTAGACATAGTAGAAGAGAGTATCAGCGAATGTGAGAGCATGTCAGTAGGAAATAGTCACACAGAGGGAAAAGAACGCAGAAAGCCAGAAAAGACTGCGAGATACATGGGAACCTAGGAAAAGATCTAAAGTGTAGTGAAGTTCTGAAAAACAGAAGGAAGTAGCTGGAGAGACTCTTTACGGGGATCTACTGTTGACCCCTCACCTTTCCCTCTACCTCATGACACATCTTAGCCAAAATCACATGCTTTCATCCCAACTAGAAAGCACCAGCAGTCTTTTTCCACTTGACTTTGCAGGAAGCTCCAGCAGAGGAAGGAACTGGAGTCTCTAGACTCCAACACACACCAGGACCTCTTACCTAGCTGTGTCCTGGTGGACAGCCAGACCAGACAGCTTAGTGACAAGGGGGAAGGACCCTCCTGGCACCTTCTCAGATACCAGCACCTTCTTGTTAAAATCCTGCAACTCTCTCCTCCACTGAGAAGGCGATTGATAGTAAATTTGTTACAGAGAATGGAGACTTAGAGGGAGAAAAATAAGAACTATGTAACCAGAGTCAAGGCATGACTTCCCAAAAACCCATCAGTGGGGAAAAACCCTCAGTGCATTGTCTTACCTTTTCAGTAAACTGGGACAAACCTTAAAAGCCCCTTTGCACACACACATCCATTCTGTAGCTCTATGTAGCTAATCTATATAGTCAATTTGTATGCACATAATGCACATGTGTGTATAGCATATATACATGCTGTGGGATAATGCTCTTGTACTGTAAAGATTTGTCACTCCTATTGGTTTAATAAAATGCTGATTGGCCAGTAGCCAGGCAGGAAGTGTAGGTGGGGCGACCAGAATAGGGGAGTTCTGGGAAGAGGAAAGGCAGAGATGGAGTTGTCAGTCAGACACAGAGGAAGCAAGATGAGAAGGCTGGACTAAGAAAAGGTACCAAGCCATGTGGCTAAACACAAACAACAATTATAGGTTAATTTAAGCATAAGAACTAGTTAGTTATAAGCCTGAGCAATAGGCCAAACAGTTTATAATTAACATAAGCCTCTGTGTGTTTATTTGGGACTGAATGGCTGCGGGACCAGGCGGGGCAGAAACTTCTGTCTACATATACATGTTTGTGCAGGTGCATGTATGCAAATTCTGGAAGACATCAAGTGTTGTCATTTATCATTCTGCATCTTAATTACTTTGACATTGTATTTTTTCACTAGGTTAGGATGGTAGCCACCAGGTCCCAGCAATCCCAACATCACTGGGGTACGAGGTGTACCTAGCCATGCCTGTTCCCTGCCCCTTTTCCCCCTGCCCAGGTCCCAGAGACTCAAGTCCTCCTGCTTACACAGTAAGCATTCCTACCCACCTATCACCTCCTCAGCTCCTGTAGTTGGCAGATGAACCTAAGTACATGACTGTGAGTTTACCCATCCCCAGCATGCTGTGGTTTTGTGTTGGTTAGTTATGTTTGCTTGAGATAGAGTCTCACCATGCAATTTACGCTGACCTTGAACTCATTATGCAACCCAGGCTGGCCTCACCATTTCCATGCCCTTGCTCTGGCACCACACTTGCCCAATGTGTTTTTTTATTAGCATCATTTCTTTTCAGTCAGTTGGTATAATGTAAATCTGGACCAATTTAGTAGGTTTCCTCTGCCATGAGTCCAATAAACACGAATAAATATGTAAGATTGTGGGAAAGAACCAGGTGATTGACGTCCTCTTAAGCAAGCAGTGTGGACTGTCTGAGATGATGTGGTGAGTCAAGGCTCCTCACTTTTCTTTGGAACACCCCTACTCCCACCTAAACTGCCAGTTACAAGTTCTCCTTTCAAGTGCATGCTACTGGCTGCTTGACACTGGCTGTTAATGAGGCTCAGGACCGAGAGCTGGGGCCAGAAGGGCTGTGTCCCTAAACGACGCATCTGTGCGATGCACACGTATCCACGGAGGGGCACAGGAGGGAGCTGACTCTCTAAATGAGCAGTTGGCATGGGTCAACACTGTGCTGAACTCTGCATTTCTGGAGTCTCGGTCCACCCTCCTGCAGATCTCCTGAGGTAGCATGACGGCTAAGTTGACTAGATTTGGATTCACCTGGCAGACAGGGCATGTGAGTGTTTCTGAGTGATTTGACTGAGGTGGGAAGACTCACTTGGAATTCGGGCACATAATGCCATGAGCTGGGGGTCTCAGAACACATAGAAAAGAGGGGAAGAAGAGCTCTCGAACCCAGTTCTCTGCTTCCTGATCTTGGATGCAAAGGGTCCAGCTGCATGCCTCTGCCACCATGAATTTTGTGGACTGTTCTCTTAAACAATTTGCCAATGTAAACCCTTCTTCCTTAAGTTGCTTTCTGTGACACAGACTCATAGTACAGGCAGAGACATTACTTCCTTGTAATGCTGAGGATGCTGAGGCTTGAGGAATTGAGGAAGTTGCAGGCTTCCCAGCATGAGTCCCAATCACTGGTCTCCCCTGCTTGAACCATCTCTGTGGCTCCGCCCTCCAAATCCTGAACTTTTTCTGCAACATTGGCCAAGCCAGGCCCCTCCCACAGGATGACTACAAATCCCCTCAATATCTTTGTTTTCACTGATCAGCTGCCATTTCCAGAGACAGGGGGTGCCCAGTGGGTTTCTGCAGCCCCCACACAAAACAATTAATGTTGGCCAAGTGCCAGCTGATGATGCTGCAGATGTAGTTTAATCAATGTGCTCAAGACCTTTTCTCCGACAGCACCTATGGCTGCCTGACTTCACAGCACCTGGATCATCTCGAGGAAGGAACAATGAAGATGATCACACTCTGGACTTCCTAAACTCAGGCGGGCATAATGTGCAGTTACAGAAAACATCAAAATACCATCTCGCTCATGTGAAGCAGTGCTGACAGTGAATTAGAAGGAGCCAAGCTGCCCCAGTCTGGGGACTGGTCCTTTCTGTTTTGGACTGATACAAGTTTTTAATAACTATAATGCTCACTGTTGCTTGGAATCCTCAATACAGTTTGGAGGATGTCTTTGTTACTTTCCTGTTGCTGTGATAAAACATCATGATGAAGGCAACTTATAAAAGAAAGTATTTAAATTGGACTCATAGTTCCAGAGTGTTTAGAGTCTATGATGGCAGAGGGAGGGCATGGTAGCAGAGATGGCTAAGAGCTTGAATCTCAAACCACAAGCAGGAGGCAGAGAATACACCAGGAATGGCATGTGTCTTTTGAAACCTCAAAGGTGACAACCAATGATACACCTCCTCCAACAAGGCCACACCTCCTAATCCTTCCCAAACAGTTCCACCAACTGGGGACCATGCATTCAAACATGTGAGCTTACGGGGCCATTCTCACCCAAACCACCACAGGGGACTATGAAGTCTACCCTCAGAGAGTTGTGAAGTCCATGCTGTCTTTCCTTTCTTCATATGTGCTGACTGTACTGCTTGCTCCATGTTGAGTTTGCCCAAATAATCCAGATTATTAACTCTAGACTCTTAGACTCTACTCCAAAGGCCCTTTTCACCAAACCAGAGTTATTTTTCATTAATTTTCTTTTCAACTAACAAAAGGAAAACTCCATCAGCCATTTCCCCATTAGGGGTCCAGTATTAGAATTTTCATTGCCAGTGGCTTATGACTTCTTTCCCTGCTCTTTAGAGTCTGCAGAGCTGCCCAACACATGACCCCTGAAGTCACATGTCTCCAAGGATAGCTATGAATGTGACCTAATGCAAAACCATACTTAGAACTTACTTAGAACATTATTTTTTTGCAATGTTTTTGGTAGATTGTATGATTCTTACATGTGAAACTCTGTAGATAATGTCATGCTACAACACATCAAAATAAACCTATGTGTATGCTGGCAACCACTGACCATAGGTTGGGTATCCCTAGATTTAATGTGTGGTCCAGGGAACCCCAAAGCTTGGACACTTGTGCTTTAACAGTTTAGGGTTTTTGTTTGTTTGTTTGTTTGATTGATTTTTTTAGTTGAATGTAGTGGTGCTTTCCTTCATTCCAAGCACTTTGGAGGCAGAGGCAGGCAGATCCATATGAAGTCAAGGACAGTCTGGTCTATATCTAGTTCCAGGCCAGCCAGGGATACATAATGAAACCTGTGTGTGTGTGTGTGTGTGTGTGTGTGTGTGTGTGTGTGTGTGTATAAAATATATATACACACACCCTGGGGGGAGGGGTATAATCTGATCAAATCATCTGTAATCTTGCTGCCAAATGATAACACAGTTAACTTGGTGTTATCTTTATCTTTCTGGGCTTCATTTCACACACAAACAATGCTTTAGTTAGTGGGAGATTACTTGACTCTCTGATCATAACTCCCATTAAGTAGATGCTTAACTTGCTCCAGCCACCATGCCAAATACCTGACATGCATCTGAGTTGCCTGAAGCCCAGTGAGGTAGATGCTTAATATTAGTCACTTTTCTCAGGACAGAGATGGGTATTGGGGGTTGAGGAAATCAAGTAACATCCTCAAGGTCAGAAAGTCTTGACGGCAGAGCCAGGTTTCAGTCCCAGCCATCCGACTCCAGAACCTAGTGGGGCTCCTGCAGATGTTTGCTGAACGAGGCACCGAATGAGCTGACTGCATGTTCAAGCACCCACTTTAGGGACAACTAAGCTACTGTGTGTCTGTCCGCCAGCTGGATGGCTGTTGTCTTAGAAATGCTCTGAATCTTGTCATTCCTATCTTCGTGGGTCACTAAAGCTAAGTGTGGTTCTTTTTTTGTTTTTTGTTTTTGTTTTTGTTTTTGTTTTTTTGGAGACAGGGTTTCTCTGTGTAGTTTTGGTGCCTGTCCTGGATCTCGCTCTGTAGACCAGGCTGGCCTCGAACTCAAAGAGATCTGCCTGGCTCTGCCTCCCAAGTGCTGGGATTAAAGGTGTGTGCCACCACTGCCCAGCCAAGTATGGTTCATTTTAAACAACATAAACTGCATTTTCTTGGCTCCTACTTCTCACAGGCATTGGTGATGTCTTCCTCAAGGGGAAGCCTAAAGCCCCTCTTCCCATCACACCTTCCATGGTCTCTCACTGTCCAGGCTTCTATCTCCCACAGAGACACCCGCAGGCCCCTTCCACTGCTGGCCCTGCTGGTAGAGGCCACGCTGGTCACTCACACTTGATGCTTCTGCTCTGCCACTGAGTCCATTCTGAAGATGAAAGAGGTACCTCTTCTGCTGATATAGGTGCTGTGAGTGCTGGTACCACAGTCACCATGCAAGTGCCACCAACACCACCAACGCTGGGCTCACAGCCACCGTCACGAGGTGGGGAGAAGACTCATACGGCTTTTGTGTACTGTGCACTTGGGTCCCACTGGCTTTTAAGCCAAAGCAGAGCAGATCTCTCTCAGTATCTATGGGGATTACCTCTAAGAACCCCACAGGTACCAACATTTGCAGATGCTAAAGCCCCTGATATAAAATGGAACAGTCCTGGCACAGAACCCACAGATCTGAATACCTCAAGTCAGCTCTAGATTACTTACAGTATTGAATACAACACCAATGTGCTGGGACGACTCTTACACCGCTGTGTTTAGGGACAATGACAAGAGTAGGCAGACTGTCCATGTTGGGTACACACGCATTTATTCTCCACACAGGCTTGGTTAAATCTGTGAAGGTGGAGTCAAGGACTCAAAGGCAACCACCCTCAGGATGACCCCTCACTCTGGACCACCTCGGGAGTTTCCTCAGAGAGAGTCCCTCAACCAAACAGATTCTTGAAAAACTCAGCTTACTTCTGAGACATCTTGGCATCTTCCAGGGCTGACAGGGGAAGCCACCTAGGTGCCGGTTGGGCTTGGTGACAAGTACTTTCACCCACTGAGCCATTTCACTGGCCCCAGACTCCTTCCTTAAGGAGCACCAGTCCCGTGCACTGCACGGATTGGCTGAAACAGATGGGTTCATGTAAAAGTTTCAAGGCTTTAATTCCATGACTTGCAGTCCAAGAGGCATAAGGAGAGTCAGTACAAAATGAAAATACAGGGCTTCTCATTCAAGGCATTAAGAACTCCGAGGAAAGAGGACTGAGCTCTAGCTCAGCGGTAGAGTGACGGCCTTGCATGCACAAGGTCCTGAGTTTAAAAGCTGCGTTTGGGGGGTTGAGGAGAAGTTCAAGTTGGAAATAGCACAATACTAAATATTGTGTAGCGCCTTGTGTGACAGCTACACATCGAAGCCATCCTTGCAGCAAGGACATAAAAAAACATACTTTGGAAAGCCATTTTAATATGTAAGTATGAGTTCTGATTTCTGTGAAAGAATGCTAAATATTTGCAAGTATTTACAAACCAAAATAGGAAACATCACAGAAAGATATGCCATTCTTACAGAAGCACAGTTAACTCAGCCTCGTAGTGTGTGAAAATGCAGGAAGAACACTAGTGTGTGTTTGTTTCCATCAGAGCCTCCACACCCCACTGGAGTCCTATGTCAGAGAGAAGCACACAGGGGCTGCAAGTCTGGACACAGCACAGCACAGCATGGCGGGCGGTGAGGCATCGTGGGTGAACAGCACATGAAAGTGGTCCCTATACCAGAGGTATTATGCGACAAGAGATAATCAAACAGAAATAGAAGGGTTTGTTGCCACAAAACTAGGTGTCACCCAACCCTCATCAACTCTCCCAATCCACTGTTGTCTCAAACTCCAGCAGAGCGTTGGTTTGGGCTAAGGCGGTCCTTTACCCTGGGTCAGTATTAGCCTGGCCATTCCCACACTGCACCACTGTTTTAGTTTAATCTCTGCTGCTGTGATAAAACACTCTGACCAAAAGAAACTTGGGGGGAAAATGGTTTATTTCCTCTTATTGGTCTCAGTCCATCATTGAGAAAATTCAGGGCAGAAACCCAAGCCCAAACCATGAAGGAATGAATGCTGCTTGCTGACGCAATAGTTTACACTTAATAAGCTTTCTAAGATAGCCCAGGACCAACTGCCCAGGGAATGGTGCCACCCACAGTGGGATGAGCCCTCCTACATCAATGAACAATCAAGATAACCCACAACAGACACGTCCACAGGCAGATCTGATCTGGGCGATCCTTCAGTTGAATCCTTCAATTTCCAGGTGACTCTGGGCTCTGTCAAGCTGACAGCTGCCTCCCACTGCAGGACACTGCGTGGCTCACCACCATTAATACACAGGCTCACGGGCTCAAATGAAGATGGGAAACACTTGAACAGTTGGGGTTGTCTTCTCTCCACCTCAGATGATGTGGAGGGAAAGTGGGACACGCCATGCTCCCTGAGGCCCCTCCTCTAGTGGGTCTTCTGATCTAAACAGGAGCAAGGTCACCTGGGCAGACACTGGAGAGTTTGTAGGCAAGTCTCAAGGAACACGCAGGCCAAGATGCAGGTGGTACCATTCATTCCTCAGGGCACCAAGCTGAACGCAGAATTCAGCTAATGAGACCACATACCATGTTTATATGCTTCCAGACTGCCATGGATACTCTCTTCCACTCCAAACTCTATAGCTACAGGTGCAGGGCATGTTTACATACATATGCATGTATGTGTACATACTGGCATATGTAACATGAATATGTGCACATATACATGAAATATGCATGTAAGTGTATACATACATATATTTAACATAGGCATATACACAAGCAGGCAAGGAGAAAGAATATACACATGCATATGTATAAACATTTAGCATAATTCAGCTTTATTAAATTCAACCAACAGTAAGAGTCTCTGCTATATTTCAGTCCTTGGCTAGGCATGAGAACACAAGGTTAAATGAGTGTCACTCTCTCAAAGGAACTCACCATCCAGAGAGGACACAAACTGAAAACCGAAGTGCCCCTACCCATCGGCTGTTTACCAGAGGAGGCAGGGTGTCTTCTGGAGGTCTAAACTGAGAGCAGCCAAGATGGACTTGACCCATGCGAGATGGGCTCGGGTCTCAACTTCACTTCTTGGAGACCATGTGATGAGATCCAGCATGCAACTTGAGCTGCAGAGCCCGTTATGAAGATGACTATCTACGACAGTGCCTTCCTCTCCGAGTGTCAATCTCAGGTGACGTGACACTGAAAGCCCTCATACCTCTGGGCCCCCAGAAGGCACTCAGTAATGTGAGCTGTCACTCTGTGTATCATTATTAATTATCATTATTAGGAAGAACATTAAATTGGAGCAGGTACAGAAAGACGGAAAGGCCAGTCTAACTCAAGAGGCACAGGAGGAGCTCTGTGGATGCTGTGTGGAGCTCAGTCTGTCTAGGAACAGGTGCTTGTGAGAAGACCAAGAGAAGAAGGGCAAGCAGTCCAACTGAAAACCAGTTTGTTCAGAGGCCTGGAGGCATGAAACATCCCCACAGGCCCAGAGAACCGCCATACTCAGAGTAAGGGTTTGAGGTCAAAGAAAAACTGGGGTAAGATCTGGAGAAGGTGCTCAAGAGCTGAACAACATAATACCACAAATCAGGTTTGCCTTTCGTGGAGTTTAGGTAAAGTTAACCGGACATGACTTTACCTTTCCAGGGTCACCATTGTGGTGACCAGGTACTGCAAATACCACTGCTGCCGTCCACATGATCCTTGCTCTACATGATCAAAAGTGTCTTGTTTGTTTCAGTTTCTGTAACTAATTAGCTTGTTTTTTTCCATTCTGACTTAGATGCTATGGAAGGTTTTCTTTACCACTAATCCCTTCCCAATGATTTTTAAATACCTATCCTCCTCGCCACAAGGAGACTCTTAAGTGGCCACATTTTTCTGCACTTACAGGATTCACACAGCAATGGTTTGCCCTCCGAGGAGGGTGACTGCAATTGCAGCCTCCAGGGTCAAGACTCCAAAATGGAGATGGGTGTGGGAGGCACAGGCCAGAAAGGGTTTAGAACTGTTTTCAGAGCTGAAGTCACATGTCTGGGGCAAAAAGCACTAGGAGATAAACAACTGCCCCAGGGACTGTGAGAGGCACAAAGGTCACCTAAGAGGAGAAAGATTCAGGATGACATGATGGGTCGTGGGAAGGAACCAGCCTCAGATAAGGCTCAATGTTAGTGATGGAGGAGTGCCCCCCAACCCTGGGTAAACAAAGGAAACTTCTGGAATAAATCCAGGACAGCTTCCTCATGCTTCATTCCCAAGCACAGCCTATCAGCCAATCCTGTCAGTTCTCTTTGTCCAAGTGTGTCCTGAACACCTTCTGTGGCAGAGCTAAGAGTGTCCAGTCTCTGTCTGCACTTAGTAGCTCACTGACTAGAGAAAACAGCTGGTTGCCACAGAAGGACACGTAATCCAGCCACGTTGGACTTGGGGAGGCAGGGAGAGAGTTCTGCTACTGGTACTGAGCACCCAGATGTGTGCCTGTAACCCTCCTCTGACAAAAACCATCAGGCCCCAATTCTCACTGTTCAGTATGAGGAAACAGAAGCCACAGCTGGGACGGGGGAGGTAAACAAAAGAGGATGAAGTCCTAGAGTCGTCGACACCACCTCTCAGACACTCCTTACCTCTTCAGACCTTTGGGTCTAGTCTTGGATTTTCATTGAGCATTGATTTTTCCATCTCAGTTCCCCCATACCATGGCATTGTTCCCAAGTGCCCATGTATTATCCTGCTGTTGTGCCAAAGACCCAGTAACACGCTCTGTGTGTACATGTGTGTTCATGTGTTCTCAAGTGTTTCTGTGTTTAATTCACACCCAAGCAGGGGGAGCTGCATAGACTCAGACGCCCTGCCCCTGCTGTGGGATCATCTCTGTGGGTAGTTAGCTGTTGCTGCAGTCAGGGGGACCTAGCACCAAGGATGGTTAGCTTGTTTTGCTATGAAAGAAGAAGAAGAAAAAAAAAAAAAAAACCCAAAACCAAGGTTATCATATCAACCTACAAGTTCGTGTTTACTTTAGGAGCAACTGGGAAATTCAGAAAGCATGTCTAAAACAGCGTGGGCAGGCACGGAAAAATAGCAGTTTTGAAATCTTCTCAACTTTGTCTCTCAAACCAAGAAACAACTGAGCAGGCACCTGCTGGGTGGCAGGTACAATCCAGTCCACTGAACCCAGTGGGGATTGTTCCCATCACTGGTTTCTTTTCAATATTTAAAGCAGTGCCGTGGTGCTGTGGCTGTGAATTGTTTAACAATTCTATTGGTGGTGATTTTAACATTTGGATGACCATGCAGAGCTTTCTGAGACAACTCTTAGTTTTCTTTTCTTCTCATCACTGTTTACTACCCAGAGCAAAATAAAAAAAAAAAATTAAAAAAAAATTATTCTTTTCCCTGATTTTTTAGGGAAGGGAAAGAAATTCTAGCATCTGGGGTCTGGGACCACTTGAAAAGTCTGGCAGGGACTGCTAACGACCTCCCAGAGATAATCCAAATGGCTGATTTAGCAAAGCCCATTCTTGACCTTGACACAAGACAAGACAGGCAAAGGGGAAGGACTTGGGAGGGCAGAGCCAAAGAAAAAGGATCGTAGAAGCTGGCTCAGATCTCGCCAGGCCCCTCCCCCATTTAGCAAACACCTGGCTGAGTTGGGAAACACAGCCCAACCTTCCTCCTGGCAGCAATTGAAGCTGTCAGCTCCTGCTTGTCACCGGTTGCACTGGAAGGCCCGGGGCAGCCACAAGAGCCCTAATTAGGCAGAAATGACACTTCCACAGCTGACCTGCCAGGACCTTTGGCGGACCATTTAACATCATTAGTTAACATCTTTAAAAAGTGTGAATGTAAATGAACAGCCAGTGGCTTTCAATGGGGTCCAGCGGTGGCACCCCCTCCCTTCTCACTTGTTCTCTTTTTACATGAATAGCCCACTTGTTTTCTCCGGAATTGGAGGGAGGCATGAGGAAGGAGGGGTAAGAAGACTATCCTGAAAATGGACAGACATGTTAAAGCATAAACAAGCTCGGAACACCAGAAAGGCCCTCTCCTCTTGCCTGCATATGGCACCACATGTAGCCATCTCCAGGGCCACCAGCTCAGAACTAGGAGCCGGCAAGAGCCCAATGAGGCCAACAGATGCCAGTCCCCACCCCACACGCTGTCCGCAGTCCCTCTGAAACACTCTTTCAAACCCCTTCCCGTGGTCTACTGTGCCTTCTGTGAAGCCGATGTCGCGGGTGTGCATAAGTGTAAATGTACCAGTTCCCGATGTGCCCGGGCCCCCTTAAGAGGGGTCATTTCAGATGCCCGGTCCAATACTTACACAAGTGAGTTCATTTCCTACCTGCTGCGGTTATTTCCCACCTTGAATCACACTTCATTTTGCTCTTTCCTTTACACCCACAGAATCCGTACACACCGACACTCTCCATCTGCAGGAGAGAAGAAAAGAGTTCCGCTGTGAATACTTTGTTTCCTGGTGGCTCATAAGTCACAGACTCCGGCTGACTGACAGTTTGGGAGGAGTGACGGCAGAGGTGCTTGGCTCCTGGCTCAGGGTACCTTGGTGCCCAGTCCCAGTACCTCTGTGGTTGGCCTTGGGTGCTTAGTCCTGGGCCTCAGATGTTTTCATCTGTAAGACAGAGAAAATACCTCACTGCATCAAGTGAGAAACAAGAAAATGAAAGTATTGCAAACACAGGAAACTGTCATCTGAATATCAGGAGTTATGGACTTCTGGACGGGTGAGAGCTGCCCGAGCCAGGAACCACACCAGGTTCTCATCCTTGACTTTTCATGGTGGGACAAAGTAAAAAATTAGTCCTTGTTTCCCAAGGCACATTGGACACAGCAACCAGAGCATCCTAGGTCCCTTCTTGGCCTCGCCCACCCTGCTTAGTTAGTATTCTCAAAATACTAAGGTACATGGATGTAAAATGACCCTCACGAAACCATGGGTAAATGAGTTATTTACTCCCTCTTCTGGACGCCACACGGCATGAATGGGAAGCAGACCTCATCTACTTCTGGGCTTCAGGAAGCCCTGAGAGCAATCATGGGTACATGGTAGATGCATGTACAATAAATGTGTGGTGGGATGCAAGAGTCCAGCTCCCAGGACTTAAAGGATGGGGATGGGTGCTACACAAAGCCTGGGCAGGAGAGTCATGCTTGTGAATCCGGCAAAAGGTGTGCGGTGGGAAAATGCCTGTGTTGAGCCATGAGACAGAAGCAAAAAGAAAACAATATTAGTTTGGGGGGAAAAAAGAGAAAATACTTAGACTGCCCTTCCCTTAGTAACATTTCATGGAGAGGGAGGGAGGGGAACCTCCTCCTTGAGGCATTTAGTGCTTTTAAGCTAAATACCTCTGCATATTAAGCAAATAGAGGAAAGCCAGCTAGAAGATGCCATCCAATTGAACCACACTGGGCTCAGAAAGCCTGTAGGAGGTGTCGGGTTTGACCCCTTTCCCCATCACATGCCTGGTCCCAGCCCGCTGTTTAGCATAGTGGCTCCTCTCCAGCTGTGGGGCTTATTGAAAGCCTCTAGCCCCTGCCTGGCTTTGGCACATTTTCTGCAGGTCCCTCCTACTGTGGCCACAATGGACTGCTCGGGAGGTAGGGAGGCGGGCAATAGCTGAGGGAGTGCAGTCATTGTCTTAAAGGGCCAGTGACATTGTGTGGCACCACCACAGGGCCTGCGGCTCTGGGACCTGCTAATGAGATGGAACCTCTCCCCCCACTCTCTCTTTCTCTCTTTAATGATTTAACTTGATCGCTTTGGTTCCTTTCTGGAAAGGGAATTGCTCCATTGATCATATAAAGTAATCGTCTGTAAGACATTGCAGTGCAGAAGCGCCACTCCTTCCCTGGCTGAAAATGTCACAGCAATTGAAAAGCTCTTAGCCCAGTGCAAGAATGAGGTGGCTGAAGAGAATGGTCTTCGCATATGACCCCAAGTACTCCTGTGTTCCTAGAGTTTGGAGACGTGACCCGAGAGGTTTAAGAGGGAGAATGTCCCTCCTGTGGCTGGCCAGGATTTTTGCATAAGACTCTGAGAGACTGACCAAACATATTTAAGAAACAAAACCCAAACATCCTTAACCCTAAAATTAGATATAGTCAGAGAAATTATCTTCTTAATGACTCACGATATTTTTTTCTTAGAATCCTGTTTTCAAAGGGCACCCGCAGGTGCAGCATGATTTAGGAGGGAAGAGACAGCACCTTCTGAGTGAGGGCAGGGGCCCTGGTTTGGGAAGGAAGAATGGATGCTCTAATTGTCAGGGTTTACTGATGTTTCTGACTTGTCACTTGGCGGCAGCAGTGCCACGCTGTGGGGAAGGGGACCACACACTTGAGGAGTTTTCATAAACAGCTTTATTAAATAAGCATTGCCTTGCCGAGAAGCGGGAGTAATTCACTGGGGGGGGGGGGGGCGTGGAGGGGCTGTATGCATGGACCTCCCGGCTAAATAAGCAGGAAACTTGTTAGTGATCTTTCCCTTTACTCTGACAGGTGAAAGTCCAGGTTTGTGTACAAACAAGAGGGGTGCTTGTTTCCAGCACCGCTGGCTAGAAGTGCTGCTCCTGATGTGTCCTCTGCGAACAAAGCTCGGGTGAATCACCGCCAAGCACTGCCGGGTCCTTTGCATCCCGTGAGCTAAGACAGTAGACATGATCATTACTGCACTTCTTTAAAAGGCAGAACACCTGCTGGCTTGCTGACAGAGAAGACCACTTACAAGTTCAAATCTGAAAAATGCAGAGGATGCTGCATGCCAGAGCCAGTGAAAGGTCACTGCACAGGTGCCCTCACTCTATGTAAGTGCAGGATATGCGTCATTTGGAATTTAAAGACTTGGGGGTTCAGATTGTAAAATCTCATGTTGTTAGAACACAGAAGACAGATGCTCAATCAGGAAGTCATATGCACTACACCACATTACACCACACATATTAAAATACATATTTCCCCTTATCTACTTATCCAAGAAAGAAAATAAAACGTGGGAAAGTGTTCTTTAAAGTTAAGCCTATTAAGGAAATTTGATCCTTAACTATGAAGAATTAGGTTGGAAGCCATTAAATGAACCTTAAAGTTTATTTATATTTATATTTAAAAAGCATTTTAGAGCTGGGTGTGGTGGTGTGCACCTTGAATCCCAGCACTTGACAGGAGCAAACAGGTGGATCTCTGAGTTGGAAACCAGCTTCACATAGTGAAATCCAGGCCAGCTAGAACTATATAGTGAGACTCTATCTCAAACAATATCTTATACTTTTGTCAGTAAAATGAGACAATTAATTAGATACATAATCAGATTATTAATCTAGAACTACATAAAATATGCATATGCTCAGAAGTTCTGTCTGGCTCTAAGACTGTTAGCTCAAAAACACAAAGACTGACCATGTTGAGAAATAGCTGAGTGATAAAGAGTCTCACGGTTGCTTCCTGAAGCTTTGCCTATAAAACAGTGGTCTGGACAGGAAAGTAGGTTGAGGCTAGCCCCTGATGCCAAGAACAGGGGAACATGAATACTTGGGGCAGAAACCCAATCCCCATAATCAAAGAGTAGGACAGAATGCAGGCTCATGGTAGTGACCAGACTGCAGGCTTGTCTGTCCAGGTGGGAGGGAGCCAGGTAGGGGGTGAGGGTAGCCAGCCTATGCCAGGGCTCAGGCTGCCTGTGTCATCTGTATGAACTTCAGAGTGTGTGTGTGTGTCGGGGGCGGGGGGGGGGGGTGTGATGTGGTTATACCATGTTTCCGGAGGGAATAAAAAAAGACTACCTGATGAAGAACAAGCCCAAAGGAACAAAATGTCAAATCTGCTAGTAAGTAGCCACAGGACAGCTGCCATCTCTTCTGTGCTCTCTCTGCTCTGTGCATGATGGGAATCCTGGAGTCCAGACCAAGTCCTGCTTTACAGCTCACTCCTAGTGAGGATCTCCCTAGCATGTTTTAAACGACCCGACTCATGAGGTATAAATTAATCTTCAGCTAAGTACATCCGAACTTCATATTCAACAAACTTTGTAAAACTGCTGGGTGTGTGCTTAAAAGTTAATAAATGCATTTTAAAATGTTGCCTTGTTCCTACATGCATGCTCATCTAATTGGGTAAAAGCACACAGAGTGATGAGAACCACACCCCAGGCTCATCTGCAGCTGGTTTGAGTAGTTATTCCCAGGGTTAAAATCCAGACTTGTGGTAAAAGTCACAGCTCAACCTGAGCTTTTTAATTTACTTGTAAGTCTACACATTTGTATTTGTTACTGACATGTATCTCAGGCACTAGAATTTACCAAAAGCATGTGGTCAGATTCTTTTTACTTGTTCAAAAAGCTAACCTCGGGCCGATGGGTATGGCATTTGCTGAAATGTGTGTTTAGCATATAAGGTCATGTGTCTAGTTCCAGTTAGACAGTGACCTGCTTGAATGTCACTTTACAGCACCCAAGTCAGTGCAGAATCACAGGCTACGGGAAGAAAGCGCCATGCTGGGCCTTTGTGGAATGCAAGAGGGCATGCTCAGTGAACGTTTGGATCAGTGTGGATGGTGAATCAGACAAGACTGTGGCCACAGGAGCTGACTTCCGTCCCTCCAACAAAAATCTCTTCTGCAGTTTCTCTTCTGGAAGCCAGAAAGCCTGACTAACCCCAGGAATTTCCTGTTCTGTCCTTTTCAGTTTGATACAAATCCCAACCTCCTTCCTCCAATACGGATTATTTTAAAATGTCCAATTGAAATGGACACACACTTGTAGTTATCAACACCAATGAGACTGAATCCCAGGAATAACTCACAAATGCCTACCACAAGCTATAGATGACACAGGGTGGCACCAGCAGTAAAATCCCTTGTCTACGTTTAGGGAGCACAGTGTGCCTGTCATAAATAGAATGAAGGACAGACCAACCCAAATGTGGCATCAGCCTTAACCCAGAGGGGTCAAGTGTGTGTGACACAGCCAGGGTCTGTTGGTACCAAGAAGGACACCAATGTTTTTCTTGACATTGGGGCTTGAACAAGAGTGTATAAAGTTCTGGGGTAACCCCAATGAGTCTGAGTCAAACCCAGACAGCATTCATAAGGGAAGGGGAACATGAAAACACACACACACACATACACAAACGATTCTTGGTCCCTCAAACGGGAACTCTGCTTTTAAAATTCTAGGGATAGAAAACTTCGTTAGTAGCGCAGGGAGCTTAGGTTAGCTCTCAGGGCCCCCTTGACATTCCTGGTCCTGTGAGCTCATTCTATGCCCTTTCCTTTTCGTTCTCCTTGCATTTAAGAGCTGAGTGCAGGTGCTTGGTTGTGAACGTTGAGAATGACATTTCAGTTTTTCACCCTCACTGAATGTTTCCTCTTGAAGGATTAATGAAAGCCCTATTTTTCTGCGTAAATAATCCTTATCACTACTCCTACAATATTATCCCCACATCCTCTGCTAGCATGTAATTCAATGTATTATATTAAATTGGGAGCGGAAATTTAACCTAGTGTATTACCTCTACTCTGAAAAGCGCACAGTGCTCCAGTGATCATCCACCTATGACTGGCATATTTGAAAAACAATATTAAATCACTACTGAGAAATTTGCCTCAAATGATTTCATTCACTTAAAGGTCCTAGAATTCACTTCCCCAAATTACAATTTTTGAAGAATAATTCCTGCTCTGCATTTGTGACTACCATTTTTTTTTTTAATACTGCAAAGACTAAAATTCTTAATGTGTTAAACAGGACAATACAAAGACAAGTCCAGCCAGAGAGATAAAAGAGCAAGGATGGCAAACCTAGGACCGCTACACGGTCAGCTATAAATGCAAAAACGTAAGGCCCAAACTTCTGACAACCGAATGCTCTCTGTCTCCCAAGCTTCAGCATCACTACCAGACTCCGAGCCAGGCTCCCGGCAATCAAGTGATAAATTGAAGACAGTCTTCTGATTTTGCTAATAAGAAACAGATTATTCCTCTTAAGCAGATTAAAATACAACTTCGGGGAAGCTGAAATCCCCTTTAGTCAGGTTCTTAAGTTTAATTACAAAAGTCAAACAACTTATTAACTCTCTCTCAATAACAAAATTGATAAGGCAAAGAACTCCAGGGGCCGGGAAGATGGGAAGGTCTAAACCTCAATTCCTTTCAACAGTGTTAGAGAATATATTTTTTGGGGGGTTGCCACAATGTGATAAGAACACTTGGGAGGCTGGAGAGAGCACTTCATGCTCATGCTGCAGACCCAAGTTCAGTTCCTAGCGCGCACACTGGGTGGTTCACAACTGCCTGTAACTCCAGCTCCAGGGGATCCAATGTCCTTTACTGGCCTCCTCAGGCACCAGCACACATAATTAAACAGTAAACAAGAAAACAAATACCCACCCAACAGGCCTCTTAACTGGCAACCTTTCTCTTTCCTCTTTGCTGCCCGCTACGTGGGAAACATATAGGACAACACACTCTTCACTCAAAATAAAAGCAATTACCTTATTTTGCTATTTGTATCAAGAAAATCGCAGATGAGAAAAATCTAGCTTTGTAGAACATTTTCTCAGCATTCCTTGGCTTTTATTAGACCTGTCCTTATGCCACAAAATACCTTCAAGCTGGATTTACGCCCATAAAGCTTTTAAAATTACAATCTATTTTAAAATGGCAAACTAGGTTGCTTAGAGAATCGCTTTGGCCTGGTCTTTCCCTCTTCTCTTCATGTTCCAAACTCGCTGGATAATTGCCTCACTTCTGTAGAGAAACTGCTTGTCTAATTCCTGAAAAATACCAATTAAACTGCCAGCATAGCATCTCCAGTGTTGTGTCCGTGGGTCTTCGGTGTCAGAGGCCCTTGAATACGTGACCGGAAGGCTGCATCTGAAACAGCTCTGGAGGGCGCCCGCTCTGAACATTCACACTTCAGCTCCGGCTTAAGCGTTCTGCTTTGCCAGAAAGCGAGAGAGAAATATCACATCAACTTTATAATGCTGCACAAGTGCTAAAGGTTATGACAAAAGTGACGATTTTCCAGGAGACTAATCACTTTCAAAGGTCACTAATATTGTTTTAAAAGGAAGGGGTCTCCTTTCTATTCAATCTAGATTTCTGTACAGAGCTGAAGAAAGGTTTTCAATAGAGCAGCACAAAACCACGGCAAACGCTGCACTTACCCTTCCCCTGGTGTCTTTGGCAAGAACATCAGTTTGTATTTGTGAGGTATAAAAGGGGAAGTCTACATGGATTTCTGTCTAACCTCACAGCAAAACTAGGAAATTAAAAATACTAATCAATGAGGAAATGGATTCAGAAGGTATGTGAATTGTAGAAGGTCACAGTTGAGGCCATGAGTTCTGATTCCAGAGCTTCTGGGCTTTCTTGATTGCATCTGTTTCCTTCAATCATTCTTGGAGGAAACCTCAGTCCTTCTCATTCCTGCCTGACTCAGAGCAGTGCTTCTTAACCCTGGCTGTAACTGAGTATTTTAAAAATACTTCTGCATGAGTCTCATACATGAGTATGATTTAGACCTGGAGAATGTTTAAATTTAGACCTGGGGAAGGGCATAATTAGCATTTTCCAACATGCCTCTTTCGAGTGTTTAAATTCTAATGGTGCTTAGACAAGTAGAATCTACAGGTGGCTCCAGTGTGATAGTCAAAACAGGAACTAGTCATCGAGAGAGCTAGAAGATTTACCCTGTGTCTTCGAAGACTTCAATGTGAGTTATTCATCTGACTGTGCCATGGAGGGGGCACTGAAGACCAGCAAGAGCTACCATGAGAGAACAGAACCTATGGTAATGGGAATGGTGCATGATGGGAAAGGAATGGGTACCAGAGTCAGTAAGACCTGCATTCAGGTTTCACTCCTGCTCTGCAGGAACTGTGTGAACTCTGGCCAGTCACCTATATTTCGACATTGGTTTGCAAACTCAAGAGGGTTGATGTCTGGAGCTGCTGCTGGGAGTTTTGTTGTTACTACTGTAGTGATAATGACTCCTGCCAGGGCGCATTGGTAAATAAAAATAAAATTCGAGAAGCTTTTTTATTAGTCAATCATTCCTACCTTACTTAGCATTCGTTTTCAGGTGTTTATAGTTTGGCAACCCTACTTCTCAGCTTTGACAACCAAGGGAGGAAGGTGTTACTCCTCCCATTTTCCATGCATTGTCTCTAGTTTCTAGGAGTCTGTGATTAAAGACACCTGCAGTCACGTTCATTCGTTCCCTGTGAAAATGATTTTCAACACAGATGTCAAATGCAGGAAAAAAGAATTAACAAGCACTTGATAGCAGCCCCCAAGTTGCATCTAAACAATCACTCTTGAACATTAAAGTCGTGGCAAATAGGTTCTGATCTAAATAGAGGTGTTGGATAGGACAGAGAAGTAAAAATGAACAAATACATTTGTCTTCATCCTCATCAATCTATGAAATGACTGACATGGGCTAGAGATTTCTTTTTTGAAATGCAAAATGAAAAGCGTTTCATTTCCACTATGAAAGGTCTCCAACTAGCAGGTTGAGACAAGTGGATGCATCTCTAATATTTTCTCTTGAATCACAACTACAGAGTAGAAGGGGTCTAGGAGGAAAACAGCCTCACTGGTTCTCAAATCGAGGTCTCCAGGAGGCCCATGAACTCTATGCAAGAGGCTCCCAGTTCTAAATATACACCAAGCACATCCCCATGAGAGTAAAGGCTTAGCTGTGCAGTCTCTTTTGTATGTGCAAATCATCTACAAGTGAATTATAAAGGCCTATGAAAGCACTGCTGTGTTTACAGCTACGATTACCTGTGGGGCAGTCGAGCACTCCATTGGTGTTGTTATTATCATTAAAAGGGTGTCTATAACTGGGTAGTGGTGGTGTACACCTTTAATCTCAGCACTCCAGAGGCAGAGGCAGGGGGATCTCTGTGAGTTTAAGGCTAGTTTGGTCTACATAGTGAGTTCTAAGACAGCCAAGGCTACACAGAGAAACTCTTATCTCAACAAACCAAAAAAAAAGGAAAGGGGGGGTGTCTTCATACTCAAAAGGGTTAGAAAACACTCATCAATTCAATCCAGACCTCTGTGTACTGAGAGGCAAATCTCGGATCCCAATACAGGTGTTCTCATTTCAAAACTGCTCTTGCCTCCCATTCTACACGTAGATCCTGTGACATCCACAGTGCTGGTGTATGCATGCTCTCTCTAGTACCACATCCTCTTCCTAAAGGGTGGGCACAGTCCCATCCTGTCTCTGTGTATGACAGGCACCTTCACCATCTCTGAGCTTCTCCTTCTGCACGGTACCTTCTCTTCTCTCCCACCCCCAACTCTCCAGCTTGGTATTTTTAGGATTAACCTCACACCAACTTCTTTCATGTTCTGATGCTGTAGAAGAGTCCTTAGACATTTAGTCTCATTAGAAATGGAAAAAGAATCACCAATATATTGTAACAAAGTTGTGAAGTTTGTACACAATTTGCATACATCTGGTTATATTTTTTTGCAAACTCCCAATGTTCCCAATGTTTACTTGTGGAAAATAAAATTGCAGTATTAATAAATGATCTTTTGACTGGAAGCTGGCCACACGGACAGGCTGTTAATAAGTGTCGAGTGTAGGAAGTTTCCAGGTCTCTGGTTTCAGTGTACTGACGACTCATGATAGCGAGGGCAGCTGAGATGCCATCAGAACTTCAGTGCCCTGGAACAGTACCTGGCCCGTGGCAAACAGTCAAGAAATCTTTGTCAGCTGAATGGAGGAAGCAGACAGACAAGGACTTATGCTTCTGACTTCACTCAGATTCATTTTAGAGGAGATGGAGTCTAAGCAACTAAGTTACTAATAACCCCTTCTTAGTAGTCAATCCTTCTCTGGGCTTTGACTTAAATACTCTTCCCTCCAACATACTGTAATTTTCAGTCATAAAAGTAATTCATTTGAAGAAAATTAGATCCTACTAATACATAAAGAGAAAAGTGTCCAGGGAACCACTGCCCGAGTACAGCATGACTACCATCCCTTCAGATTGTCCTGTGTGTGCACAGGCACACACACTTGGTACATCACCAAGCCTCTCCCCTGGCCTTTGGGATGGTTGCTCTAAGTTCATTTTGTCTGTTTCCTCTTATGGCTCCTGCCCTCCTCCTGTGTCCTCAATCTGCTCCTTCTGCAGCACTTAGCTCCTATTTCAAGAGGACTGTGTCCCACTTCCCTCCTGCCACATCTCCATTCTCCAAGTTGTTATACTATGAAGACATCTTCTAGCTGTGTCTTCAGACTTCCCTTTTTCTCCAGGATTCCCAAACTCAAGGCCAGCAGGTGTAGAGCCCAGGGCACGTGTCGCTCTAAGTCCAGGCCATAACGTATCCTACTCTTGCATTTTGTTGATTTGGTTTTTGGAGACAGGGTTTCTCTGTGTAGCCCTGGCTGTCCTAGAACCCACTCTGTAGACCAGGCTGGCCTTGAACTCAGAGTTCTGCCCGCCTTTGTCTCCTTAGTGCTGAGATTAAAGGCCTTGTGCCACCACCAATATCCTACTCTTGAAAACTTTATACTACTCTCAAGTCGTCTTTGGTTCTCCAACCTCCATCCTATCACCTAAGAAAGTTCATCCTTTCTCTACATTCTTTCTCATCTATCTTTTCCCAATGGCAACTTTACTGTTTAACCCTTCTACATCATTCTCTACCTGGATTTACGCTTTTTGTAGAATCAAACATGCGTCACTCTTGCCACTGTGGCCAGCCAACCACTTCTATCTTTCCCAGCCTATATTTTTAGAAATGCCCCACTCTTGCAGAATGGTATTCTAAGCCTCTAACAACTTTTCTGCAGGGTAAGTTTCTATCCTTGTTTCTCACTTCTGAAACAGAGTAATTATTATTCACCCAACTCTAAAACATTTGTCAGTTAAGTATTTATTGGTGGTTTTTATGTGCAAAATCTATCCACTCATCCAATAGCTATTTGCTGAACATCTAATCTATCAGAGAGTGTACTGATGCTGTGGATGCAGTATTGAATAAGACGTGCAAACCCTGATCTCATGAAACATAGAGGCCAGTGGGTTAGAGAGGGAAGAACCCATTACATAGTGGTCCCAACCCAAATACTTCCATTAAAATATTAAATGAGGGCTGTGGATATAGCTCAGCTGGTAGAGTGCTTGCCTGGCATGTGAGAAGGCTGGGGTTCTATCCTCAGCACCAAATTAACCAGGCATGGTAGCTCACAGCTGTAATCCCAGAACTCAGGAGGTAGAAGACAGACCAGAAGTTCAAGGTCATCCTCCACTACATAGCCAGTTTCAGGCCATCCTAGGATTCATAAAACCAAGTCTCCAATTAAAAAGAAAGAAAGAAAAGAAAAAAAATTAAATGGAGTCTGGAAATACAGTTAGTTCAGTTGCTGCATCTAGGTGGTAAGCCCAGAGAACTAAGCTGAGCAGAGGAAGAATGAAAAGAAAGCCAAAAGGGTCAGCTCTGAGGGATGAGGGATGAGATTTGTGGTCCAGGATTCAAGTGGGCAAGGAGTTCAGAAAAAAGAACAGGCTCCTGGGGGCGAGAATGTAAAGCACAGGACCCACACAGCCCAGGACGGGGGAAGGAGGTGCCTTCAACTGGAGGTGGGTGGCTATGAGGAAAGGCACACAGAAGCATGAAAGCAACACTGTGGACTCATTTTATATAAGGATCCTCTTAAAACCCAGCTGTCAGCAGCCGGCTCTGCAGTGGACAGGAAGATGACTCAGCCTCTGCTGCCACCATCAAAGGACTTGCAGCCAGCCAGGAGGGTGGGTCAAGTGTGTGATGATCCATCACACCACAGAAAGGGATTCGATCTCAAAGAGACACAAGAGAGACAGAAAGAAGAACAAAACAAACAAACAAACAAAAAAGACCGCTTGGGGAGTCCAGGGAGGGGAGGGGAGGTGCCGGTCTGGGTTATGTAACAGTACTTACAAAATCATGTATTTTATTCACATACATCCAACAGTACATCTATGGAAAATAACTGTCCCCAAATGCCTCTTCACTCTCAGGGTTACTTTAAGTGATTGCAAGCAGACAGAGCAGGTAAGATTACGTTTTCCAGATGAGCAATGCAGGCACAGAACTTTTAAGCAACCTGCTTTCTGTTGGGAACATAAAACAGGCAACGGTAAAACAGGAGCACCCTGTCCCTGTCTGTCTCGGCCCCCTCCTGCACCACCCAAGTGTCTAGTACACAGTAAGTTCTATCATTGCGTACGATACCTGACTCTCACAGGAGCCCTCTGCACAGACCATGACCCAAGGACCTTCTCAAGCGCTGCTTCCGCATCACCCTCCACCCCCACCCTGGGTCTCTCCAAAACATCATCTGCCTACATTGAGTTTTCCTCGCAGAGATTTCACCCTCAGTAATCTCCCCCGGAAGGGTGTGCAAAGCTGTTTCTGAGCGGATCACGAGGCGTGCAGCAAGCACACTGCATGGGTTGGAATGGATACATTTCTAGGACCTCCACGGCTCAGGAAGGGCACCCTGGGCTCTTGCATCCCTCTCCCTGGTAACTGGAACAGTCGGGGAGCACCTGTCCCCAGCTGAAAGTAGCGGGCACCGCTCCCTAGCTTCTGCAAAATGAACTCAAACCATCATTAAATGCTTCCTCATCTGGAAAACTGTCGGAGAACCAGTGAGCAATGAGGTTGGGAGAGCACTGAGAACGAAGCGCGGGGAAAAGACGAAGCGCGCATGGGACAAGGAGAGATCCCGAGCGGAAAGCAAAGGTTCTTTCCACGGAGGGCAGGAAGCCTCGCGAGATCTAGGGGTCGGGATCTCGTTGCGTTGCCTAGCGACAAAAGGACGCTGGCGGGCCCCCTGGCGAAACCCCGCTGAAGCCCTGAGTCTCCTACCATGGGGGAAGAAGGCGGCGGCCGCAGCTGTGGGATCACTAGGGACCTGCAGAAGCTGAAGCAGCAGGCGATGGCGTACTACCAGGAGAACGACGTCCCGCGCAGGCTGGAGGAGCTGCTCAACTCCACCTTCTACCTCCAGCCTGCAGACGTCTACGGGCACCTGGTAGGGACCTGCGGCGAGCTCCCTCCTCCCCCGCCCCTCTCCCCGCCGGCCCACGCTGCGGCAGCGCGCTGCGCTTGCGCCGTGGAGTCGCGCCTGCGCGCTGCTGGGGCCGGGGGACTCTGCCCGCTGCTCCGTGACAGCGGGGAGGCTGAGGACAGGGAAACTGGGACTGGCTGCCCGCAGGGACCGAAAGTTGAGGCGCGAAGGCCGAAGCGAGAGTCGAGAAGACACTGGGCGGCCCTGTAGCTGGGAACTGTCCCGAGCCTGCGAGCTTCTTACCGATCCAAGGAGCCCGCCCGCCTTCGGTTTTCTAAAACCCAGACCTGACGCCAAACTCACCTGGCTGCTGTCAGCGACAGGGACTGGGCTGTGATGTAGCCGCAGCCCACCCGGGAGCCTCATTGCATTGGCTTCCACTGCCACCGAATTTCTCAGATTCCAAGCTTATGCACCAGGGTTTGCATGCCTCATACACCTTTCTTTGGCTAGGTACCCAACTTCACGAGCCAGTGAGTACCTAAACTGCAGATTTCATCGGAGGCCCCTTTTCCACTTGGCTCTGGGTTTAGCGTCCTTGAGCTCTCCTAGGGCGCGTCCTTGTACTGTAATCCTTTGAGTTGGCTGATGAGCTATTGCTGAGAGGGGAGCCCTGTGCAAAGAGACTGGCTTGGGGGAGGCAGTTAGGGTACCACTCTTTGTTCTCTCAGTCTCTAGAAACTCTCTGCAAGGTTAAAACAAGACAATAAAAACCGATTCCCCCTTTCTAAAAACAAACAAACAACAACAACAATTTGTGCCTCGGGTACTTAAGTGACCTCCCCACAGGGGACACTGAGTGACAGTGGTCCATCATTTGTGAAGTGGGTGAGTGAAGGCTTGATAAGGATTTCAGTCTCTGAGGTCTCTTGCTAAAGGAACTGTTAACATTGTCTAGTCCCAATTTAAAAGAACCCCAAACCCTGTCCCACAGGTCTTTAGTGTGCAAGGCTAGAAACTTGCACTTTTGTCTCCACGTGTAAGGCTCCCCCACCCCCAGTCTGCTAGCAGCTGGGCACTGGTTTGTACAGCTCTCTGGAATCTCCCATACCTTGGTTAGGGACCGCCTCAGTTTGCTTTCTATTGCTTTTCTACAACGTTCTGACCAAAAGCAACGTAGGGAGGAGAGTGTTTATTTGGCTCACATTTCCATGTCACAGTCCATCACTGAACGAAGTCTGAGCAGGAATTGAAGAAGAGGCCATGGAGAAATGCAGCTTACTGGTTTGCTACCCATGGCTTGCGCAGCCCGCTTTCTTATACCAACCAGGTCAACCTGCCCAGGGATGGTACTGCCCATAGGGAGCTGAACCCTGGCACATCAATCTTGGATCCCTTCCAAATGCTCTGCCACTTAAGACAAATTGCAATTACTAAGATTCCCAAGAGGCCTCTTTTAGTGAGGTAGCATTGTGTTCGTCGGCTGATGGTAGGTGAGACTGTCGTCTTTTGCTGTTAAAAAGCCAGATGCCTGCTTGGTTGTGGGGATGCATGAGGAGGATAAAATCATCCCCCTTCAGATTTCTTAAATCTGAATGTATCGCGGCATTGTAGAGACCAACTTCCCTAACTTGGGAAGAAGTATCAGGGAGTTAGTTGACTTGCTATAGAAAGGCCTGCTAAAGAGGGACACAAGGCCTGTGGGTTAAGATGGGTCTCTGCATTCCTGATGAGAGGTGAGAATATAACACACTGCCCCGTGTGGGGGGACTCAGCATGAGCTGTTCCAGCAGAGGTGTAGGGCTAATCCAGATCCGGGAAGGACACACATAGAGAAGTTTTGTAGGATAGAGTCAATGTGCCTGGCTGTGTAAGATAAATTCAATACAGTTTTCTGATTTTTGATTTTATGTGTGTGTTGAAGGCAAACTACTTTTCTAAACTTGCAAAGCCTCCCTCTATATGCAAAATAGTGGGGAAAATCATCCTGGATGGAATGGGACTCCCTACTCTACAGGTGGAAATCTCCTGCACCATTCAAAATTTCCCCAAGGTATGAAGCAGTTCACATTTTCTCTTTAATGTATCCTACCCATTTCTGTACTTATTAGCAAGAATTACCTAAACTGCAAAAACTTAGTGTTTTGGAATTCAATATTTGTGAAGCAGATCCACATACATATGCTGTTTATTCATGGGTACTCATATAAGCTCGGATTGTAGAATCAACAATGCAGTGTGTTTTATGTATCAGTGTGACTTTGATAAAAGACATGGCATGCTAACCTGAAAACAATCCCAGGGGGAAAAAGGAAATGAAATGAAAATACCTTTAATATTCGGACATTATGATGCAATACATTCTATAAATCTACATTTGGGTTTACGTGTTTGAGATGTGTAGAATAATGATTTAAGTAAAGAAAACAATTTGTATAAATAATATTAACAGCTGGATGTAGTGGCACACCCCTGCGATTCCAGCACTCGGCAGGTGGAGCCAGGAGGATCAGTAGTTCAAGGCTATCTGCTGTTATACATAGTGAGTTCAAGGCTAGCCTGGGCTACTTGATACTGTAAGGACTGGTACTGGCTCAGGACGCCCCAAGAACAAGGTCTCAGCACAAAGGAGAGTTCTTTGTTCCAGAAAGACAAAGGACAGGGAATAAGAGACAAAGACAGGAGTAGAGGACAAGGGAGAGCGGGGAGAGATATTTGTCCCAGAGTGGGAAAAAGGACTACCTCTGGATAGAGGAGATAGACATAGCCCGTTGTCAAATGGCGGTTTATAAATGTAAAAAGGGGAAACCAGTGTTAGGATGAGGTGTTTAATTGGGCATGCTAATCAGGTGAGCCCAAAGGGGCTTTTGACTGATGGACTTAAATACTTTGATAGCTGGACCTTGTTAATTAGCCTCAGGAGGAGGTGGCCAAATAAAGGAAGAGACCTTGGTGGCTAGCTTTAGGAATGTAATCTAGCGGTTTGGGGCAAGGCAAAGGGAATGGGAGAGAAGGGTAAGGCCTGCCAGAACCATGTTTGCCATGCTCCAGCAGGCTAGAGTCCCTTCATTGATTCTATCTCAAGAAAATAAAAGTAAATTTAAAAATTAAAAACAATTTAACTGTTTAATTCATGTTGTTACCTATTTTTTATAAATAAAATTGCCACAGCCTGTGAGAGGAGAATAATAAGATTAAATCTGTAGCTCATTTTTGGAGAGGTAGTGTTAGGAAAAATTCAGTGTGGGGATTTTATACCAGCATTTTAACAAGAGAATAATTTGAAATGTTTCATGAAGTCAAGTTTCTTAATGTTTCTTAATGTTTCAACGGATATGCAAATATAGCCAAAATTATGTATTGTTTTCCCCCTTGAAGTTGATGATAAGCTACCACTAATGTTAAACGCTAGATTAGTTCAATTTCCCATCTCCTGAGAGAGGCAGAGAAAACATGCAACATGTTCTGTCCTTGTCAGTACATCTGTTCCGTGGTGATACCTGCTCACTTTGAAGTCTCCGAGAATGCTTTGCCAGAGGTAGTGGATGCCGAGGAGGCAGAAAGGCACCAGGCAGTGAACGCGGCTCTGCAGTGGGTCAATGAATCCATCACGGAGGAGCTGTGGGGTCTGAACCCCTCCAACCAGGCAGAGGTGGACCACAGGCTCAGGTAACAGCTTCCCACTTCAAAATAGTGACGGCCAGGTATAACCGCCTGGCTCACCTCTTTACACGGAGACCTGCCATAAAAGGCCCTGTGGAGCAGGGTTCTTAGATGTGTATCATTTACAATCCTGTTTTACACAAGGAATTTAAAAATTGTTGGTGTGTGCACGTGTGCATACACATGTGCACATGCACTAAAGGCCAGCGTTCAACACCAACGATCTTCCTGTCACTCTCCACCTCGTATTTTGAGACAAGGGATCCCTTACCTGGAACTCACCTATTCAGCTAGATTGGCTGGCCAGTAAGCCCCCTTTGTTTCTGCCTGCCCAGTGCTAAACTGACAAGCTTGTATCACCATTCCTGGCGTTTTACATGGGTTCTGGAGATTGAGCTTAGGTTCTTCATTCTTGCATGGCCAGCACTCACTATGCTGTCTCCCCACTCCAAGAAATTTTTATGCATAGATATATAAAATTGATATATAGATCAAACATACTAATATACTAATATTATACAAACATTGTATACAAGCAAAATTTGTATATAAACATACAAATATACTAATAAAAATAAGCTTATTTAAAATGATTCTTTGGTATATAATTTTACGATTCATTAAGGACTAAGGCAAATTTGCACACTAATGAGATGGACGTGTTTATTTACTTTGACATTTATAATTGAATCTCAGCTGAATATTTGATACTGCAGAACACAGAGCACCTTCAACTTTTTTCAGAGTTGATCAGTATTTTTATTTATTCATTTTGTATGTGTGTGCATGAGTGTGTGCGTGTGACCATAGCAGCGCACTTGTAGAGGTCAGATGACAGCTTGCTGGGGTGCGTGCTCTCCTTCCAGGGGTCAAACTTAGGTTACCAGGCTTGGAGGCAAGTGCTCTTGCCTGCTGAGCCATTTTGCCAGCCCCAGAGTTGATCAATATTTGATTTTATAATAGTCAAAGCTGAGTATACGGCTTTGCAGAAGTACACAGAATACACAATTCAAATGGCAGAATTATGTTTATAACCATATCAGAAATAGTTGGAAATTCTATCCTAATCCCAAGCTGAAATTCATTTAACAACATTTTTTACTTTTAAAATCTTTTAAAGTTTTATTTATTTTCATTTATATGTATGAATGTTTTGCTTACATGTATGTATGTGTACCACAAGTATGCCTGGTACCCAGAGACACCAGAAAAAGGTCATTGGATCTCCAGAACTGGGGTCATAGGTGGGCTGTGAGCCACTGTGTTGGTTCTCAACTTTCCTAATGCTGCCACCCTAATATAAGAATATTATATATGTATATATATTATTCTTAGATACAGATATATATATTCTTCTTAGATACAGAATATAAGAACTAATATAGTTCTTCATGTTGTGGTGACTCCCAGCCATAAAATTATTTTTGTTGCTACTTCATAACTATAATTTTGCTACAGTTATGAAGTTACATGTAAATATCTGTGTTTTCTAATGGTCTTAGGCAACCCCAGTGAAAGAATGGCTCTACACCCCCAGAGGGGATTGTGACCCACAGGTTGAGAACCACTGGTGTAGGTGGTAGGAACTCTACTGGGTCCTCTAGAAGAGAACTCTCTTAACTGACAAGCATCTCCTAGCCCTCTCACTTGACAACCTTTTTATGAAACTTAAGCCAGCAATTGAAGCAGCAATTTTAAAAATCAAACATTCTAACAGTACAACCCAAAGACACACTGCAATATTTACCTGCTGGGGAAGATAATAAATGTTTTTGTTTTACATAATTAAACCATGATGTTTCTATAAGATCAAGAAGCTTACATATACAACAAAATACTACAATTTGTAATGTACTGTAGTCTTAAACCTGAGGTGTTTCAGGCTGGTTCGTTGGTGTTGTGTGGCAGTGCAGAGTACACATTTGTGTTCAGACCCAAAGTCACACGATGCAACAAGGGTGAGCTGTACTGCCCCAAACCCCTCAGATTGATTATGTGTTTGATTTGGAATTAATTTTCACTAATAACATGTTCAGAAACCTTTTACTGTTACCAAATAGTTTGCAATCCTTAGCATTTGTTTACATGATCCCTTGGGAAGTTTTGACCCACAGAATAAGAAGCTGGACTGTAGACTGTAGAACTGGGGAAACAGTTTCCGAAGCAAGTTAAAGCAGCAGAGGTTCCCTGAAGTCTGACTTTCTCCTGTTAATACGCTCTCCTGTGTAAGGTAGGGCCAGCCAGTCTCTTCTGCTCAGAACTCAGGATAAAGATCAGGTTACAGAGAACTTCCTTTCCCTGTGTTTGAGGTCAACTTTGAGCCCTTCAGAGGGTTCCCTGTGGACACGGGGCTGTTGCTTACATTCTGCCCTCCAGCCACAACCAAGTCTTAGACCTTTAGCCCTTCAGATTTTTTAACTCTTAAAATCAGAGAACCAAGTCGGGCTAAGTAAGGGTTACTCAGTGCCACACCAAGTAATGGGTTAGAATTACCTTTCTGTTACGCAGGTGGAAGGCTTCAATGCCCTTAGCCAGGCAAAGGTCAACTGCAGCCTCTTTTCTAAGTTTTACTACTTAACCATGAGCAATGCCATGTTGTTTTTTTGCCTCAGAGTTGGTTGATGAAACATACCTTCATAAAACAAAACAAAAACAAGCAGAAAAACTTTGAAAGGCATTTTTTTTTTTTTTTTTTTTTTGGCTTCTTGAGTTAAAATGAGACCCCTTTACTACTTTACTTCTGTGGTTGTTTTTTTTTTTTTTTTTTTTTGCCACAGCTTCTACTACTTTATCGCATCCTTTCTTCTGGAGATTTTCCTCCCAAACCTCCTCTCTGAACTGGTTTGTGTAGTTTTTGAAATTAGACAGGCATCTACAAACAGGCATCTTCTTTTGTCCAAACTATGGGCCATGGTGGATAAAGGCAATCTTTTGCATGGCAAGACAATATCAGGGTTGTGGTGGTATTGTTTTCCCCAAAAATATTGTGCACTCTAATAAACTTATCTGGGGTCAGAGAACAGGACAGCCACAATATTAAACACAGAGGATAGGCAGTGGTAGCACACACCTTTAATCCTAGCATTCCAGAGACAGAAATCCATGTGTTCAAGGATACAGCCAGGCATGGTGACACATGCCTTTAATCCTAAGAAGTGAGCCTTTAATCCCAGGGAGTGATGGCAGATAGCAGAAAGGTATATAAGGTGTGAAGACCAGGAACTAGAAGCTTTTGGCTGGTTAAGCATTCAGGCTTTCGAGCAGCAGTTCAGCTGAGAACCATTGGGATGAGGACACAGAAGCTTCCAGTCTGAGGAAACAGGATCAGCTGAGGAACTGGTGAGGTGAGGTAGCTGTGGCTTGTTCTGCTTCTCTGATCCTCCAGCATTCACCACAATAACTGGCCTCAGGTTTGATTTTATTAATAAGAACCTTTTAAGATTCGTGCTACACAGGGTGTTTCTTCTGATAAGGGTGTCTTTTATTTCCCCTGTCAAGATGTTCTTAGGTTCTGTTTGCATAGGCTGAAAACAAAACTGTTAGCCATAGGACAACCATGATACAAATTTAAACAGCAAGAACACAAAGTTATGTTAGACAGTCAAACCTTAGAAAGTTTGATTTTTAATGGTCCTTTTTCAGTCACTTTCCACCTCTGGGGGTTGGACTCCTCTTCTATGGGTTCCTCGGGTACCTTCTTGAGGTGTGAGTGATGAATCCAGGGAGAAATACCAGTGACTTAACCGCAATAGGCATCTGGAGAATCACAATGTAAGGTCCTTTCCATCTAGGTTCAAGCCAGTCAGTTTTGAAGCAGCAGACTAATACAGCATCTCCAGGCTGGAACAGTGATCAGGTGGGCAGTACCCAACAGGTTGAGCAGCCTGGACCTGAGGGAGAATCTTATCCAAAGTTAATTGCAATCTTTTTAAGGATTCAGAGATTGGAGTGGGGCAATCTGATAACAGTCCAGCATGTTTCTGAAGGATCATGGGAGGTGGTTGCCTGTAGACTACATCATATGGGGTCAACTTTTCTTGGTAGGGGGTACATTAGACCCTGAGAAGGGCATAAGGTAAAAGGTCAGTTACCACCAGTTTCAAGAGTATATTTAGTTAAAACCTCCTTTAAAGCTCTATTCATTCTCTCTATTTTTCCTGAGCTCTGAGGATGATACATACAACAAAGTTTCTGATTTATGTTAAGAGCCTTAGAGAGCAATTGAGACAACTGGGCTGTGAAGGCTGGGCCATTGTCAGACACCAGAGATATGGGGAGGTGTAGATGAACGGTCTTTTAAAATAAGAAACACAGAGCCGACTGCAGAGTTAAAAAGCCCAAGAGGTCAGAGCAATAGCTAAGAGCTAAAAACCTTACCCTTCACTGCTGCTGCTGTCCTCTTCAGCCAGAGAACTACTTCCTGTGTGTCTGTCTTCTTATAGACTTCCTGTTCTGCCTTCTCATTGGTTGTAAACTCAACCACATGACCTCCTCGTCACTGCCCATCTATACAGACCTCCAGATTTTCTATGGTTGGTATTGAGATTAAAGGTGTGTGTCTCCATGCTGGTGGTATCCTTGAACACACAAATCACTGTCATGTGATCAGGATTAAGGGTGTGTGCTACCACTGCCAGACTTCTGCTATGGCTTGCTATTAGCTCTGATCCCCAGGCAACTTTATTTATTAACATACAAATAAAATCACATTTCAGTACAAATAAAATATCACCATAGGGAGGCCATTTCCATTATTAATTTTTTAGCTACCACTTGGGCCATTTCTGTTCAGGATGGAAAGGCCTATACCCAGCCTGTGGTGGTATCAACAAAGACCAGCAGATGTTTGTAACCATACAGTCCTGGCTTGACTTCAGTGAAGTCCATTTCCCAAAATTCACCAGGTACTGTCCATTGAATCCATTGGCCTGGGAGAAGCATGTCCTTCTTTGCATTTACCTGGGCACAGGTCAGGCAGCGGGCTGAAATGACCTGAAGTTTTTCTCGGTGTCCAGGTAGCCAGATGTGAGGGAAGATGAGTTCTGAGATTTTCTTAGGTGATAAGTGCATGGCATGATGCAAGACAGCCAGTTTTGGCCAGTACCTTTGGCATGCAGATTCTCCCATCAGGCAAGATCCACCTTCTGTTGTGGCTCTCCTGAGCTCCCAAGTTAGAATATGACTCGATCTCTTCTGGATCATACTCAGGAACATCTCCATCGAGGCAGAGTAAGGACTCAGGGACAACAGGCAGTTCCAGAACAGTCTGGGGTTTGGGTTCCCTGAGAGCAGCCTCTTACCCTGAGTTTGGGGGCTTTTGTCTTTGGGGTGTCCTGGCCAGTGAATAGTGAGTGGTCAGTTCAGTTGGCAGCCAGATGGCCTCTAGCAAGTGGACAATTTCATGTTTATTTGTAATAGTCTTTCCTTCTGAGGTGAATAAGACCCTCTGTTTATATATCTGTCCATGAACGTGAACTGTGGCAAAAGCATATCAACTGTCTATGTAGATGTTCACCTTTTTTCTTTCAGCCCATCTTAAAGCCTATGTCAGAGCAATCATTTCTGCTCTCTGGGCAGATGTGCCCCTGGGCAAGACTTGTGCCCAAATGACCTCTTTCAGGCCTGTGACCACCGCTGCCCTTGCATACCCGGTTCCTTCTTGAATGAAGCTGCTGCCATTGGTATAGCGATCTGCATCTCTGATAGTGAGAAGAGCTTCTGTCAGGCCAGGTCGCATGCCTTGGATGACATCAGCATCTCTAGGCAGTCGTGGATGGGCACCTCAGGATCATCAGGTGGTGGAATTAATGGCCAATGATTTACCAAAAGTCAGTCTGTTCGTACTTAAAAGAAGGGCTTGGTACTGGGTCAGACAGGCATTAGACATCCACCGATTGGTGGCATCTCTCAGCAGGGCTTCTATGGTATGTGGAGCTGTTGCAGTTAGAATCCGTTCCAAAGTGAGTTTGTCAGCCCCTCTTACAAGAATTGCAGTGGCTTCGATGGCTCTTATGCAAGAGGGCCACCCAGAGGCTACAGGATCCAATCTCTTTGAGATGGAAGCTATTGGCCTTTTCCAGGGACCCAGAGTCTGAGTCAGGACCCCCATGGCAATGGCCTTTCTTTCATGGGTGTACAGATGAAAGGGCTTGGAGATATCAGGGAGAGTTAATGTGGGGGCTGTTATCAGTGCCTCTTTTAAGTTCTTAAAGGCCTGTGCATGTTCCTCAGTTCGTTCCAAAGGAATGTTGCCCCTGCCATAGCAGAGTACAAGGGTTTGACAATTTCAGCAAACCCAGGTATCCAAAGATGGCAGTGTCCAACAGCTCCTAGAAATTCCCGAACTTGTTTCCTGGTGGTTGGAGTTGGGATTTGCAGTATGACTGCTATGCGGGCCTGGGACAACAGTCTTTTCCTTCTCTCAGCTCATATTCCAAGTGAGTAACCTAAGGTGAGCAAATTTGGGCTTTCATTTCAGAATCTCTATAACCTAACTGGGCTAGAGTTTCCAAAAGGCCTCTGGTGGCCTTCAAACAGTCCTCCTCATCCAATAATAAACCATCTACATTGAAACAAGGTTACCTCGGGGTACTTACTATGTAAGAGACGTGAATTCTGGGTGACTTACTATGTAAGAGACGTGAATCCTGGGTGAGTGCTTCATCGAAGACAGTGGAGAGTCCCTTGAACCCTTGAGGCACTCTGGTCCAGGTTAGTTGTCCTGATATCCCCAGTTCAGGGTCAGCCCATTCACATGTGAAGATGGGCTGACATAATTTTGACAGAGGGATGGAGAAGAATGCATCTTTTAAGTCCAATACAGTGTATACTTTATGCTCTGGTGGTAATAAACTGAGCAAAGTATAGGGATTTGGAACAGTTGGGTAAATGCCTTCTTTCTACCCTTTTGTTCACTTCCCTCAAGTCTCATAGTGGTCTAAAGTCTCAAGTTCCAGGCTTTTGGAAAGGCAACAAGGGGGTATTTCAGGCTGACTGGTGAGGAATAAGTATGCCTGCTTCAAGGAGGCGCCTGATGTGAATCTCAGTCCCATCCCTGGCTTCTGTACTGATGGGTACTGCTTGACCCGAATGGGCACTGCCCCAGATGTTAGTTGCACTCTGATGGGAGGCACATGTTTTGCCAGGAGGATTGCTCTCTGCCCAAACTGTAGGAATTTCCTGGATCAGCAACTTTTTCCATTCCCCTTTCAGGGAATAGGTTGGATTTTGGAGGATAAGCTATTTCTCACTTATTGGGCAGGTTATACTTAAAGCTGCTGTGGGATGGTCTGTATGTCAAGTGTGTTGCTGATTGGTCAGTAAATAAATCACTGATTGGCCATTGGCTAGGCAGGAAGTATAGGCGGGACAAGGAAAAGAATTCTGGGAAGTGGAAGGCTGGGAGAGAGACACTGCCAGCCGCCATGAGGACAAGGAAGATGTAAGGTACCGGTAAGCCATGAGCCATGTGGCAAAGTAAAGATTAATAGAAATGGGCTAAATATAAGAGGGAGAGCTAGACAATGATAGGCCTGAGCTAATGGCCAAGCAGTTTAAATAATGTAAGAGTTTGTGTGTTTATTTTATAAGTGGGCTCTGGGACTGGCGGGACTTGGTGGCGGGAGCTGGAGCCTCCCAGTTGTAACCTAGGAGAGTCTCCTGAGAAGGATATTGTTACCTGGAGCTTGTTCAAGAGGTCCTGCCCAGTAAAGGGTAGGGGCATTCAGGAATAACAATAAAAGAATGAGTCACAGTTCCTTGTGCTAGGTTAACAGTCCAGTTGTCCATTTGTATTCTTTGACATCCCCTGTTGTCCCCTGTACTTCCATTGTTTGTTGGTATGGGGTCCCAGGGACTTCTGCAATACTGAATGAGTAGCCCCCGTGTCCACCAGAAATTTTACAGGTTGGCCCCCTATGGTGACAGTTACCATAGGCTCCTGGGGGCCTAGTTGGAAGGAGCCTCACCCTCGCTGTCCTCTGTATCTCGGCTTGGCTTGGGCTTGAGGGGGACTGCCTGTTTCTGGCATGGACATTCACTTTTCCAATGACCCATTTCTTTGCAGTAGGCACGTCGGTCCTTTTGTAAAGGTCTCCTCCTTTTATCATGGCGTGTATGGGCAGAGTTGAAAGTGGCCTAGGTTTGTAGTACAGCCGCAGGGGCATGCCTCTCTTCTTCATCAGAAGATCTTCTTGGCTGTTTCTGCCGCCCAGCACCTTCAGGGCTATTTCTAATAGTTCTGACCGTTCTTTCCTGAAAACCCATCCACCTTTTCTATCTTCCTACATATGTCAGGGGCTGGCTGGGTAACAAAGGCCAGGTTAATCGCCTTGAGATTTGCCAAGTCCTCTGAGTCTATTTATAACTGATAGATGTCAGGAGGCACTCCAGGAAAGCTGAAAGTGACTCATCTGGGCCCTGTTTCACATTTGTTACCGTAGATTAGTGGACTTTCTGGTTGCCCATTTCATCTTTTCCAGAAGAACCTGGTGGTATTCACTGAGTGACCTCCTACCTCTCTCTCTGTTCCATTGGGGTCTCCTTCTTGGCAGAGTGTGGCTAATCACCTCTACCCTCTGGCCGTCAGCCACTGAAGCTATTCTGGGGAGCGCTTCAGTTGCTCTTGTGAGAATCCATTCCCCTTCTTCAGTAGCAAAGAGGGTACAGAGAATCTGCTGGCAGTTGTTCCATGTGGGGAGATGATTGAAAAAGATAGAATCAATTAGAGAAATGATGGAATCATCAGGCTAGTGCTGAAAGGGGGGTTCTGGTTCTTCCAGTTGTAGAGATCTGTGGTGGAGAAAGGGGCACACAGGTAGCAAGTGTCAGGAAATGGCCATAGGGAAACAGGAACTGAAGGAGGAGCCACCCCAGAACCAGAATCAGAGGAGTTGGGAGGACGGTGTGGGGAGGGGAAAAGACAGTGGGAGGTAGGGAAGAGCTGGGGTGTGGGGAAGATAGGCCAAGGTAGGGAAAAACTAGATGGTGGAGTGGGTCAGGTGCAGATGGAGGCAGAGTGGGGCCTTGGTAGTGGGGACTGGGGTGGCAGAGGTGGAGGCTGAAGTGAGGGGAAGAGAAGAGGGTGAAGATGGTTGTTCAGAAGGAGGCGGGTTCTTCCTCCTTTGAGTCCTGAGAGTCCCGAGAACAGTCTTTAGAGGGGGCTTGTTGGTCTCTGCTACAGGCCTTTGAAGGGTCCATCTGCCGACAGCCAGAGTGCTGTGGGATGGTCTGTATGTCAAATGTGTTGCTGATTGGTCAATAAATAAATCACTGATTGGCCAGTGGCCAGGCAGGAAGTATAGGCGGGACTAACAGAGAGGAGAATTGAGAGAACAGGAAGCTGGGTGAGGGAGACACTGCCAGCCGCCATCAGGACAAGGAAGATGTAAAGTACCGGTAAGCCACAAGCCATGTGGCAAGGTATAGATTTATAGAAATGGATTAATTTAAACTGTAAGAACAGTTAGCAAGAAGCCTGCCACGGCCATACAGTTTGTAACCAGTATAAGTCTCTGTGTTTACTTGGTCCGGTCTGAGAGGCTGTGGGACTGGCGGGTGAGAGAGATTTGTCCTGACTGTGGGCCAGGCAGGAAAACTCTAGCTACAGCCAGAGCTTGGCCACCTTACTCATTGTGGATTATCAGAGGGTGGTTTGGAAACTGCTTCAGCCCAAGGCAAGATGTACCCAGGCTTACTGAGGGTGACATTAACCTCTGCCCAGGCCGTCTGAGAATCAAAAGTACCCTGGGAGGGCCAGTCAACCCCAATGTGGGCCATTCAGTGTCACAGAACATTGGAGGAGACATTTGTTGATAGGATAATCATAATCCTCCTTAACTATAGCAAGGTAAAGTTTTTTTTGTTTTTTGTTTTTTTTTTTATCAGAAGTCTTTAGAACACAGGTTAGAGGGCTGTTAGGCTTGCTAGTCTTATTACCCACACTGTCCGATAGTTCAGTCACCCCAAGTCCAAAATAAACCAATTAACAGGGAAAGTACAAGAGGCAGAAAGAGGACAGTAAAAATGAAGCCAGAGACAAGACCAGACCTACAAACAACAAACCAAGAACCTCAGGTCTAGCTTTTTGCCCTGAACAGGAGAATATTGGGGTCCCATCCAACCCTCTCCTCATCCCAGATAGGGACCCACAAAACAGGACCAGACCATGATGCACCAGGAGGCCGCCATGGATGCTTGCTGCCTTTCTCAGCATGAAAGTTCAACCTGATAGTTGGTGAACTGAAGGCGGCCTTGGAGCCTTGGAACATCTCAAAACACATGCCTGCTGAGGCAGCCCCCCAGGCCCCTGGAGTTCCAGAGCCAAGGTCCAGGTTTAGAATTTGGGTGGGTGGTCTGAATCTCACTGGGGCCTCCAGAAAATGTTAATCCATCCCAAAGGCCAGAATAAAACCACTCTTACAATTTAAAGCCAAATTTTAGGCAAGCTTGAATTTTTCTTGGGGTGCATGTTAATATTCTGACCCGCCCCTTGGTGCTGCCCTGTGTGTGGTGATATTGTGTTCCCCAAAATATTGTGTACCCTAGTAAACTTATCTGGGGTCAGAGAACAGAACAGCCACTAGACAGACATAGAGGCCAGAAAATGGTGGCACATACACCTTTAATCCTAGCATTCCAGAGGCAGAGATCCATCTGGATCTCTGTGAGTTCAAGGCCACACTGGAAACAGCCAGGCATGGTGACTCACGCCTTTAATCCCAGGAACTGATGACAGAAAGCAGAAAGGTATATAAGGCGTGAGGACCAGGAACTAAAAGCATTTTGGCCAGTTAAGCATTTGGCTGGTTAAGCATTCAGGCTTTCGAGCAGCAGTTCAGCTGAGATCCATTTGGATGAGGACTCAGAGGCTTCCAGTCTGAGGAAACAGGACCAGCTGAGGAACTGGCGAGGTGAGGTAGCTGTGGCATGTTCTGCTTCTCTGATCTTTCAACGTTCACCCCAATACCTGGCCTCAGGTTTGATTTTATTAATAAGACCTTCTAAGATTTGTGCTACACCTGTGTCCTGACGTAAAAGCCTCATTTTAAGGAAAAACTCCCCTTCCTCTCTCTCTTCTGCTTTTCCTGTTGTGAGGTGTGCACCCCCAGCCCCCTCATCTATCTCTTCCTCTCTCTCCTTTCTATCTTTCTGTCTCTTTATATTATAATAAATTTATGTCCAAGCAGATGTGGTGCCTGGGTTGTGAATGAATGTCCACCACCACCCCCACCACAGGTGCCACCATGCCTGCATTGTGTGTCCCGCTTGTGCACACACATATGCATACACACCTGTGCACACACACCTGTGCACACACACACCTGTGCACACACACACTTAATAAGTCTCTTGGTACAGGGAAAAGGAAAAGACATCTTCACAGCACTGTTTTCACTAAGGATTCTTAAATGGTTTGGTTCCTAATGTCATTTATGTAAAAAGAAAATCCAGTAACCCTTAATCAAATTATGTCTTCAAATTTTATTTTGAGAGTATAAAAAGAGCTCAAATAATTTAAATGGTAAGAATTTGATTCTTGAAAAATGGCTTTAACACCATCATACCTTTTATTAATCTTGGAAACTAAAGCTAATTTGTTCTTCATTAGCTTAAAAAATCATACTATTGAAACATCAGGGTCAGCTCTAAAAATGACATCTCATTGTAAAGTCTTATATTTCCTGCCATTCAGAATATTCTTTGAAAATAAAGTACAAGAAGATAAAGAGAGAAAAGAACTGGAAAGGAGCTCTGAGGAGCCAGTGCACGCACCTCCACCTGTAATTCCTCCACCACCTCCTCCACCCCCCACCAAAAAGAAAGGACAGAAGCAAGGTGAGTGGCTTGTCATCTTCCAGCACCTTTAGTTGCAAAGGTACTAGGAAGAAAGGCCGGACTTTGGTGCTGGCAGTGCCCAACCAGGTGCCATCCACCTCCCTTGAAACTGCTGTGCTGGGTGAAGGTTTTATCACATTTTACCTTCCGTTTTTATTTGAGAACCAAAATGACTGTGCTCTGATTCATAGGTGAGCACTTACTGAATAAAATGCCTTAAACAGTGGCAGTGGGGGGAGTGGGGAGCATGGAGGGAAGGAATTTGCATCTCCCTGAAAGTTTCCAAGAGGCAGTCAAAAAGCCATCCCATTATAAAGCATCTGCTTTGATAGAGGCAAGTTCTGTGATCTAATTGCATATCTGTGAGACATGAGAATCAAGAGGGGAAAAGACCACATCCACAATTGTCCAATTAAAGCAAGATGTATTTTGGGGTGTACCTGGGACTAGCTGGCTGTCTCACCCTAAGCTGAGATTTGAGAGAGCAGCCCCTGCTGGCCTCTTGAGGTTCTTTTAAGGAGATGTAAGATGTTCACAGGGGCAAGAGAGTTGGCTGTTACACGTTGTTAGAAAAATACAGTGAAAGGGATGGAACAAGGGTCAGGATATAGATGGTGTGAATGGGGTTGCAAATTTAGTGTAGTTGAAAAACATGTTTTGCAGTTTACAACAGGGCCTTATTGTCAATTACAAATAGAAACCTTAACTTGCAAGGACTCAACACAGGACAAACAGGAACTTATTCTTAACGGTCTTAGCTGCAAACAGAAACTTTAACCTTCAAGGTGTATTGTTCTGTTTTGGTCTCACATATCAATTAGCATTTGTTTTCTAAAGCATCAATCTGAACTCTGCCCACACTTCCAACAGCGGCCCCTCCAGTGTGTGAGCACTAGAGCTGCCCCTGGTATCATATCTTTGTGTCTCCTAACGACTCATGCCATGTTTCCTTCAACTTGCCATGACTGCCAGTTGCTAACATGACCCCAGGCACATCTGGACGCCCAGTTGAAAAATGGGTTTCATTAAGTAAGAAAACACTAGCCTGATGGTGGTGGCCCACGCCTTTAATCCCAGTACTCAGGAGGCAAAGGCAGGGTAATCTCTGTGAGTCTGAGGCCAGCCTGGTCTAAAGAGCGAGATCCAGGACAGCCAGGGCTACACAGAGAAACCCTGTCTTGGAAAATATAATAATAATAATAATAAGAAGAAGAAGAAGAAGAAGAAGAGGAAGAGGAAGAGGAAGAGGAAGAGGAAGAGGAAGAGGAAGAAGAAGAAGAAGAAGAAGAAGAAGAAGAAGAAGAAGAAGAAGAAGAAGAAGAAGAAGAAGAAGACACTAGACTAGGAAGGAACTGAGATGAAAAACGAGAGCCTTTATTTTATTGTGTTAGACCTCTTTTCCCAGAGGGTGTGGACACTGCTGACTACAGATGGGAGGGATCCACCAATGAGCTTCACTTGGCAGATGCTTTTGACTCAGAACTAAGAGCTTAAGGAGAGAAGAACGACAGATGGAGACGGATTTGCTCTGTACTAACCAGGTGCAGGGTGCTTACGTGTTTTCTCTCCACTGAGGACCCAGGTAGCTGTGGGGAAGAACAGGAGACTGGAGCTGAGAACTGGCAGAGTGAAGAGGGGTGAGGATTCTGGGTAGACTGTTGGGCGTGGGGCTTTACTAGAGATGGTGGCCAAACACAGAACAAAGCTTTGGGTGTAGAGAAAAGGACGGCAAGTTAGGCCCATGAAGAGGTGCTCAATGTTAGGTCGTGGAAACCACGGTGACACAGAAGAGCATTGGAATTCGAAGACTCTAAATCAAGTCTGCATCTACTTCCTATAACATATCATATTGTTTTAACTTCACCACAGTGGCTGTGCCGTAATCTACTGCCATTTCAGCCAGCAATTGCAACTCTGCAGTTACCTGCCAGCCACTTGGGCCAAAACCTGGTGAGAATTCTGTTCGCACAGGCACCGGCGCTGTGACTGCCACTAAGGGTGGCTTTAACTAAATCTCTGTCCTTCTAGTTGTAAATAAGAGTCGAGATTCAAAGTCGGGGGTGAAAACCCACTGGTTCAGAGAGGTTGAGTAGCAACTAGCTGATCTCCTTTCCTTGCTGATGTCTCCCTAAAGAGTGCGTCCTAAGCCGCACCACTCCAGATCCCCCCTCCTCATACTGGTGCATCTCTTCCAGATGCCCTCTGATGCTCTGTAATTACTTCCTGTCAACTAGTTGCTAACTCAGTCACCTGACCCAAGGTTAATTTTATTTAATTAACACAAATGTAAACTTGGGGTTCACAGGGTGGTCAATATCCCCCCAAAATATTGGGCAATAAATATGTTGTGGTCTCTCAACCACAACAAATCCCAGTTTACTTACATGAAAATGTGGGAGTAGCAGTGTCTACCACTTATGATTGTGGACCAAGTTCATGGTGAGTGACCTAAAAATCGTTAGGCAGAATCCATGGCCAAGGATGATTAAGTACTGCTAAGTGAGCAAATCTGAAAATCCTTGGGAACCGAGGAGGAGAATTCTAGCCTTGTCTCTCTCCCTTTCGTCTGTGCTGGGTCTTCTGTGAGAGCAGCATTAAATGAAAATGTGGTTTTATTATGGTGAGATTTCTAGAAACGAATCCTTTCTCTATGCTTTCCTCTCCAGGACGGAGGGACACTCTTTTGGAAAAACCTATCATCCCCCCAGAACCCCCTGAACCAGTCCTCCACGGCAGCATGGCCATAGGCGCTACGTCACTAGCTGTTGCTAAAGCCAGTGCCAGACTGACCGGCATTCCTCTGTACATGAACATGGCGTCACTAAAGCATGGCCAGGTCAGTGGACGCTGCATCCCCTCACTGCATGGAGCCTGGGATGTGGCAGTGCCAGAGAACTGCCGTTCTCACTGTCCCTTGCTTTCCTGACATTTCAGGAGCAGCCGTCGATGCTCACTATGCCTTTGCTGATGGGATCTGTACTCAGCTGTGGGAAGTCATCACCTGGGAAGCTAAATTTAATGAAAGAAGTGATTTGTATACCCCATCCTGGATTAACAACCAAACAAGTACCTGATATCAGCTAAGACAGTTCCCCCCCCCATAGCCTCCATCACTGGTGAATTTTAGTGTAGACCAAAGGGACGTGAATTAAATGTATGAAACGGTATTTTCTGAAGGAAACAGACCCACTTACGGGTCTGGTTTTGGTACAGCCTGGGCTGCAGTTGCTGACTCGCAGGAGCGAGGTCTTGTGGAAGCTATCTTCTGAGAGTACGGAGAACACCTTTGCTCGTTGGCTGTAACAGAAGCCTGTGCTTCCCAGCAATCCATGGGGTGTTCCGTGCTCATTTGTGAGATGAGCACATCCTGCATCAGAGCTGCACTTCTCAGTGCTGGTGATGTCTACGTTGCCCTTTAGTGCCCTGAGGGTCATTATGCTCCGAGTCCTCTACCGGTTAGGCGTTAGAAATAACTACCTAAGGTTCATGCTATGGTGAATGCTTTCAAAAAAAGCCGAGGAAGTTCCCCCCAGTGAGTGCGATTTTCCTAAGTTTGTGAAAATAAGCTTCATAAAAGTTTCACTTGCTTTCTCTGTAAAAAAGGATCCCTTTTAAACAAAATTATCATTACCTCACAGTTTACGTTTCCAGGTAACGAGAGTTTACCTGTGACACTCCCGCTGTCAGATTATCTGTCAGGTCATATACAGACCCTGTTGCCAGGATTCCTCTCAGTCATTGTCGCCGTGCTATTCGGGCCCCAGAGCGCTCTGCACACCACCCTTCATCTTCATGTGCAGACGTCCTCACCATCGGACCATACCTCCTTCTCTTCCTCCTTGTGAAGGTGTATTTATTTTTATTTTATGTATACGGGTGTTTTGCCTGCATGTCTGTCTGTGCACCCTGTCTGTACAGTGCCTGAAGAGGCCATAAGAGGGTGTTGGATTCTCTGCAAGGGGAATTACAGACAGTTGTTAGCTGTTCTGTGGATGCTGGGTACTGAGCCCGTGTCCCCAGCAAAAAAGGAGTGCTTTTCGGGGCTGGAGAGATGGCTCAGTGGTTAAGAGCACCACTTGCTCTACCAGAGGACCCGGGTTCAATTCCCAGCACCCACATGGCAGCTCACAACTGTCTGTAACTCCAAGATCTGACACCCTCACACAGGTATACATGCATACACCAGTGCACATAAAATAAAGATAAATTATTAAAAAAAAAGGAGTGCTTTTCCAGATAAGCCATCTCTCCAGCCCTAGTGCTCTACTTCTTAGGTGACAGGGGATTCAAACTAATTTAGCCAGGCTTCCTTGGTGACTTGTGACATGTATTGTGACGTTGTCCAGCTTGGCCAAGAGGCTATGATAAAGAATAGTTAGTCGGTTTTCACAATGAAGATACCAAGGCAGAGAGCCTGTCGCTCACACTCAAGCCAGTGGGGGTCAGAGATGAACATTTGCTCTTCTCATTGTGTAGACCACACCATCCACTAACTGGCAGTCCTCAGTAGGGGTCCATGAACAGTCTCAGTGAACACTGGCCATCAGGCTATGAGTCTTACGTTTAAAATCTGCAGACTGAAGTTGTTCACCATGGCTGTTCTGCTTACAGGGTATAGATTTGCTTCTGGAAATTCAGAAACAAGTTAACCGAGTGATGGAGACGGTATGTAAAGGGAGCTCGTGGTAATTACTGACACTCAAATCCAGCTCGTACTTCATTTTGGGATTAAATCACTGTTGCTGTTGTTGCTCTGGAGAATGCATTTGTTTGCTTCGGGTTTCCCATCCAAACCAAGTTGTCCTAGCCTCGCTTCCGTGTGCCACAATAAACACCATGACCAAAAAAGCAACCTGGGACGAAGGGTTATTTGGCTTCCACTTCCGGGTACCAATCTACCATTGAGGAATGTCAGGGCAGGAACCTGGAACAGAAAATATGGAGGGGCCTTGCTTCCTCTGGCTTGTTCGGCTACCTTTCTTTCTGTTGTGGTTTGCATGGTCTGTACATTTCATCACTTTAAAATCGCTAACATTATCTTGGGTCCATTAAATAGAACCAGCACTGTTTAATTATAAAGGGGGTGGGGACGCAGGTCACTGTGTACAAATCCAGCCAGGATGGCCATGGTGGAGTGGGAAGGGGAGGAGGCACACCTCTAGAGGGAGGACTAGGAAAAAGAAAAGGGAGCTCCCAGGTATGAGGGGCTGATTGTCCTAATGGGAGGGGTGTAAAAGGCATGTTAGAAAAGGGGGTTTAGGGGAGCAGCCTACGGATGGCACCACACACTGTCAGCTGGGCTCTCCTGTATCAATTAAGAAAAGCCTTACAGCCAGGCTGTGGTGGTGCACACCTTTAATCCCAGCACTTGGGAGGCAGAGGCAGGCGGAACTCTGAGTTCAAGCGAGTTCCAGGACAGCCAGGGCTGTTATACAGAGAAACCCTGTCTCAAAAAAGCAAAAAAAGAAAAAAAGAAAAAAAAGAAAAGAAAAGAAAGAAAGAAAGAAATGACAAAAGAAAATGAAAAAGCCTCACAGACGTGACCACAGGCCAGGTCTGACCTGGACGGTCCTCCTAGGTGACTCTGGGTTTGTGTCAAGTTGGCAGGTGAAGCTACCAATGATCCAAGTGCATACATTGTTCATTGGCAGTGGATCTATCTTCCAGGGTATTGGACAATCCATTTTAGTCCCTGAGACACTGGCTCTTTGCTAAGATCATCACTTAGGATTTATAAAGTATTTCATGACCTTCGGCTCTCTCCAAAAATCAAATACACCTTGATTTTATTCTGAAAATATTGAGCCTGTGAAAGCAAATCCCACATTGGCAGGTAGTAGTTCTGAGGGTCAGGAGAGGATTTGCTATGCTCCTGCCCAGGAGGAGTGTGTGCACACACCAGGAGGTCCTAATGTGACCTGCATATGCTTTGAGGACCAATGTGCAGTGGGGTAAGGGAAGAAGAGGATGAACTAAAGGCAGACTTGAGGTTGAGGGACTTGAAGAACATTTCTGGAATGATCTCTGTGTCTGTGTAGCCAACTTCGTATGCATGTGAATGGAGTGAGATTCACGGTATAGAAGACCACTCCCCTAAGAATAGCCACCTGAGGGCCAACAGCTCTGCTTGCTGCCACAGGGATGTCCGAAAATACCAAGTGATACATTTTTCTTCATTTTCTCATCCCATAGCCCCCACCTCCAAAACCAGAGACCAAAAAGGGGCATGATGCAGGCAAAAGAGGTCAGGTAAGCCTGTGTTCTGTACCTCCTTTGGGCACTGCACGTGCCCTGCTCCCCCCCCCCCCCCTTAGTGTTTTTTCCCAAGACCAGGACTAAGTCAAAGAAATGGAGACTTTACCCCAAGAGTGCTAGTGTAGACTTGGCGCCTCAGTCTTCCTCTTCCTGGCTGCAAGTTTCCTGGAGAGATCATCCGCTGCTGAAATCTTTTTTTTTTTTTCTTTCCCTTTTTTTTGGTTTCGTTTTGTCTTTTGAGACAGGGTTTCTCTGTGTATCCCTGGCTGTCCTGGAACTCACTCTGTAGACCAGGCTGGTCTCAAACTCAGAGATCCTCCTGCCTCTGCCTCCTGAGTACTGAGATAAAAGGAGTGCACCATCAACGCCTGGCATTAACTGAAATCTTAAGATGGAGAGGTATTCTTTATGACTACTGGGACTGAATTGAATCCTGTCTCTACAAAGAACGGAGTGGCATAGGATAGTCTAGATACTCATAGTGTCACTAACAGAGGGAGAAAGAAAAAAGGCAGTGTTCACACTCACGGAGGTCAGAGAGCAACTCAGATGAGCTGGTACTAGTACTAAACAAACAAACAAACAAACAAAACCAAACAACAACAACTAACAGTGATACTCACCTAGAAGAAACCTGAACATAAGAAAGTGGTTTGGAAGAGAAGGACTAACCAAGGTAGAGATCCGTGGATATTTACAGGGATAGCCTGGTGATTGGTGGCTCAGGTTAGCCCAGTGAACAAGGGCAGAGTTGGTCAGGTAGAATAGTTAGGAAGAAAGAAAAGCAGATGGTGTTGGGGATTAAAGGCTCAGACCAGGGTTGGGGGTGGGGTGGTTTAGAAGTAGACGTCATCAAACATGGAAGGAATAGGTCTGTGGAGACCCATGTCCAGTTAAAATCCATGTCTGTCGCAGGGCGTTCCAAGAACCTTAACACACTATGGTGACCTGAATCGTTCTCTTTTGATCTTGCAGCAGCCAATCACTGGCAAGATGTCTCACCTTGGCTGTCTAACGGTTAACTATGACACCTTAGAGCAGCCACTGCTTCTGATTCAGGGGATCTGCTCGAACCTGGGGATAGAGCTGGGAATGAGCCTGCATCTGGCCATCAACTGCGCTGCGCACGAGTTGATGGACTATGTGAGTTTCCAGAGTGGCCTCCTCTGTTTGCAGGACATGATTTTTAAACTAGAACTTACCTGAATATTTTCTGAACAGATGCTATTATAAATGCATAAATAAAAACGGAGTTGAGAAAGCCAAATTAGGTAATGGCTAGAAAATAATGCACTATTAATTTTTAAAAGTAACATGAAATATCATGATCATATATAGAAATCTTGCAATTAAAATGGACACATAAAATGAAGGCTTTAAAAATGAAAAATGTATTAAAATCTCTTCATTTTTGGACTTCTTAGGAACCTATTTAATAGCATGATTTATAGTATAATCCTGAAAGCTGTTGGGAAATAATTTAACAGTCCAGTATGTTTTGTGAGTATAAATCATTTGGTTGGTAAATGCTGAATCTGTCAAGCATGAAATCGAACCCTGCTTCACACATGCCAGGCAAGCATTCTACCACTGAGCCACATCCCCAAGTTATTAAGTTTATGAGGAATATGGTTTTATTCCAACTAAATACATTATTGTCCCCCACCTGGACCGTCACCTGGCAATCACTTCACCTACAGAGAGAAGTATTTTAAAAGGAAATGAAAGCTGACCCCCCACCCCCAGCCCCAGGCTACAGCAGCAGTTCACCTCTATGCCTGGGAATCCGTGCATTAGGAAATCTAGTCAGTTTCCTATTTTACACACTTGCACACACTTCCATCCTCCGATGCACCAATGCTGGTTCTCAGTTTTACAAATAACCTGTCATCTCGAAGCAAGCACACTTGTGCCAACTTGGTAATTAATGTCGCTTCAGGAGACATGGCAAGTAGGATTTCACCTAACTGTGATTCTGACTTTCACTACAAAGAAAATTTTGAACAGTATAGAAGAACCCTAAGTTTTGGCTGATTTCTAGAAGTTATTTTACTCTCTAAGGAAACCAAGCACATAAAGGGATGTTTAAAGTAATTTCCTATTCTTCATGTAATGATTGGTTCCTAGGCATACCATTAAGAAAAATAATTGCATGTTTGCATCAGCAACGTATACCCAGAACTATGAATATACTGACTGCTAGTGCTAGCTAGAAAGAGTATTTATTGCTTATATTCAGTAAAATGTATTAGCTTGATATCAGATAATTCTTACAATAATGTTAGTTCAAAGTCATTAGCATTTCTTCACCGACAAGATAGGATTTTTTAAGCTTCTCATTATAGACGCTAAAACTTCTTGCTGCTTTTTAATGTGAAAAAGGTAGAAAATCCTTTTAACTGTAGACTTCTTAGGAACCTGCTTAGTTCCAGTAGAGTCCATTCTATTAGCTGGAACAGCAGGAGGGTATTAGCAAAGCAAACCGCCCACTTCCACCTCCCTCCCTAACTTAAGCATCCCTGGTGCCACCCCTGGTCACAAACTTGGGAGCGAGCTGCTTTGTCTTACAGGACTAAACTGGATCCTTCAACCCTGTTTACTTCCATACTTAATGCCACGAGTCTTTGCAGAAATCAAATGAATAGGCTTGCATCAGAACACCTCTCCCCTTCCAGGGCAAGTGGCGGGCCACTTGAGGAAGAGCCACCTTTCCAGGACCACGTGCCGCTCCTCTTGGGTGTTAGTGTGCAAAAGCTTTGACCTGATTTCAGAGTTTATTTACTTTTACAGAAAGGGAAACAAGTGACTTGTTCCCTGCGAGTTGAAAGACAGTGGGTTCCAGAGTGGGCAGGTCTGCACTGCTGCTCCGTGTGGCCCTTGGTGGATTTGTGTTATTGTCCTCCTACCCAGGCAGCTGGGGGCCTGCACTACTGTGTCATAACCCTAAACAGAAGGCCGTTCTCCTCCCACTCTGTACCTGATGTGGTTTTTTGTGCAGAAGGCTTCATCCGAAGTCTGTGGGAAGAGCTCTCTGGGGCATCCAGAGCAATGGTGACTTGCCTTCCCCTTGTTAAAAACTATGAAATTTAAAGTACAGGAGAGGGGAAAGGGGAAACTGGTCAGGATACAATCTATGAGAGAATTAGAAAGTACCAGTGCATAGATTTTGCAGCGGAATGTGCCTTGAAAAGAGCTAGTGTATAATCATTGCTATGAAAGCGAGTTTGAATGACACCTTCACCATCCAGAGACCCCACCATTTACCTTTCACCGCCTTCCTCACACACATCAGAGTAAAGGGAAGTACGAGGTGATGGCGGGCACGTACAAAAGCGTATCTGAGATGGTGGACCTGTACGTGGATCTGATCAACAAGTATCCTTCCATTATTGCCTTAATTGATCCTTTCAGGAAGGAGGTAAGCAGGGTCCACCTTTTCTGTTTTACATGTGATAAAGTAAGGAGTCTCACCTTTCACATTTTATAACAAAGCAGAATACAAAACCCATTCTTCTGGACCTCTGTTGCTGGGAACGTGTTGTAATTTGGGCTGGGCTGGGCTGCTTTGTTTTGGCATTTATGAAAAGTCACTTACCAAGCAAATGAATAGCAGAAGCACAATTACCTAGGAGCACGCCCGTCTGTGAAGTGAAACAGCCCTTCAGGAGTACCTGTGTATTTACAAGCAGCCTGGCTGATGGAAGCCGGCCCTGCTGTGCCAGCCAGAGCTTCGATAGGTTAATCATATATCATTTTCATGTGCTTATGGAAACAGGACTTTTAGAAAGCCAGATATTCCTCAGGCGAAGGCCAGTTTCTACGTATGCATACAAGTAGCACGGCTGTATTCTGAGAAGGTTTGGGATCCTGAGGTTTCAGAGTGCATTCAGAGGAAAACCCTGCCAAGGGTCATCTAAAGGCCACGGAAGACCATGTCCAAATTGAACTTCATGATTTTATGAGCTGGAGAACCATCGGTATAGTGAACAGATATCCTCTGAGACAACTAATTAGATTCCAGACAACAGGAAAGCTAGATCTAATTTGGAGTTTCAGGGCTCCCCTCTCACAGCCTAGAGTACTTACAGCACTCTCAGAAAATACAGCTGAACTCGGGGCCTCTCTGAGCCTTGTAATGACAGGCCTGAGACTGACCATAACTTTGGGGATCATGTCTCGGCCCCCGCCTTCTAGGCGTGACAGTTACCGAAGCCTCAATGTGGGCAGTACTTCCAGGTCAAAGCTGGAACAGCTACCCACTGCACCATAGCTCTGTCAATGTGAGAGGACCCACCCACACAGTCAGCAACTATGGGCTGGCTTGAAATCTGGTCCAGTGGCCAGGATAACTTTGTGTGCATGTAGGTATATGCATAAACACACATCTAATTAAATATTTCATGTCACACAGTGGTGTCGCCATCTTGTTATTGACTATTAACAGTTAATAATTACTAATTGACTATTAATACAATAGTCTTAACAAATAAAGATGGCTTTTCCCCCCAGGTTTTTGTTTGTTTGTTTCATGGAAGTAACTGAAGAACCTTCTAACCAGCCAGTGTTTAACTGCACTGCGGACAAAACAATGGATGGCGATAGCTGGGCCTCAACCCCATAGGCAGTGTGGGGACAATACTTCAGACACCAATGTTTTGGTGTTTTTTTTTTTTTTTTCTCCACAAGATCTTCAGGCTCAAATTAAATTACTTGGAGCTTCTCTCCACGAAGCTTGTTAATTTGTATGGCAGTGGCACAGAAATCCTTAGGGCACAGATGTCAAGGAAAATATTTTATGTGTTTCAGAGAAAGTGTGTGACTTGATTGTATGCTGTTATTGCTGTTGTCTTGTGATGGCATTCAATGCATTATAATGATCAGCTCTTAACTATTTACCCAGGACGCCGAACAGTGGGACGGCATCTATAACGCTCTCGCTTCCAGGTGCTACATAATTGCAGGGGCTGCTTCCAGAAGCGTCTCTAAACTCCTAGAGCACAGAAATATCAGCACCCCCAAATCCCACGGGCTGATCATAAACCATACAAACCAAACCACAATGTCTGACTTGGTAGAAATAACCCATCTTATTGACGGTGAGTAAAATATCGATCTGAGAGACCCGTAATGGCTTGGTTATGCAAGGAGCCAAACCCACACAGTATGTCCACGTTAATAAAAAGCGAGGATTAAATCTTGAAAGCAAAGAAAGTTCAGCCATTTGTGGGGGATTGAGTGCAGCTTAGCACCTGGCACCATGATGTTCTGCGGCACCATGATGTTCTGCGGCAGCCTTAGTCCACAAGATCAGATCTTTCACTGATCACGACCGCTAGTGGGGAGGGCTTTCTGCCCCTAACAGAGGGCAGAGCCACCCTAGCACACCCATCTATTTGCTTTAGTCTGTGGCTTTGGGGTACAGAGGAATATCAGAGACTCAGAAGGGGTACCCAGCCCTTCCTGCTAAAGAACAGGCCTAAAGCTTTGAATTCTGCTCTGGGAAATACCTGGTACCTTGGCTAGCTCACCAGAGACAATGCAGTCCTCTGGCTCAAGGAAACAGCTTGACATTCATAAAGGCGAGGCACCAGGAACCATGAGGGAGCAGAAGGGTGGATGTGTTAGCCTTACCTCCACATCATGACCAGTGTGTTTGCTCATAAGCCTGAGGACCTTAGTTCAATCCCCAGAACCCATGTAAAAAGTCAAGTGCATGCTTATAATCCCAGTGATGGTGTGATGGAAACTAGAGACAGGGGGTCCCTGGACTTGCTGGCTGGTTAATCCAGCCTGTTTAGTGAAATTCTATGCTAATGAGAGATCCCACTGTCCTCTGACCTCCAGATGCATATACACATGTATGTATGCTTGCCTACGCATACACATGCACCCACATGGACACACGCAATTAATTTAATAATAGATTCATTTCCTCCATGAATCCAGGAGATTCTATGTGGAAGGGTGAGCTTCCAATCTTCCAGGCAGGCACAGCCCAAATAAGGACGTGGCAGTTAACCTGATTGAAACTTAATTGCCTGTCATATACCCAGACCTCCTGGGGCCATTTTGCTTTACACTGGCGTGGGGAGTCTGGGATCCGGCGGAATTTGGAGCGAGATCACTCTCAGAGGGGAACTGGTCTATCTCAGCAGGAAATGGCAGGAAGATGTCATTTAAGAGAAGCAGTTTTTCTGTCAGCACAGGGACCTGGAGCAGGAAGGAGGCTCACTGACTGCAGTACCAGGAAGCTGCCTGCAGGTTGACAACGCCATGTAGCATCAGGAAGGCACCTGGATGTGGGTCCCTAGCAAGGAGTCTGGAAGGAGCAGGATCCCAGAACAGGGTCCGAGGGAAGACTCGTGGAGCCAAGGGGTCACTGCTGGTAGATTTGGGGCACCAGGGAGAGCAGCTGTGTAGTACCAGTGCAGCCATTTCAGCTTCAGGGTGAACCCTCACAGCAAACGTTGTAGTACACACCGCCCTCTCCATTTTCCTGATGAAAATTGAGGTTTGCAGAGGTTAAACTCTCCCTCGGCCCTCAGTGATCCCACTTGCCCACACTTGCTCATTTTCAGTTCCATATGTTTCAAAGTCAGGACATGCTATTCCTTTGACTAAAATGCTTTGCCTTGCCATTCACTTGGCCAACTCCTCCTCATTCTTCAAGTTTTGACTTAAATGAACTTGTGCTGATGTTTACACCATACCTGACCTGCTGACCCCTAATGGTTCTGCTCTGGACTTTCATCATAGCAGTACCCACCTGTATTTTCTCTCTGTGGTGATAACTGTGAAGACTTGTGTGGTTAAAGGCTGAAATCCCCAATGCAGTGTAATTCCAGTGAGGTCATAGCTGTCCTGTACACTTACGCACAGTCCCTGACACATAGATAACATCATCAGGGGTGTGAGCTAGACAGGACAGTCTCAGACCTGGAGCAGGGCTCAGAGCCAGCCTGGCAGCCAGGGGATGGGGCAGGTACCAGAAGGTGGGCTGGCAGAACTGGCTAGGAGGTGCCGGTTGGAAAGCTTCCTGCCTGAAAAATACAAACTGTCACTATAGGGCTCTGCCTTTTATAGACCTTGGCGAGTTTCAAGGGGTTTTGAGACCCTCAAATGTATAAATACTAGCAACTCCAGAAAAAACATTCCTTTGAGTAAACTCCCCCAGGATGAGTTGAGAAAGTTGCTGTGCCAGGGAAGGACTCCGTAGCCCATGCCCTTGAAGCACATTTTTCTCTATTGAACAGCAATGGAATTGAATGTCATAGCTATGACCTTTAAAAGTTGATCTGATTTGAGCATGTCCCCCCATTCTTTTAGTAGTAATAATACTGTATCTTATAGTCAGTGTATCTTAAATTTAATAACATATGCCTGTGTGGTTTCGTATGCATGCTCACATGTGCGTGTGAGTGCACGTGTTGTGTGGAGGTCAAAGGACAGCCTCAGGTACTGGTCTTCTCTGTCCACCTCGTCTGAGACAGTCTCTTGTCACTGTCCCACTGCACAGGCCAGGCTGGCTATCCTGAGAGCTTCCTGAGTTTCTCCTCCCCCTGTGGAAATACTGATATTGCTGTGGGATTACAGACGTCAGTGGTGTTGCATGCAACTTTCACAGGGGCCCCAGGGATTCAAACTCAGGCCCCCATGCTTGTGCAGCAAGTGCTTTTACCCACGGAGCGTCTCCTTTGCCCTCCCTTTTGTCTTTTAGTAGCACTGAAAAAGAACCAAACAGATAAAGCCAGGGCGATAAAAATGTAGATGCTTGGGTGAGAATGCTCAAGTGGTTAGATAGCTTGGTTCATCCCCAGAAACTCTGAAATCTCTAGGAAACTTGTAGTTTTGATCAGTCCTTGTAAGCCACACATGACTGACGGGAGCTGCTCTTGCAGGTAAGAAGCAGCTCACCATCTTGGGGAGCACGGAAGCAGAGTCCTCTGATGACAGCCTTGTCGATCTGGTAAGTGCAGAAGGATGGTCAATTGCAGAATTGCCAAAACACCGCTTTTATGATGAATTGGTATTTCAGGGAAATGCAGTCTTTGGTGGAGAAAGTCCAGTAACCTTTTATGAAATAGACTTGCTTCCTCCCAGACAGCTCCCTTTTGCAAAGCACTAATCTTTGAACTTTTTAAAAGAGGCAAAATTGAAGTCCAGGGAAAATGACGGGCACAGTATAAAATGACTGGGGTGTACACTTGCAATCTTCCCTCTACGATGGGTGCGAAAGGCCAGGCCGTGCTCCCATGAAATCGGCGCACTCTCAGGACTAGTAAAGTGCCCGATGGCCTGTCAGGCACACCATCTGTTTGCCCTTCAGTGCTCAGCGTGCCAGCAGGCCACTTTACTTCCATAAAGACGAAGAGAAAACCCCCCCCCACACACACACACACAGAATCCTGCAGCAGTTCCCTTTCTTGTCAGAGGACTGCTTAAAACCCAAACTCCCCTGTTTAAAATAAGTTGTTTCCCCCCCACTTCAGGCTGTTGGACTCGGTGCCCGGTTTATCAAGTTGGGGGGTCTTTCTCGGGGTGAACGGGTGACCAAATACAACCGCCTTCTGGCTATAGAGGAAGAACTCATCCAGAGTGGAACATGGGGTATGTGCTGCTTTCCTGCTTTGTTTTCCCTTGGCCATGAATAAGGGAACACAGATTGGAAGGGAGGGAATAGAAGTCCCTCGGCAGGAGGGCGGGACAATCCAAAGACTGTAAATCAGAGCTGACAAGAGCAGGATGGCACTCACCACAATGTCCATTGTCGGCTTAATGGATTATCTATTTACCTGAATGCTTAAGACTCTCACCACCCTTCTCCTTGCTGAATAGGCTGCTTGGTGCTTTTCAATAGAATTAATTGATTGGAATCTCCAAGCCTGCCTTTTGTTATGGCCCAAATTATACTTAAGGTTTCTCTGCACAGCTCCTGGAAGTTAAAAGCAGATGTGTTCCTTCTGGAAACAACTTGTTTCACTTCCCACACGTAGGCAGCATGTTGACTCGGACGTAGTACCACAGAGAGGAGAAGGTCCCCCAAGAAAGGAACCGATTGCTTATGAAACCAAAACTTCAGAAATCTGCATGGGGAGCTTGTGTCCCTGTTGGAGAGAAGCTTGCTGTATATTCACTTTTAAAGGCAGTCCAAAGTTAGTCTGTGTTGTTTACCGAGTGATACAATGGCTTGCCCCCCACCCCATAGGCCAAATTATATTGTTTTTAAATATCTTCTTATCTTTTGTCATTCTGACTTGTGGGGCCTTCAGAGACCTCTCCTATCACCAGTTCTCAAGAAACTCAGATGCTTCAGAACATCAAAAAGAACCCTGGGAGACTGGAGGCCCAACCCCTTCTTAGGTGCTAGGCCAGTGCCCCTGGCATTCTGGAATGGATTAGGCTGATTAGTGAGAACTTCTCCAAAGCTGTTAGACAAACACCAAGAACACCCCAAATTAGCAAAATAAATAGCTTCGCTCCCACTTTTGAGGAGGCAATCTTGGCAAAATGTCAGCCACTAAAGTATGGTTGTTGTTATGTATGGTTCTGCCTGGGATGGTCATGTCTGCACCGTTTCCTTTGGGGTGGCTGGTGCTCCTTTGTGTTCATGTGCAGGGCTGGCCTTTGCTGGTGAAAATCAGTGCCCTGAATGTCACAGTCGGTGTAACACAAACAAAACAGGGCAAGGGGCGGGCTGTTCTGAGAGTCTGGATCTGTTCTGGATGGGTCTGGTGAAGGAAGAGCTTTAATCCTGGGAGACATAACATAGGAATCAACACTACTTACTGGTCAGGACTATAAACTTTATTTATTTATTTTTTAAATAGGTTCCAGTGAAGAACACAATTTTGCTTCCTTTCAAGAGGATGCTGAAAAGACACCAGAGGCTATTGCCGAGGAAACTCTTAGGCCCCTGGACTCCATCTTCCCCCCAGAAGTTGTGGAGGAATCAGCTAAACTATGAGCCTCATGGGGCTGGACTCCCAGGGGATACCAATACTGAGAGTGTTGTCTGTGTCTGTGGTGTGAAGTGTGTCTCCACGCTGGCTCGACTCTTCACCCCACCTGCTCGTGCATTCTTTTTATTCTTTTGGTCTCACCGTTGGATAAAATCTCTCTCTGATGGTTTTGTCTGAATTTCCGCGAGCTTTATTTTACAGCCATCACATTGCCATGGTGATACAGGCTCTGCTGTCCTTGTGAAGGTCATGACCTAACTTCATTAGAGGCTAATCCATTCTGATGCCAGGCCCATCCTCAGTCATGCACCTTGCCCCGCACAAGTCAGAACACCTCTAGACCCAAAAGACTCTCCCTGAATAGTCCCCAGTGCCCCACAGGCATCCATTGATTCTGTTAGGATCTCTGCTACCTTCAGATGGTTTTCATGGCCAGGCACAAACACCAAGCACCACAGGGCAGCACCACAGGGCAGCACCACAGGGCTGCACCACAGGGCTGCCCGGCGGCAGCGTCTGCAGCAACACTTTGAATTAGCTTCCTACACTGGTTGCCTTTCGCCCATCCCTCCTCGTCTGTCATCGTCGTCACTGTTGTTCTTGTATTATTTTCTCCCCAGATCCCTTTGGCACAAAGGTGGGCATAACTTAATCAGCACACTTGTAAATGAATGTTCTGACCCTCTTGTTGATACCGCAACATGAAGAAGCGAGCAGCAAGTGGTTAAAAACGATGACAAATCCGTGTTGACAGATGCGCCTCTTTTGTGAGTCAGTGCTGGGCTTTCAGCAGAGAACACCAAAGTAAATATTCAAATACGGAAAGAATAGCGGCCAACCCCTTTACATTATCGTGTTCTTTGTTAGGTGGGTTATTACAAGGGCTGTCTGTAACTAAAGACTGCATCAAATTGTAGTGTCCTGGCCTGTAGCAGAATTATTTCAGTTAAATAGTCTGTTTTGAAGAGAATGGCCAAGGGAACATCATGTCCTCACAGGAGAACCAGCCTCCTCCCCTCAGCACCGTGATTTGAGATTGGCTCAGTGGCAGGCTCTTTGGAGCATGGCACGGGGAACTGGTTAGATTCACTCCAAGCTTGGGAAAATGTGTCACAGTTTGTGGTGACCACCATCTCTCCTGACGCTTAACAATGAACAGTGGGGCAGAGGAGACTGAAGGGAAATCCATTTTAAAGTCAGGACAGAAAAGACAAAATGTTCGCCTGGTGCTAGCAGTTGCCCTCACACACGTGATATGAGTATACCATGCAATGGAGATCATTCTAATCCATGGAACCAGAGCAAGATAAATGACCAGGTCAGTACCTTAATGCCAGCCCAGAATGCACTCTGCTCACATTAGCCTTGCTCGAGGACTGTGCACCAATGGCTAGGGACTTTCCTTAGAGGGCTAAGCACTGTCTCTATTATTTATTAATTTTCTTATTCACATGCTCCCTCCCTCCCTTGCTTATAAGGAGATCTATAAGGAGATGAAAGGAGTTAGTCTTATTGAATAAATGAGTTCGTTATTTGCCTTAAAAAAAAAAAAAAAGAAAGGAATTAGTCATAGCCTAGATTAAAAATGACTGTGAGCTGGGAAATGAAGCCATTCCAGGGCTTGTGTAACAATGACAAATAGGTTACCCATCCTCCACAACTGTTCAAGTTGCTCTCTGTTGGAAGTGATTGAACATAGTGGGCCTTTGCAGAAGCACCAGGATGAGTTTAAGACTGTAATACAAGCTATTACTTGCCCAACATGCAACCTAAAGTGGTCTGAAAAGATGACCCACAGTCAACAACTTCCCTGTGCAACAACCCTCTTACTGTTCATGAAAGTAAGGAAGGAGTTACTTGGCAAAGCCATAACACCCCTCCCCCGCCCCAACCACTACCACCTTTTACTCAGAACAACCCACTCTGGGTGCTGGAAGCCCTGGTGACTCCCGTCAAGCAGATGCCACAGGCTGGAACACTAATGTCTATGATGGGAGTTTGTGTGGGACTTGCTCAGATATAAAGGCTTCAGGCATTTTAATAACGTTCTTACTCTCCCAGTTGAGGAGAGAGACATCTTCCTTTACTAAATAGCACAAGGGGCCCGCATGCCTTTCTGCCCACTGTGGCTATACGAGTGTTGGAAGTAGTCAAGAGAGCTACAGCAGAGACCTAATCCATATCTTCAAAACAGAATAAATGTCCTGCTAGAGAAAAGAGATGTGTGGTCCCTCCCAACTCGAAGACCATATGAGTTGAATACATCGAAGAAGCCTTTCTGTGTGCACACCCAAGAGCGTACCTTGAAGATACAACACACCACCTGCTTTGCCAACAGCCACCCTGGCAAAGGGCAGAACCTTAAAGTTGAGGTGAAAATAGAAAAACTGTAGGGAAAGAGTGAGCTAAAGTCTACGTCAAATACCTGTGTATCACAGTCCTTTGCAAGGCTTTGTGGTCACAGGGAAGGAAAGCATATTTTCAAAAGTAAGAAAGGCAAAGATGCTTTCAAAACACCAGGTACAGATAAACCTGGCCCAGCCAGCACGCCTCACCCAATGGTTAACTTCTGCTGGAAATGAGGCTGCTTTTCAACCACATTACTCTGTTGATATGTGAGGGAATAGTATAGAAAGGGAGCATGCCTGTTTTTATATCCCTAGATGTGCGTAAGACCCACAGCAGCAACCTGGTGGCAGACTCAAGAAGCATGGAAGAGAGCTGCTCAAAGCCAGCCATCTCATGAAGATTCCTGGTGCTACACGCTCACATCACTCTTCTGCTGGAGAGTGCCAAGATTGGCTTAGTCCGCGGCTGGGAAGGTAGGGGGCAGCAGAAAGTTTTCCTGGCATGTCAGAAGCAGAATTCTATTAAAGCGTCCCTCTAGGCTGGAGAACTTCAACATGTCAATAACCACAACTGACCCTTAGTGAGAAGCTGTTGTGTGTCTCCTTTAATGTGTTGTGTTTGAGAAGAGTTCACATCACAGCATAACAGAATCCATCTCAACGAACTAACCACTTGCAGTTAGCATATCATTCAGTTATGGGAACACACAGTCAGAAAAAATCACGTTTTTAATTCCCCATGAGTAAACTGACAGGGAGCAGTAAAATCAGCACTGAAGGAACATGGAAACAGTCAGGCCTAATGAACCTACATAAAGAGAATTGTCTCCAAATCAAGGAAGTGTTCTCACCCGCCTCCCCACTGCCTCAAGCCTACGCTAGCAGCACACGTGCAGAAACACAATCGGACACAACTACCGCAATTGTTACTATCATTTTCTTTTGCCCTCAGGTGCGAACCACCTGACAGCTACATGCTGAGTCATGCTAACAAAACTAAGCCTTTCACTTTCTTTAATAGTAAAATTACCATTACTGAATCATTATCATAAAAAGTGCATTCAAGTACATTACCACTTATTTTAAATAAACACCAATTTGAAACAATCAACTTTGAAAACCTGCATAAGTTTTTTTTTAAAATCCCTGATTACATTTCTATTTATTCACTGTGGTAGTCTGAAACATTGTATTTTTAGAAACTACCACTTAATTTCCTCTAAAAACAAAACAAAACAAAAGACCCATGTAATATAGAACGGCAGTGAAGAAAAAAAATATGTGCTTGTCACTTATCTTCACTGTGCATAAAAACTAGAGTGAAATATGGTATTTGTGCTACGAGAGTGTGTGGGAAAACACAGTTAACTTGTGGAACAGAAAATATGGTTTACCAAGGTATTCCTTTTAAATTCAAGGTTTGGACTTCCATTTTAGTTCTCTGTTCTGCAGCTGGAACATTACCCCTGACGTCCTTGGCAAGCTGTGGACATGGGGGCATGTTTTTCAGCAAAGCGGTTAACTGTAATCAACTCAGACCTAAGAGACCTTGAAGCTTGATGCCACCTCTGGAGCTCTACTACAGATGGTCTCAGCGCCCCCTACAAAATGGACTTCCAGGCTGCTTCAGTTTCCCCATCAAAAGACCAGACCTAAACAGAGCCTCCTTTGGCGACTTCATTTCTTTAGATGGAGTCTTGCAGTGTGACCCAAACTGAAGTCCAGGCTCAAGCAATCCTCCTGCCTCAGTCTCCCTGGTGCTAGGGCTGCACATAGAAGGCTTGGATAAAAGGGTGCATTTTTAAGATCATTTTTAAGTTCAGCGGTCTCTGTTTATCCAATTATTGGCAACCACCTTGAATTTCAACATGCCTAAATTTGAAGAGTAGTATGCACATTCCCTACAAAGACATCAACATATGAGTTTCCTGCCACCTTCTCAGGGAAGTCATACGTCATATAGAAAGGACCCTTACCCTATAAAGAGCAAAAACTACCCAGAAGATGCATTTTGCTAAACAGCTTACTTATGTTTATAATTGCTACTTACAAAGTGATACCAGCAAAGAAGTGTGTGGCCAGAGCAAAGGAATGTCCAACAGCCCTTGACAGTACACCGGATGAGCCATGTGCTCACCGACAAGGACTCGAGAACACGCCGCCTCTGGTTTCGGGTCAGCAGTGGGAACTGTCCATCTCTGCAGTTTTCCCACCGCTGTCGTCTTTGCGTTCCGGTTGTGTTTCGCCTCCTTCCTCCTTGCACTGAGTTGGGTCTTTTTCAGCAGCCTGGTCTTTGGTTTGGGGTCCATGTGTGGAAACAGGATCTAAAACTACAACTGGCTCAGCTTGCTTTTCACTGCCCACACGTTTTCTCCTGTATCCACCTTTACTGGGAGGCCTATACGAAGAGAGTTAAATAGAAAAATAACTAAACAGAGAAAACATTTGACTTTCAGATTCCTGGATTCAGGAAAATAACAACAAAAAGAGTTCAAAGTCTAACCAACATGCATAGCATGGTAGTCTTTGAGATGCAAGGCTTAAAAAAAAAAAAAAAAAAAAAAAAAAAAGGAAGCAGCAGCTATCAGATTACATCACAGGAGCAGAAGGCCAGGAAAGAGAAGGCAGGAAAAGTCAGAGCGATTGACTAGGGAAGTTCAAAGGCCAACTGCACCTTACCTGCGTGATCGCATACTCCTCTCGGGAAATACACAGCTCCACGGAACATTCCCAAACACCGCCCATGCCAGCTCTGTCCTACCTCCCTTGAAGGAGCCAAGCCAGCCCCCCACCCCCTCTGGCCCCCAGCACAGCTGTTTGCAGCTTAGCTGTGAAGAGGCTGCATGGAGAGGGTTGGGGATCAACCTGGCTCAGTGATGGACAGATAGATGAGACTGGCAGCCAGCTGTGCCCACCACAGCCATTACCACCCAGGAGGGAGTCCTGACCTCAGGAGGTGGGCGGAGAAAAGGGCTGATGGGATAGTTCAAGGAATAAGCTCCAACCCTGAGTGACCAGAAACTTCTGTAGTCAGGAGAACGTGGTTCTTGAGAAGTTTCTTACAGCATTTTAGAAGCCGTTTCCTTTCCCTCAGAAGTTGCTTCCCTTCTGGTGCAAGAAGCTACTGTTTTTCATGCCACGCAGGTGACATTTCCTTGTGGGAACAGAGGTGACCCTCAAACATACTTTTGTCATGTGTCAGGCTGTGGGCCCTGAGTCCTCTCAGAAGTAATGGTCAGCACCTGCTCTAGGCAGGTTCTGGGCTGCAGAGCTTGCCTAGAGGGAATGTGGCAGCACTAACGTTCTCAAGACTATTCTGGTCCTCCTGGCCAATTCCAGGAAAAGACTTCTTCATTCCAGAGAACCACGAGCCAGGACCCCACAGGCCCACTTGATGTATGATGGAGAGCTACTGCTTAGCATCTGCTCACGGCTCTGCCTGTCCGCGCCAGTTCCCACTGCCCTGACCTCTTGCAGGTCAGATCTGAGCTACTTTCACATGTGGTGCTTCTCCCTTTCGGAACTTACCATAGTTAATTAGATGTTACTTATTTGTCTCGCTGATGACGTATGGGGCGGGGACTGTTTAGTTTTGTCTAAGATTCTATCCCCAGCACCTATTGCAAATCATGTGTAAACAAATAAATAGTAACTAGAGAAGACCCAGATCAAAAGCTTTGGTAAGAATGGACCTGGGGGTCTCTTCTATACATGGAAACAGAACAAATCATCTGTTATGGAAGGTGGCTTGCATGACCTGTTCACAAGGCACAAAAGCCTGAACCCAAAAGACAACGCTTATCACCATGAGCTCCATCCAAATGCTTGAGAGTCATTCTATAGCTGTCAGACCATATCAAAGACATGGCTTGGCCATCACACTACGTGACTACCACACAGCATTGTCTTCCTTGGGAGTAGTGGAAGGAAGGAGATCCTCCAGGAATGGAGAGAACAGAGACCATGATGGCATTGTCCTTCTACCTTAGCCAATGAAACATTTCTCAAAACACCTGCTACTGTGTCCTAGAGATGAGTTGGGGTATCATTTCCTTGGTAGTACCTGTTCTGGCTTTCTCTGGTCCAGACAACATCTTATAGCTCATTATCACAAAAGCAAAGCCACTGATAAGAGCTGTTACAGGAATTAGACTCTGGGCAGCAGAGGACACTATTAGGTATAGTCTGTGGGAGTCTGCCATCTCTATGCATGAAGTTAGGTGTCCGGGCAGCTAAAAGGCAAGACAGCTGTAAATTGGCAGAGATGGAAGACAAACTAGAAATGCATCTTTCTCTGACAAAGGCCAATCAGGCTGATGCACCAGCCCTGCAAGACAAGCTGAGCCCTATCGCTTGGAACTGTACATGCATCAGAGCTGGGAGGTGGGCAAGCTGGAGAAGCTGAGAGGAACTGCAGAATGGATCCACAGGCCAGCCACTGCCACATGCCAGCTAGGTGAGTTAGCACATTATGCCCTACATAAGCTATCCCAGAGCCTGCTATACGTGAACCTTCTTGGGGTTTAAAAAAAAATGTTTTTAAAAGATTACTATCTCACTTCAGCCTTGTATACTCATGCACATTTCTCTCATAGCCAACTAGAAACTGGAAACAAACAAGTAGAGGATTCCAGGGGTAAAGCTGCTGCTTAGCTTAGGTTTTAGGTAAAAGCTGAGTAAGTTTGCAGGTCAAGTCCAGTTAGCTTCACCAGCTTGCTTGTGAGCCCGCTGCTGTCAGCCAGCCAGTCTGCTGGAAGCATGCACAAGTGTGTATCTCATTCTGCCATTTGGAGTGAGCAACTACCACCAATCCATACCAACCTTGGTTGCTCCTGTGAACTACTGTTTTCGTGCCCGTGAATCTGCAGGCGAAGGATGGTTAACAACTCCTAGCAAAAACTGTCTTCATCAGCTGGGGATCAGACATTTCCAGGAACTGCTCTCAGCATCCTGTGGCAGCAACACACAGGCTGAGCTGAAAACTTAGAAACCGTGGACTATTGGGTTGATGCTGTTTCTGGAACTATCTCTGTCACTGTTTTTCTGTCCTCAAGCAAGGTGTTTATCTGCAGTGTAACCTGAGAAGTCACTTGCTGGCCAGCCTGAGAATGGTTGACTTTCACTAAACTAGGCACAGTAGGTACCAGGCACAGCGGTACTGCCTGGGAACCCCAGGGAAAGAGAGAAAAGGCTGAGAGTGGTCATCCATCCAAACTGCCCTTTTATAGATGGAGATGGTGCTGTGTGTAGAGGGGGAGAGCCTGGCCTAAGAGCACACAGCTCATGAATGGCAGAGCCAGTGCGAAAGTCTGGGCTGCCTCCTTCCTGCCTCCGCCTGAGCTCTGAGCTATTTTCCAAATACAACATTGGTGCCACAGGGTAATTGTGGACATTTTTACTAGCTTATTTCCATTGTCTCCACTTTCAGATCAGCGAGGACAAAGTCCACTCCTCAAGCTACAGTTTGATATCTCTAGGTCCTTTCTTGGCTCCCTGGGGGAGCTGCTCAAAGTCCTTCTGGAATGAGAAGCCTTCCTCCCTGGGCAACTTTCTATCTCTATTCCCATGATGTCATTGATGGTTCACTTGACAGGATCAAGAATCACCTAGGAGACAAGAGGTATGCCCGTAAGGAATTACTTAGACTAGGTGAATTGAGGTGGGAGGACCTGAATGCGGGTGGCACCATTCCTGGGCTCATCTCCTGAAATGAATAAAAAGGAGAAAGAGCTGGTCTGTAGCATTCATTGTCCTCTGCTTCCTAATTGTGGATGCAATGTGAATAGCTGCCTCAGCCTCCAGCCACATCCTCCCTACCGCGATGGACTAACTGAGCCAGAATTAGTCCTTTCTCCCTTAGAGGATTTTATCTCAGCAACACAAAAAGCAACTATTCCGACGTCCTTCAGGAACAGCACTGAGAGCCCAGCCAGTGTCTAGAGGTCTGAACCCGAGGCTTCTCAAAAGCTCAAATCCCAAAAGCTCCAGCAGCAGTACACAGGGGTTGCAGACCACTGTTGCTCTGTCCACTTTCTACTTCAATGCGGCATCAAAGGATACTGGCTACAAAGAAGCAACTAAAGTTCATACTCCCAAACAGTCACGCACCCTTTCTCCTGAGGAGCAGAGTCGATAAAGCAAGACTGCTGAGTCACAGAGGGTGAGGAAGACTGTGGGTCAGTCTGTTCCTCTCCTGTCAGATGCATTCTCCAGGAGAGCAAGTGTTATCAGTCGTCTTGGGGCCCAAACTGCAGAATCTTAGCCAGGATTTCTCTTCTTTTTCAACATACTTATAGTTATCTGTGATCCACTCAAATCGACCTTATTTGTGGATCATTCTGGATCACACTTCAACAGTTGTTTCAAGACAAAAAAAAAAAAAAAAAAAAAAAAAAAAAAAAAAAAAAAAAAAAAAAAAAAACAAGGAAAAGCTAGGATTCAAGATCTTAATCTGCAACTCTGTCATGACTGACAGCCGCTGTCCTCCCGACTGCAGGAGAGTCAGAACAAGGGGCTCTGGCAGCTGGTAAAAGAAAAGATCTGATCCACACCATACTGGTGTGAGAAGAATCAGAACTGTTGCAAACAGTTCCACCAAAGCTGAACTTGGTAAAGGGATTCGGTGATTTCTCTGACCGTGTCACAGGAGACAGAAGAGAAGCATTCTATGCCCCTCCCCCAAAGCCCGTCATTGTTTGCATTCAATGAAATTCCTTTCAAAATCAACTTTCCACATCCCAATTATATTCAACAACATTCTAGCTAACATTTCGGCTGCAATTCAAATTAACTAATGCCCCAAAGAGCCCCTAATCGACACGGTTCTGAGCTCAATTGAATACAATCAAAGCTCAGGAAATGAAGGGGGGATGCTTATTTCATGCAAATTCTGAATATCGCTCAAGCTTAATTTTACTGATAATATAAAGGTGGGACATTTTGAACATTACAGTGAATGAAACCTTTAAGCGGTGAGAGTTATTTTATAAAATGCTACCTCTGAAAAGCTGATTGCCAAACAGTATAAAAATGGTTTGAGGCATAAATGCCAAGTTCATTTCTATTTCACTTCCGAGGTAACTATCTTTCAAATCGCAACAGCTGGACTATTTAACACAATCTGGTGAATCACAGTGTAGCGCTTCTCTGGTCTCCCAGTGGGGCGTCTGCATTAGTCCGTGGCTGCCATCCAACAAATGACGTACAGTGGCCGGTCTGAACTCTGTTTCATTTACAATAAAAATGGATAAAACCACAATCATATTTACCACCTTTAAGGATGGAAAGTGGAAAGATTTAAATTTGTCTTTATAAAGTAGTTTTCTGGGAAAACTCCAAAGAGGAAGTCGGTCTCTATTTCGCTAGTGTAAAAATAAGTCTTGCTCCCCGCCCCCCTTCCAATCCCTGCACACAGCAGAGCAGTGAACGGAAGTAGAGTTGCTGAAGCTAATGTTCATTGTTTCTTTCAGAAACTCTTGTTTTTCAGAGCTTTACATGCACTGGTTCAAAACTTCAAAAACGTTACATTCTAAACATAAGCTGAACACTTCTAATACTATCAAGTCTCACACTGGTGGAACTGGAGGTAGAACAAAGCTCAATATTTTTGGCTTTTGTAATTTCTAAAAATGGTATTTTTTCTCAAGGACTGTGTCAGTCTGTCAGTTTGACTCTGCTTTTTACTTGTAGGAAGACAGATTTACGTTTAAAGTATAGAGAGTATTACTTGCGTCCTGATTAACTGGAGTTCTTTTTGTCACAGGTAACAATAGCTGGGCAAAGACCCTGTGCCAAATTCAGCAAATTTCCTTTAGTTTTTTTTTAACTGCCATGCAGTGGTCCCTTCATGGCTGTATTGGTTTGTTTATTCTGCTAATGCCAGGAAGCAGAAGACAACTGATAGGTTCTGAACCTGGACAGCGCTCACTGGTAGAGCCATGGAGGCAACCCATGAACTCATTACAAAACACTTTTTGTAATGTGTGACACTTTTCTTTGGCTGCTGGGTTGGTTTTATACTGTGTTTCTTTGTTTTTATAATTTTGCACAGGTTTTAGTCCCTATGAAAATTCATTTAGATTCCAGGTATTTAAAAACTGAGTGTTATTTACAAGAAATATGTTAAAAGACACAGTCTTTCACAGAAATCACCAGAGCTAACACTGTTTCCTTTAAAATGAGCTGTGCACAACATGCATTTTCATACATATATGTATTTTAAGTTTTCCTTTCAATTTGCTGCATTTTATACATCAACCTTTAAAGCAGGAGTCACAAGGAATTCTGTCTGTTGCCTTATACCGTCATATACTTCCATGACATGATAAAGTATATTCCCGGTGAAATGTGTGGGTTTATCCCAGGCTCTGAAATTGCTTTTCCAGTCTTGTAAGTTACTTTTCTTTCAATCAAAACAGAACAAAACAAAACAAAACTTCACTCTTCCCCATGAAGCACAAATAAAAGGAAACATAAACACTGTTAAGAAACAGTTTTTAAAAACCTACAAAGTACCAAAGGCAATTTGCAGAAATGATACATTTTAGACAAAGTCCTGTAAAATCAGCCCTTGTAACTGGAAGCAAACATTAAGAGGCAATTAATTCGTTGAGAGAATGGAGAATTACTCAGCAGCACTTTAACAGTAATTTTGAGATTTACTCAACGGTATTTTACCAGTCATTTTTTCACTAGGTGTAATACATCCTGAACAATTAATCTGGAAGAAGTTGCTGTCTGTATAGCCCCTCGGAACACTGAGACAATACTGGCTGCTGAGCTTTCCAGCAGTACACAGGATAACTCCTGGTGGGGGGAAGAAAAAAAGACCAAGTTGGGGGATCTCAGCTTCCAGAGCATCCAGTTGTTCGGCTAATTTTGTTGTTAAAACTTAATTGTCCATGTACCAGTGCACACGGGGCTCCATTGTGGTCTTGCTCTGTGGAACAGAGCCATTTCCTGCAGTGTCCGCACACAATCAGCAGTGCTAAGACTACAGCCGAGCGCCCAGCAAATCCTTTAATTGTATAAGAGCATCAGATTAAGCAGGAACGTCCATGCGGCTCATTCTGCAAGTAGACTCTTCTCTGAAATAAATGTTTCCTAAGTACAGGGAAGGTGCCTCCCTCCCCCTCCTGCAATGTAGAGCCTACACACAGACAGACACACAAACACACACACATACAGACACACACACACACACACACACACACACACACACACACACACACACGGAAAAAGAGGAAAAGGAAGTGATGAGGAAATAGAGGGATGAGAGTAGCCAGAAGAAAGCACAGTCCTTTCACCACAGGGATCCACAACTTCCCTGGCTGACCACGCCTCTCTGAAGAAATGGTTACATGACCAACAAACAAACGCATGCCCCACCGAGACCAATGTTCGGAAGAAAGATTTTATGCAAAGTGGCTCTAAAAGTAAGTTTGAGAACAGAAATTTTTATTTGAGAACATATTTCAAAAGCTCAAACTCTCCTCTCCAATTGTGAAAACTAGTACTGTTCCATTTCATTTTTAAACATTAGATTCCCACTAGAAATAACAAATAAAACTGAAGAGACGAGTTAGAGGTCAAACAATGATTAAAAAAATCAGTCCTATTTTTAATTAAAAAATTGAAATGCATTAGCCTTTTTCCCCCCATGTCAATAGAAAGGTTTGACTGGTCACACCAACCAAGAGACATTTAAAATTTCTCTTCTATCAGCTGCCCCTCGCTATTCAGCAAATAGCTTACATAAGATGAACTCTTGCTAGAATATATCTGTATGGGGCCAAATGTCACAGGTATTTAGAAACACCACAGATCAGGAAATTAAATGTAAATTAAAATAAAAAATGGTTTCACTAGAAAAGGACACTTTTCTATTGAAATTGAAGTCCTATAATTGCTACATGGGTTTTGTGGTTTTCTTTCTTTCTTTTTTCAATTCTCCAAGGGCAGAAAGTGACCTGTGTTGAACCTCCCAAACAAAAAAAAATCAAGCTAACTGCCTGCCTGGTGGCTCAAAGGGACATTTAAAAGAACTTGAAGCTTCCAGTGTGGGGAGGGCCTGGGGCTCAGAACAGGACGCATTAGAAATGTGTTGGCTGGAGGAGTCTCCAGGAACTGTGCTTTTGACAACCTTTGAGAGGAGAGGAGTGCTCTGGGAAATTGCTGCCTATCAATCACTCCACTGTAGTGGGGTTTGAGTTCCCTTCCCCGTGGCTCCACTTTCAGTGCAAAGTTGCAAATGAAAAGTCATCATTTGGTTGGTTGTTTAATTGCAACTCACTGGAGGATATTCATTTTCGGGAAAGTAATTCATGGACGGACAACGCCCGGTTCAGACCAGCAGAGCCTCCTCCAGTTGAGACTGTTTGAGAGTGAAGAAGAAAATGGTGACAGCAGGAGAGACTCACACCTCTGCTTGGTTTGTGAGGCAGGGGCCTGTAAGATCCGATCAGCTTTTCCTCCACATTGAAGACCCACTTGTCGCTCCTCGCCTGCTACCTACCACAGGTGTACATGTCACACACATACACACACACACACACACACACACACACACCCATCACCATACACTTCAGACTCAGACCAAACTTTCAAAAAGGCAAAGCATAAATTGAAAATAATGATCAGCTGGGCAGTGATGCTGCACACCTTTAATCCCAGCACTCGGGGGCAGACAGGTCTAGAGAGTGATTTTCAGGATAGCCAGGGCTACATAAAGAAACCCTGTCTCAAAAACCCCCAACAAAATAATAATGATAATAGTGATGATGGTGGTGGTGGTGGTTGGCAGTGGTGATCAAATGTACCAGGGTTTGAGAATTCATTATTTTAAAACAAATAGCTTCATAGACAGCTTCCTTCACATGGCCACAGTATATTACCATTTACTACCATTCCTTTCTGATCCCTTGCTCTGGGTCAGGCATATTCAATGTATAATGTGTTTGACTTAAAAGAATTAAGTACTCCTAGCAAGTTTGAAACATCCAGGACAGTAAAAAACAAAAACAAAAACAAAACTATATATGGGTTGAGGAAATGGCTCAGTAGTAATAGGAGTGTTTGCTGTGCAAGCTTGAGGACCTAAGTTGAGATCTTTAGCATTCAGGTAAGAAGCTGCTGTGACTCAGCACTAGAGAGCACAGACAGCAAGATTCCAGGACCAAGCTAGCCAGCCTTGTCAAAATGGTAAGCTTCTAGTTCAGTGAGGAACCATATCTTAAAGTAGTTAAGTGGAAAGTGATAGAAGATATTCAACATTCTTCACTGGCCTCTGCAGGTACATGTACACACACACACACACACACACACACACAAAGGAAACTAACAAAAGACTAAAGTAGCTGGTATTATGATGGAACAATTTCCCAAGTTTATCTGGAAGAAAGCCCTTTTAGTGGAGGTATGGAAAAATTAAAACAATCTCTTCCCAATCACTCATTAAGACGATTTGCTAACCAGATTGGCTGTTTCAGAATGCTTTGTGCTTCTGGGAAACTCCAGGACATTTCCGTTGCTCAGGGTGGACTTAGGAAGACAATAAGAAACAGAAAAGAAGAGCTGATGCAGTCTATGAGCATGTATGGTCAGAGGAACGGGCACCCAGGAGCGACGTAACTACAGAACCTCCACCTCCTACAAGGGACGTCTTACATCAGCCTCCTCTCTTCCCTAAGCTCTTAATACGTAATGCTCTAAGTGCAGTCTATCAAGATTTCAGAGGAATTTAGAGTTAAGTTATCTGACTCAACTATTAACCAGAAGCAGTATTTTGGGTGATTTGTTTATTTCATTGAGCCTCTGTTTTCTCATGTACAAAATGGGAATAATGTCCATTCTATAGGTTTAGGATGATTAAAAGAACACATGAAAATACCTGGCTTACTGAATCTTGGTGAGAAACAGTATCAATGACTATAATTTATGGAAGCAAATCTCAGAATCCTCAGATCCCAAACTGGAAAATTGTTTCACCATCCACACTCTCCACCTGCCCACACATACACCCTGCCTACTAAGGTTTGGGCACATTCCTCTCAATAGGTAATTGTTTTAGTGTGAATACCTATTGATGATGAGGAAGAGGAAATATTAACTAAAGCACACACATGATGGAGTGGTGTGGCCTTTTCCCAAAACAATGTTTTTCCAGTTCAATGCACATGTATCCATCGAATTTACACATTTTGTTGACAACAGAGTTAAAATGTTTGGGATACCCTCCACAGGATTAAGATGGAGGACATGGCCACCCAAATAAGTATTTGGGGAATCTCATATTTACTGTTGAACTTATGCTTCTGTTTCTGAAATACTGATGATTGCCTACCTGCCATTAATCCATGTCCCTGTGGGATGAGGAAGCATAAGTAGTGAAAAAAAAAGTTGCAGCCTAAGTGTAGTGTGCCATGCTCTTCTATCCATGTGGTGGACACGAAAACATGCGTACACCAGCACTAGTGTACAGGTAATGGTTATTTAAAAAGCCAGAACCCATTTCCAAAGCCAAAGTTTTGGAAATGTATGTTAAGCATATAGTGGTGATTAAAATGGACATCATTTTTTTGGTTGATGCTACTGACATTAGTTCTCTTTCTGGACCAGTCGAGGGTCTCTGAGGCAGGCCCCACTTCTCACCTCTTTTCTCTAACCTGAAATAAACAGTTAGAAAGGACTGCCAGTATCTTTTTCTGTGACCAGGGATCTCTAAACCAAATGGATCCAAAAGCATTTGGGGCAGTAACGACAGAGCCAGACGGAGTAGACAGAACCCTGAGATTACCAGTAAAAGACAAATCACTTTCATTTGGACATGTAAGTTCTGATGCAGTGTTTAAAAAACCTATTATATTTCTGGGTTTGTATTTTAGAAAATCTACAACATATTATAAAGCATGCCATGGCTAGAAAACATATCTTAAAGGTGAACATTTACCAAGTGATGATGTTTCTTAGGGATTACTGAGGTCTTAGAGATAGAGAAGATTCAGGGGCATGTCTAATATACTGGCTTCAAGTTTAGTTTAGAAGAAACACAAAAAGAAAGTAAACCCAGAGAACTTAAATGACTTGACCAACGTTACCTGCCCAGCCAATGACCCAAGTCTACAAACTTAGCTTCCAGCTTCACTTTTGGCCTTAACTATCTATCATCCAAGCAACAGACTTTTAATATCAGATGGGTAAGAAATATTTCAAACATATTCCATAAACTACCTAATCTACGTGCCAGGCCTACAAAGTAGGTGTCACCACACTCAATTTGCTATGAGGAACCCTATGTCATAGGTTAAGTCACTTGCCAGAATGATAATGATGATGACCAGTAAGTAAGTAGATCAAAGATCCTTGGCTGACACAGAGCTCGGGTCTTGGAAATGACGGTACGTTCTTTGCCGCTGCTGACAGGTACAGGAAAGGACTGGATTAGAAAAGTGACCATGTTTGCTCGCCAGTCTTCTCTGCTGTGTGCAGGCTGAAACTGGAAACAGAAGTAGATCTGGCAGTTTGGGTTGTCTGACCTTGCAATACTTGGCTAGCCTATATTTGAGGCATTACAGCTGTCTGAAAGTAAGAAGACAGTTTCTTTACACAGTTCTGTAATGTAGAATTTTTTCTCTTTGATACTAAACATCCCACCTGTTGATTAACTTGAGTCAAGGAATCTTACTCCATCTTAGTTGTGTCAGCAGGGAGGAGCACAGAAGTAAAAACCAGGTTGACACTGGCATTTGCTGAGTCAGCTCTTCACCTCTTAGTGTAAAGGGAGGTTCCAGCACAATTCCTAACCCAGTTACAGTCAAAATAATGAAAGTCAAAGTCACTATGAGATTCAAGACAATAGAAGTAGATAGAAACCGCCCATTATAAACAACAGGACAGAGACTCTTTTCCTTCCTTCCTTCCTTTCTTCCTTCCTTCCTTCCTTCCTTCCTTTTTTTTTTAAAAATCATTAAAATAGAAGCAGAATAAATTAGATGCCCCAAGCTCTGGTTATCTTTTTCTTTCCTTTTCTTTTTTCCCCTTAAACCCCTGACTTTGTATATGTTAGTGTCATTCATTTTAATGAATCCTCGTACTTAAAGATTGAAACTAACTCTTACTTTCTTAATAGATTCCCAGGACATAAATTAATAGATATCTGATTTTATAATTTTTAGACAAGAGTCCTGTAACTGTCGGAAAGCCACACATGTTGATCTACACTTTGCAGGGTGGCTTGAAGCTTTCAGTTTTCCTATGCAGAAATTCCTTGGCTTCTGCTCTGGCATTCTAACTTACCCATTGGTAAGTGAGCCAACACTCCAGCTGAGCTGACAGGGAAGCTAGAGCTTTCTGCTATTCCTGTGTACTGTGAGTGTGATATCTTAATCTTGAGCAGGTACAATGGTGGAGAAGATGTGCAGTACTGAGCTAAATGCAAACAATTCCTTGGCCTTTAAAAAAATGTTTTCTTGAACTAAAGAATCCAACCAACAACCAATCAGAAAGTCTTAAGCTCTAGCCTGTGTGTATGACTGCTGTATGACGGGTATGTGCTATTCTAATGAGATGATATTTGGCCACTTTACTAATACTAAAGAAGATGCTTGTTCATTCACCCACTTATGGAGAGCCTATCATCTGGCAGGCACCATTCCTGGTGTGTGAAATACCACAAATACATAAAACAAACAAAAATAAAAATCCTATCCACATTTCATAGAGGGAGAAAAATAACCAACATGGTAAAGTATATGGTAACCACTGTGGGGAAAATGGAGTGGGACATGGGGAATCAGGGTCAAGGGGAACACAGCCAGGGAGACTACCTTACCGGAAAAACTCAGAGTGTGAGGGGTATGCTAGCCTTGTATCCATGGGGGGAGCATGGAGAGCTGAGGAAGCCCTGTTACTGTTACTATGGCCACGGCCATGTCAAGGACCAATGCCTCAGACCCAAGAGAAACTGTCAGAGTCTTCTCCCTGGGGTGAAGCCCAGAGGGATAGTAAATCCTTCCTCTAAGTGGGAATGTTGGCAAGTATGCACAAAACCTATCAACTGCAGCTTCCTCCTCCGAAGACTCCTGTTGATACCAGCCAACCTCTCCCCTGTGCTGCAGGTTTTGAGTAGCTGGTGCCCTCCATCAAAGTTCACACAATTCACCCCATACCAGCTTTTCTGCCCATGTCTTTCTTTTCTTCATTCTTTGCCACCCTGGTCAGGTTCCCAGGACCTTGCCTTGCAGGACACAACAGGGAAGGACATTCTTGGTAAAGTGGGTAGTGAAGCACCAGGCCCCAGAGCAGGCAGTGTGAGCAGCGGGTCACAGTGCAATGGGACCTGGCCAAAAACGCTAAAGTGGGAAGAGAAAGGGAGGTGAGGGTATCAGGGGCTACAGTGGGACACGTAGAGATGAGGTCATGTGGGGGGCTATTGGTTCAGTATGCACACGCCATAGTGTATGTGGGGGTGGGGGGGCTGTTAGTTCAGTATGCACACGCCATAGTGTATGTGGGGGTGGGGGGGCTGTTAGTTCAGTATGCACACGCCATAGTGTATGTGGGGGTGGGGGGGCTGTTAGTTCAGTATGCACACGCCATAGTGTATGTGGGGGTGGGGGGGCTGTTAGTTCAGTATGCACACGCCATAGTGTATGTGGGGGTGGGGGGGCTGTTAGTTCAGTATGCACATGCCATAGTGTATGTGGGGGTGGGGGTCAGAAGACAAGCTCAGATATCAGTCCTCACCTTCTGCCTAGTTTGAGGTGGGCTGTCTTGTTCACTGCTGTGTACACCAGCTGGCTGGGCTGCAAGTTTCAAGGGATTCTTATATGTCCACCTTCAATCACCACAGAGTGTGGGGGTTACAGATGCACGCCTCAGAGTCCAGCTTTCCAGAGGCTCTGGGGATCCAAACTTGAGTTCTCACACTTATGCAACAAGCATTTCACCTACCAACCCATCTACCCAGTCCTGCACTGGTTTTTTTTTTTTGTTTTGTTTTTTTTTTTGTTTTTCGAGACAGGGTTTCTCTGTGTAGCTTTGCGCCTTTCCTGGGCCTCAAACTCACAGAAATCCGCCTGCTTCTGCCTCCCGAGTGCTGGGATTAAAGGCGTGCGCCACCACCGCCCGGCCCTGCACTGTTTTTAAACTGACTTTCTAGGTTAGAATTCAGAGTGATGGCTTTCACTGTGACATTTTCCTACATCTGTAACCCCGCACTCTGTGGTGATTGAAGGTGGACATATAAGAATCCCTTGAAACTTGCAGCCCAGCCAGCTGGTGTACACAGCAGTGAACAAGACAGCCCACCTCAAACTAGGCAGAAGGTGAGGACTGATATCTGAGCTTGTCTTCTGACCCCCACCCCCACATACACTATGGCATGTGCATACTGAACTAACAGCCCCCCACCCCCACATACACTATGGCGTGTGCATACTGAACTAATAGCCCCCTACCCCCCCATGACCTCATCTCCGCGTGTCCCACTTGCTCAATACTATGAGGTAGGGCAAGATGGTTACAACCACCACAGTGGTTAGTATTAACTGAATGGACTTACTAGTCAAAGCCCCAAACAGCCCTGAAAATTACCCCCATGGTTCCTAGCAGTTTCTGGGTTCACTTAGAGAACCTGCAGCTAAGTCTGTCAGTCATCTCAAAGCCAAGTTTAAATGTAAGTGAAGGGAAGTGAATAATTCGCCTGCATATGCACAGAATTCTCAGATTCATTTGGTCTTGCTGTACTTGAAGCAAGGGGTTTTCAGAAAGGGCACTCTGACTTCTTAAATAACTGTCAATGTGAAAACACATGGCACCGGTTATCTCGGCCAAACAATTCAAGAATGGAAGACACAGCATTGGGTTACAAAGTTGAAAAGTTAATACAGCCACACATAATACTTAGATTAGTGCTTTAAGTAGATAAATTAAGTTGCAATGTGTCTCTTAAGCAGTCATTGAACAAGCAAGATGAGAAATAAATTGAGTTCCACATCGGCCTTCCTGGCATCTAACATCTCTCTGTCAACACACTGATCCTTTTCACTGTCAATTCAACACCCATTTTTCAGACCCTGGGCCTGCAATTATTTCATTTCCTTTCTTGGAAATGTAATTTCCACTGACTTTTGGAGAATAAAAGGCAGACAAAGGGAAGAAGGAGTAGCAGTATTTTCTGATTAAGATTATCTGTGCAAAGTGGTGAAGGGGGAAAAATCTATACACACATACTGAAGCATTTCTCAGAAACTAACTTGTCTCTGCCAAATTGCTTTTGTGTCTGGATATTGGTTCAAATGCTGCCAGATTGCTGATGTCAAATTGGGTGTTAAACAAACTTAATAGCAAAGGCAAAGAATGAATATGGATCATCTTTCTGGGAGATGTGCAAACAGCTCCTGGCAAAGGAAGGCAACAGGACTGTGAGAAGACATGCTTTAAAAAACCACAATGAAATTAGATAAGACTGTAAATCAGCAAAGAAGGCCATTCATTCCAAAGGAGATGGGGGATCTCAACAGCCATTCATTCCAAAGGAGATGGGGATCTCAACAGCCATTCATTCCAAAGGAGATGGGGATCTCAACAGCCCCAGTGAGAGAAGCACATGAGAGGAAGAAGATACCAGTGGGCAAAAATAGATCCAAATTGAATTTCAACTTCATTTGTCCAGGTTTCACCTTTTAAGCTCAGACAGCTGAAACTACAAAGGAGGGGCTCTTCCTCTCCTGACAGAACAGGAAATCAGAGGTTTAATTAACTGTGATTATAAGATTCGGCTGATCTGATTGGCCTCACCTCTTCCTTTTCATTAAGTGACAATCTAGCTGACATCCTGGCAAGAGAATTAGTGCACAAGTGTAGACTAATTTCAAATGGAGCTTGCTATTGTTATAAAACAAATTGATCCTCTACCACACTGGTCTGCAACACAGTCAATAGTAGGATTAACCCTGACAAAGTACCACTTGGAAGTTGGTCTCTATAGATAACCCTCTATGTGGTAGTCAGTCTCCAGAAAGAACAGGATGAGGGCACATCTTCCATGGGCCAGAAAACGAGGCTATACAAACACAGACTCCAAAGGAGTTGGGAAAGATCTAGTATCTTCTTCAGGTTAGGGAGCCGTTAAGAGTGACAGCCTAAAGACAGGTGTCTTCTGGTGCAGAAGTATCAGCCAGGTCAATTGTTTGTGCAGGAGGAGAACCCAATGGCTAACCAGTTCAGCAGGTATGGTATTTACTTTGGAGCTGAAGGAAATCACCAAGCTGGGAGCCTAGAAGCAGAAGCTGACTCAAAGGAGAGGGAAGGGGGATTGGCAGGCCACCTCAAAGTCTTTCTGAAGAGCAACAGATCAAAGAAATGAATATTAGTCATTACAGATTTGTCTACATTCTACTTAATAAAGAGCATTGTTACTTACTGAAACGTAACCTTGGAATTCGTGCATCCTTCCAATTTACAGGGCCCTTCACCTGGCTCAGGTGTTAGGGGACACGGGCTGTTGAATTCTGCCTCCAGAGTTTTCTTGTTCAAGGCTGTTTTTGTTACACTGGATACAGAACCCAACACTGGCATGGATTTGGACTCTGAGGTGGCTAATATCCCGGTAGGACCTTAAAACCAAACACATACCTCAAGTTTAATAAATCCGTATGATGCTTATTAATGGTACGAAAGATTAGCTGAAAAAGGCCACAGGAAGTAAAAAGGCCAAGTTGGTTAAAAAAGTTTAAGCACATGCTAAAAGAAAAAACAAAAGTCCTTACTAGAAGTCTACTTTGCTTTGGGGGTAACTCTACCTTTCAGTGCACCGGGACCATGCTGGGAAATTGTGTGCTGACACTTAAGAGGCCACAAAATCCCAGGCCACACTCCCTTCACTGACCCGGTCCTTAGCAATACTGCAATTGTGGGAACTGCTTCTTTTTTCCAAATATGGCTTTTCTGACAGCCCTACTTGAACCATTTTGCCTCTCAAGAGTTAATTCTTCCAAAAACTCAGCTCTGCATTTTAAACAGAAAATGGACCAATGTCAAAAGGTTCTTTCTAAAAGGCTCATGAAGACTTCTTGAGCATTAAACAGCTTTTTATGAACGTTTTCATTTTAATGTGAATGAGCAGTAAGTGGATTTATTGCCTCTTAAAAATACAGACACAAGATTATAAAAATTAAGTGGCAAAGAGTTTGGGCTGTTTACCTTCTGGTCTCTGCTGCTCTTTGGGACAGGATTTAATGGCTACAATAGGGCTTGCTACTGAAATTATTGGCACAGCGTTCTGGAACTCCTGGGCTAAAGCTAAGCCTCATCCCGTTTTCGCCAGGTAGTATGCCTCAAAGTATACCTATCTTAAAACTTCAGAAGGAATGCTTTTAACAGAGAAACTGACTAAACAAGCCACATATATGCAAATTAAATAATGTCAAAATGAAGTTAGAAGAAACCTTGAAGGGTGCCATTGAGAACAGAACTGATGGGAGATTAAAGAGTGTCATGGGGTTGGAATGTGGCTCAGGTGGAGAAGTGCTTTGCACAGCAGCATGGAGTCAAGGGCTCCATCTCCAGCATAAACTAGGCATGGCAGTGCACACCTGTAACCCTAACACTTGGAAGTTGGAGGCAGGAAGAGCCTCCTTCTTATACCTATATACTTGGTATGTAGTTCAAGGTCATTCTTGACTACATACCAAGTTCAAGGTGACCCAGAGCTACATGGAGACCCTGTCTCAAAAACTGGTATTACATAATACAAAACGATAGTAGATCCTAATGGATTTAGCTTGGGAGTTATATTCTTTCATGTGGCTATAACTATATCTGGAAAACCTATCTGATAGGGACTGAAAATCTGTTCAGCAATTCTACTGGACTCCAAGACACAGACCCACTCTGGTCTGGTGACAGGTGTGTGACTTTCTTACTTTATCTGGGCAGGCAGGGTGGTGTCATCATCCCTGAGTGCTCTGTTTAGAATGGCCCTTTCCTTCCAGCTACACTAAGCCTCGTGTTTCACAGGGACAAGGAAGACAGAGAGAAGGGCAGAGGGATCAAGCAAAGAGGCTTCTGGGAAATACAAAGTCTAATTCAAGATTTGCCTCCTCTCAGGTGTTTTGTCCTTGGTAACTTGACTGCCACACTAGACAGCATTAAGCCGCCTGTCCTTGTCGGAAGATCTCTTTCTGAATACGCCAACGCTTGCTGCTTGTTTCTACATCTGAAGCTACTTAAAAAGGAGGGCAGTGGGAGCGGGGCTCATGTTTTCCATACATACCAAAAAAAAAAAAAAAAAGGAGAGAAGGCACAGTGTTTGCGATGGTGATTATTGCATCCTATCTTTCCTAAGAATCTCTTGCTGCTCTCTGACATGTCGGTCTGGCAGGCTACCAGGCTAGCGGGGAAAAGGGAACAGCAGCTAGACCCAGGAAAACAAAGCAAAACAGTGGATCCAAAGGGCAGATGCCCAGAAGCCTGGGGTTGGGTCTACAAAGCCCAGCTACTTCCTGAAGTATCCTTCACTTGTTCACTCCCCATTTCCTGTAAGTCTTAGTGTGCAAGGGCAGTGTCACAGGCCCATGTGCGAGAGGCTCAAGCCTGTGCTTCACTTCCTGCCATCTCCCCATGAAATTTTCACCTTGTCATTTCATGAGCTTTAGAGAAATTTTCACCTGACCAACTCTGTCTGTTTGGTGCTTGGAAAACAGGGGCTTTGTTAAAGATAGTGAGAAAAAGCTTGTCAGCATTCATGTTTTCTTTTTTCCCCTTGGCTATTAGGAAACTCAGAGAAAATTCTGCTTAATTACAACTTACCCCTCAGTGTATACTGACTGTCTACTTCACCAATGACAGATTGTATTTTTTGTTCATATATTGAAAAAAATTTTGAGACAGGCTTATATGTAGCCCAGGCTGGCCTCCAAGTCACTATGTAGCTGAGGATGACCTTGATCTCCTGATCCTCCTGCTTCTACCTCCCAAGAACTGGGATTGCAGACCTGTGACACCATGCTGTTTATATGCTTCCCGGGATGGAACCCAGGGCTTTACATACTCTAGGCAAATACTCTACTAACTGAGCTACATCCCTAGTCCCCAGCTTGATTTAATTTTTATCTTTTATTCTAATTTCCCTGGAATGGGACACTGAATATTTCTACACTGGTTAAAAAAAAAAGTCAATCAATCAAACAAACAAACAAATAAAATGAGAGATTCTTATTGGGTCTCTAAAATGTGTTCCCTCCTCCACTTGTGGAAGTATTCCCATTCCCATATTGACTGAAACCAATGTGCTGGAAATGAACTCAGAAGCAGTGATTGATGCATGTGTTTGACTTAGTCCACGAGTGGAAAATGTTTTTGGAAAAAAGAGAAGGTGTAGAGCAAAACACACAATATAAATTATGGCAGTAAAAATGCCACAGAGTGAAGCCTAAAGCAGAGAGACCTGCAGAAGAACCCTCAGTTAGATTTTGGGATGGCTGTCAGAGGTATCAAGTTACCAAATGGATGAGATGAGGTGGCTGAGTGGAGGCAAAACAACAAAAGTGTCTCAGGACACCCCCTTAACTTCCCTTCCAGGTTGTTTGCTATGTGAGAAGTCCTTGTGTGCTATTTGTCAGAACAATTTCCAGACCAAACTAAACACTTAATATTTTTATGTCGATGCCCTTCCTCCTTTTTGGAGTAGGGTCTCTTACTGTCCCAGAGCTCACTCTGGAAGCTCAACTGGCTCTCTAGTGTGGGGGTCCACTTGTCTCCACCTTCCCATCAATGGTTTATTTAAAAGTGTGGGGATTGAACTCAGGGAGTAATTAACCATCTGTTTAGATCACTCATATGTTTATAATAAAACTTTAGCTGTTTATCTGGCCAATTTTGATTTGAGGGATCACTCAGTTGAGTAAATCCTCATGTAAAGCAGAGCTTGACCATCACAATTCCACTGTGAATATTCTAACAAGTCCAGCCAGGCAGGGTGGGTCATGCCTATAGTGCCAGCCCTAGGGAGGCTGAAGTAGGAGGGCTGCACAAGTTCAAAGCCAGCCTGGGCTACATGGCAAAAACCTTGTCTTTGAAACAAACAAAATCCTTGCAACTTCAAGTTGGTCAACATGAGTCAACATTTTATAGATTTAAAACTTCCCAATGGATTGTTTTTGACCAAGTTGAGTCTTACAAAAGCTCAGCCCAGTACCTCTCATTGCTGATTGATTATTAGTCTTCCTTTGCTGTGGTTTTTCAGAGCCGGCTTCCTGGCTAGCTCCAATGGGGAATCTTGATAAAGGTTTTGGCTTATTGCCATCATTGAAGTCATTCAGACAAAGTCAGAAACAGATCCTGTGATGCAATGCATGGATAATGATGTGGCTCAAACACCCAATGACTATGGGGAGCTCACAGCTGGTGGCAGAGCTGGAGTCCTTCCCTCATGTGGTTCACAGTCCCATGAATGAAATGGGTATGAAGAATGAAGATGATTTCTCTGTATTTGTTGTAAATGAGGTGTAATTCTCACTGAAACTGCAGATTGTGCCAGGCAGAGTTGGGGGCAGGGCACTTTTCATGTACCAGCTTACTTCATCTCCAGAATAATGTCACAAAGCCATTAGAGACACACGAAGAAACTGAGGCACAGAAAGGTTGAATAACTAGCCTAAGGACAAGCAATGGACAAATGATGGGATGGGACTGAAATTCAGGATGCCTGCTTACAGACCTCCACCTAATGCTGTATCGTTGACAAAATCCATCCTGATGGGGGGAGGACTTGAGGTCCATCACTCCCTAAGGAACTATTGGCAGTTAGAGGCTCCCAGGGAAGAAGGAGACATTTCCTTGGGCAATACAGCCACTGGTCAGCTGCCCATGTTCCTGTAAATAACCCCCCTCTCTGATGCCCCTGTAGACAACAGCAATGAAACATATAAACAACCAAAGTACAAAAACAAAACTCCATGAAAACAGAAGAGTGACAAGCTGGAAAATCGGTGCAGGGGAGGGGACAAGAAACTGGGGTGAAGGTGGTCAAAAAACCTCGTAGACACGCATGAAAAAAAACCACCCTGAATGTCTTTATATGGGGCTTTGTCCTGTGTGTCTCACACTAACCAGATCGGATCTACAAATGCTTGATTACCTGCAAATAAAGTTGCTGATGACTATGTAAGCATCCCATGAGGTGCCACAGACACTCTTTGCCCAGCCAGTACTTCTCACTCACATTAAAAAAAAACCTAAACATTTAATACTAATTTTTGGAAGATGATTCATGTTAAAGGTTTAAGGAAGGAGAGAAGGACCGTGGAGAATTCGAAGTCGCTTACTACTGCTATCTGCTTCTGCTGTCACCTTTCTGCGACGTAAAATCCTCTCTAACTCAGTTTCACTGTTCTCAGGGCCAAGGGATTTTAAGCTTCTCGAACTAGTGGATTTGTTAAGTGTCCCCTAAAACAAAAACAAAAAGGTTAATATAATATGCAAAAGAATATAAAATGCAAAACAATAAAACATCATCAAAGTCTGAACAGAATTAGGAAACAAAACAAATTACACACAAATGTATATGGGTTTCTCAAATGTGCACATACATCTCAATAACACCAAGTATTCGAAAAGACACTGCTGATGGTGGAGACAGTAGCTTCATCTCAGAAGAGAAGGCAACACAAGAACAACTCTTAGGGAGCTGACTGCAAAGATCAACTGGAGGGAGATACTTGCCCACTGGTGATGAAGATGCTGGTATGTATCCACGAAGGAGAGAATGGGTGCATTCCACTCACCTTGGAAGGGCATCTTCAGAGAGCAGCCATGAACTACTAAGCACAAATCCTCTCCGAGCTAGAGAACTGTGTGGCCTATGACTGAGTGAGTGATCCTGGCTGTACACCAGGTGGAGGTGGCATGGCTGAGAAGCAGCACTTCAGGGCCCCCAATGGTCTACCTGAAGGAGCAGGTTGAGCTCCCTTGACATTAGTGTGGGAGAGGAATGCTGTGGTCCTATAGGGATGGACGGACTTCCATCAGCCTGACAGACAGAACACAGATGCATTTTTTTCCAGTGCCCAGAACATACTACAGACAACAAGAGGCCATCAAGCTAGGTTCCTCCTGAAACCGGCCTTGGCTTTCTAAGAAGACAAAGACCACAGCAATGACTCCCCATCCAGGCCCTTCTTGAAGTACATGACCGAGTAGCTTCCCACTTCCTTTTCCACGGGAGTGTCTGAACAGAGCACAGGGGCATATTCCTCACTTAGAGGTGAGCATGTAGCTCATCAGCAACAAGACTTTCATGAAGTGCTCCTCCTCAGCTGTACCATAAGTGAAGGTTGGGGAGATCAAAAGACCTAAGATCTAATCAGAGGAAACGAGAAACAACCTACCAGATATAACATCTGAGCGAGACGTGGCTTTTGTCCAGCAAGGCTTGTAGCCAGCCCAGCCTCTGTATCGGCTGTGACCTTGCTAAGGGCTTTTATTCCTAATCCTTCCTAGCTTCCAGCTCCTGGAAGGATTCTGAGAATCCTATTGTTTAGAAATGGTAATTCTCTAGATCATTGAACAACAACAAAAGTTCCTTGTGAAAATCAGATAGTTACAAATCTCACATAGGAAAAGTTACCATAATGTTTTCATTATCTCTTAGTAGGGACCACACCTGTTTACAGATATGGAAGAGGAGTGGGGTGGCCAAAAGGTCCGGAGACTGTGGTTGCTGTTAGCTGCCTAATCAATTGATGCCTGACATGCTTGAAGAAGACTCTTACTTTATTCAGGCATGTGACATGTTTCCCCCTGGAAATGCAACGTTTTGCTTTTCAAGATTATAAACTATCCAGAAGGAACATGACGTGTAATTTTACAACAGCTTATTTAAGTTTAGGAGTGAGATGATTTGGTTCACTGGGTTGTAGGTCTCTATCTACTTGTTGCTAGAGAAACACAGTGAGGTATGATTGTTCCTGGAAATTAAAGAAAATGAATGGCCACTTTCCACACACTTGAAAAGAACGCAAAGAACAAGTATCCCCACGTTATTTCTATTTAAGCTTCTGGGAAACTTACCATTTGAAACACTTGCGAGTAGCTATTTAAAACTACAGTTCTCACTATGAAAATAACTTATAGAGCAGTCACATTGACTGTCAAGGCCACTGCATGATTTTCCCCAACGGAAATGGCTGTTGAAAAGGAAACTACATGCTATCTGCTGTTGTTAAATTTACCACTTGCATGATCCTTCAGCTTTCCATTTGGATACCAGTATTATTTTCCCCCAAATCCAGGCTGTGATGAACCAGGTGCCAAAAGAGTCTATTTTCCAAGTTCTACCTGTGAACCCTCGATTCTTTGTTCAGCTACTGACTGATAGGGGTGATGCAGCTGAGGTGTGAGTAAGGTTTGGAGGCACTGGTTCCTGGAGGACAGGACATTTCTGTGTGACTCTCAAGTGAAATAAAGCTCCTGAGATCACTTTACTTCTCTACTGGACTCATAAAGCACACCAGCCGGAAGTAGGCTCAGAAGCCATGTGGTACACACAGTTACCTCACTTTACAAGCAACGGAACCCAGTGAGGCTCAGGGCCATGGTCAGGCCCCACAGTGAGCCAGAGACAGGTCTGAGTTTTAGATGTAGATTGAAATCCCAAATACTAATCTACTTCAAATCTCCATTGTCACTCAGAAGTCTTGGTCCCCAAGCACCTGGAATGTTAAAAATGTCACCATACTAACAACTGCCAGGTGACAATACATATTGGTCAACAATTGTTGCCCCTGTCTGAAGTGGTGTGACACTGCCTCTGTCCCTCTGATCTACAGAAGGAATTTGCAGACTGATTTGTATCTGTTCGTTCTTTGGAAATAGCCAGTGCCTCCCTCAGACCTCAGTGGATTTAAATGATAGTGTGCCTCCAAAGCCTCCACTTCCTAAACCTTAGGCCTTCTATGTGAACACAACAAATAACTAGTATAAAATGTCCAGCTTGGAAAATTAAGTGATGTTGTGAGTTTGGAAAAATGAGTTTAATCAATCCTGATGCTTTAAAAATTGGCTTGAAAATTGTATGCATTAAAAAAAAAAAAGAGTAAGTTTTCCAGCTCTCCCTTGTTACAGACTTATATATCTAATTTCCCTCTGTAGTCCAAAGCTCTAAGTCATACACTGTGGGTTACAGTCATTTTTAGCAGAAATGTCCCCCATGAAGCCATTCAGTTCTCTGTACTCTAGGAGAGCCGAACACCTATCTATTGTGTCTCCTGGTACAGGTGCTCAGTTCCCGACTTGAAGGTCACTGTAGTTCTTAACACTTGCTTCTTAGGTGTCATGATCATCGGGCTGGTATCTGCGTTCTTCAGAACTGTGATGATCCTTATAGTGTGGACTCCAGCCAGAAGCACCCAGAAGTACACTGTACTGGAGCCCCACTTTCTCCCACACAAGAATGGATGTGGTTTCTTGGCCCCAGACACTGGGGCCATCCCTCAAACAAAATTCTGCTGGGGTAGAAGAGAGTTACCATTTGGCAAAGAAGAAGGAGAGGACCGGGACCAAAGTCCACTCTTAAAAAACAAAAAACAACAACAAAAACCTTAATACAAAGAAATATTATTTCCAGAATCATTATTACTAGTGATACATGAATATCAGAAGAGGCAGAGATCTAAAAACAAACCCAGGGCAAGGATAAAACAACTTTTAAAAATATTTTTCACAAATAATAAATAATTCCACAAATCTATCTACATGAAGTAATATAAAATTATAGTGAATATTATATTGAAAAGTAACATTTAAGCTGTGGATGTAAATCAGTGACGCAGGCGCACACACACACGCACACACACACACACACACACACACACACACACACACACGATGATGCTAAATTTATTAAACTTGCTGCCATCCACCACTATCTGCCATTGGCATATTTTTTTTAATAAATTATCTCACATAGATGTTTGATTTTCTTAATAAACCAAAATTTTAATAAGTCAAGCAATGGTTGACTCTTAGACATCAGAACTGCTCTTCTCCCACTCATGAGGCCCCAGGAACTTCTTCAACTACAGGAATTAGCATTCGAATAAGAGGCAACAAAAGGGGCTGTCACAGGGGGCAGAACCCTGTGCAACAAAATCTTCCCATCATAGGATCCATCGGGTAATAGCTGCGTCCTTTGTCGGGGGTGTTCTAATCCTTGATTCTGTAGGTAGGCCACCACTGTTAGCCAGTGATACACTGCTCTTCAGGGCTAATCCTACTCACTTAAAACTAAAGCAAACTAATTAAACCATTCTGTGTGAAGTCTACTGTTTAAAGTCATTCTTGATGAAAATAATGTTGTTTACCATCATTATGTGGATGTCTACACGTGATGCTTAATTAGCACAGTAACAAGCAACGGGGGATTATTCCTGCACCTCCTCCTCACGTTTGTTGACTTACTATGCATAATAACTAGGGTGGGATAGAATGGGGTCTGAAATAGATATCAGACTGAAGCACTTCCTGACTGCTGGAGACGGGAGCCAATAGTGATTCCACCAGCCACAGCTCCCACTTGGAAAACAGTTACAGGGCTAGAGATGGGCAGGCACATGTTCTCCAGTAGGCAGCAATTACTTTTAGAGAATGAAATTGGTGACATAAAGACTTTTGTGGAACTGGAAATCTAGATCAGCTGATACAGTGCTTGCCTAGTGGGCTTGAAGCCTTTGGATGGATCACCAGCACCCTATAAAATGGGTGTGTAGTGCATGCCTGTAATCCCAATATTTGGTAGGCAAAGGCAAGATCATTTCAAGTTCCAAGCCAGCCAGGGGTGCATATGAGGAAAAGCAGATAGGAACTGGCCCCCTCCACATGAGGCCATCATAGGCTGGAAGCTTGGATTTACATGTAGGCTCCAGGAATTCCACTCTCCTCCCTCAATGCCAACACTCCTATCTATTACAATTCTGTTATCAGAAACAGGAGCTGGTCCTCACTGCGGCCAGAGACTGGCCCCTCCTGCTGCACTATCAGGACTGGAGTGCAAGAACAGCAAACGAGGCATTTGACACATGCGCTAGAGGTAGCCATAGGCACAATCCAGTAAACAGCCCAAAGAAATGACCCTAATAATCAATGGGCATAAAACACATCAAAAACAACTATCCATGAAAAGTCAGACTGCTACCCCGAAACACAAAACTGATTCTTACCAGTATTCCCTTCAGCTCATCCACTGCGCTTTCTGAGCCCTTTAAGGAGTCTGGCTGCAATCCAAAAGCGGGAAAAGAAATTACTGAATGATTTGGTTTTAAAATATGAACGATTTTAAAACTGTTTATTAAGTGTGGGGGGGGTGGAGAGGGAAAGAAGGGGGAGGGAGAGAACAACCTGCAGGAGATTTTTCTTCTACCCTGTGGGTCCCAGGAATTGAATATGGGTCATCAGGCTTTAACGCACTTTGGGGGCAAGTGCTTGAACTCACTGAGCCATCTTGCTGGTCCCAAATCAAGATTTTTATGTGATAAGTTGTTGGTGAACTTTGTGGGGGTAGGAGGGTGTATGTGTGTTCATTCGTGTTTTGTGCACGAGAACACGCACCCACGGGCATGGACACAGTGTCCTCTTTACTGCTCTGCATCTTGCTCCCTTGAGACAAGTCTCCCATCAAACATGCAGCCTGACTTTTGGCGATGCTGACAGTCAGCAAGCCTCCTTGGGCCTCCCTTCTCTGCCCTCTGTTCCACCCCCAAGGTCTCCAATGCCCACCCCCACCCTGTGAAGGTGCTTGGGTGACAGGCATTCACAGCCATGCTCAGTTGGGTGCTGGGGACCTGAACTCAGGTCCTCATGCTTGTATGGCAACTACTCTTACGGAGCCACCTTCCTGACTCCTATTTCCCCCCTTAAGATTTAGGGAGCGGGGATTAGCCATTTCAATGCTTCCAGTAGCCACTGAGTAAAAACTTACAAGGTTTATTTAAAGCAAAAAGATTCAGGCTACCTCCTTCTAAATATTAAGGTGCCTTGTGGGTATCATCCTATCTACAAAAGAACTTATAAATACTAGATTTTAAAGATTTGATTCTTAGAGCATAAATTTCTGCCGGCAAGGAGTGAGTGAGAAGACTGTGTCAGCAGAGAACAAGTGCTGGGCAGAGAACACCCACAGCTCTCTCAGTTCCAGAACTGTCAGCTGACAGATGGGCCTTTTGCAGTGAGACTACATCAGGGGGACAGACACCTCAGAAGGACACCACCTAGGAGGAATGTTAACACCCCTGGTGCTGGAGCCAAAAGCCTGACAACCTGAGCTCAATTCTGGGCCTTGTGGTGAAAGGAAAGAACTGACTCCCCCAAGTTGTTCTCTGACTCCCCCTACACACACACACACACACACACACACACACACACACACACACAAATGTAATAATAAAATTTGTTTTTTAAAAATGATCCCATTTACATTTTTCAAAATGAGGACAAAATCAGGCTGAGACATTAAACTTTCCCAGCCCAGGTTTTCTGAGAAATGAGCTTTCCCTCAGTATCAGACATCAGCTCTCTGACACTAATTTCATCCAGGCCAGTTCTACCTACCTGCAGTACCAAGAGATTTGAAAAATAGGCCAGCAAACAATTATCCTCAAGACAGCTTCCTCTTTCAGGAAAGCTGACAACTGTGTCTTCTGAACGAATGTCCTGCCTAAAAGCCTGCTCAAAAGTGCTGCCATGGCCCTGCATGGCCCTGGCTGCTGGGGTCTTCTGAGGTCTGGACCACATACGATCAGATTGTGACATTCTGGGAACTGTGGTCCTAGGGAAGAACTTTGGACTCCAGTGCACCCTGACCATGTCAGCAGAGGTCACTCAGTGCTACTCCTACACAGTGAGCTGGCAGCCAGTGAAAAGCCAGCTGCCCACTGATCCTCTCCACTGTTTTTCAGATTTTGAGCTCACATGAAATAAGGTTCAATTGTTGCAAGAGAAGAAAGCAGGAGAAGGGCGTCCTGAGGCTGAGAGTAGACACGGAACAGTGCTGTGTTTGGTTTTTGTTTTGTTTTGTTTGAGACAGGATCTTACCCAGACTGGCCTCCAACCCACGGCACTCCTCCTACCATGGCCCCCAAGTGCTAGGATTGCAGGCATGAACCTTCACACCAAGCTCAACATTTTCACTTTAAATTAATGTGGTTTTATTATGATGCTATATTTTCCTCTAGAAATAGTTTGCTCTCGTTTATTTTTTTTCCCATAATAGTTGTGACATAAAAGTCAAAAAAATATTGTCTTTGCAAGGTGGCACCCAGACCCTTCATTTTAAAATGTTTTCGTATTTCATGTCGATTGATCCTTACAATAGTCCCCTTGAGTCGCACACAGAAGGGCCTGGCTGCAGCTGCAGGATCATTCTACCCAGCTTCCGTCTGTCTTCATCTTCCTTTACTTGGCACTCTGCTTCCAGATCACTGGTTCACATCTCCATGGCACGGTTGGCTGAAACTCCTGGCTACTTAGCTGTGAATCTGCTCTGTGAGGTGGGTAAGACCATGGCCTACCTTGCCTGGCTGTCTTGCCTGCTGGTGACCAAGTGACAACTATAGAGGCACCTTAGAACTCAGTCATCACACTGGGAGTTCAAGAAGTTAAAGGGGCGTGGCCTTGGGGCTGAGGAGAAGGCTTCAGGTAAACTGCTTGTCATTTGAAAAGAGCTTGGTGCAGTGGTGTGTGTTTATAATCCCAGTCCTGGGGAAGTGGAAATAGGAAAATTCCCAGGGCTCACCAGCCAGCCAGCCTGACCTAATCAGCAGACTCCAGATCAGTGAGAGACCCTGTCTCAGAAAAATAAGGCAGGTGGCATCCTGAGGAGAGACTCCTCAGTTTTCCCTTGCCTCTCCCCACATGCATGAACATGCACACCCACAGATGTGTGCATCTGCACAAACATACACGGATACAAAGGTACAGATGTGCATTCACACACACACACACACACACACACACACACATACACACACACTCACAAAAGAGGAGCAATCTTGGAAGGAAACAGAAGCAAGCCACAGAGTATGATGAACAAAGAAGGAATAGAAGTCTGTCCACATCTCATTAGAGTGAGGAAAGAAAGGATATTTTTTTCAAGAGAAATCTCAAAAACTATTACTGGGCCTATTTGAACGTGATAGACAGCCCCAAGGAGGGAGGGAGGTCTGCAGTGGGCTCTCAGCACGGATCCCTCCCTGTGCTACTTAGGAGGCAGCTGCGGGCACGCAGGCAAACCAGCTTAGCCTACCTGTTCTATTTGGTCTTCGTTCTCTTCCACTATTACTGTGTGGTTCCCCTACGCCAGTCCAACATACACACACACACAGAAGCCTCAGGGAGGCAAGAGTGCTGTCTGCCTTATCCCCAGTGCCCACAACAGTATTTGACATGAAGCAGATACTCAGAAACTCAGAAGAGAACATGGAATTAAAAAAAAGGAGGGGAGACAGCAACTCTTACTTGTCTGATATGATGACTTTCATCAGCACCCCTCTGGAAGAGATAACGACACTGGACAATAACATGGTACACCTTCCAAACCAGTTTAGGCTCACCTGCGGTCACAGAACCCTCTCAAAACAGGCTCATAGGGAAGAGAAAGCTTTTTGGACATATTAGTCTTCCAAGCCTTGGCAGTCAGTCTTGATATAGCTTTCATCAAATTCCTAACTTTTACATTAAAAAAAAAAAAAAAAGGCAAGGGACCGGAGAGATGGCTCAGCAGTTAAGAGTACTGGATGTTGTTTCAGAGGGAGGACCAGGGTTTGACTTCCAGCACCCACGTGGTAGCTCACAACCACCTGTAACTCCAACTCCAGGGGCTCTGACGCCCTCTTCTGGCCTCCTTGAATACCAGACATGAACACAGTGCACAGGCACACATGCAGGCAAAATACCCACCCACCTATAACCCCCATCACCACACACACACACACACACACACACACACACACACACACACGCCATACAACAGAGTGGAGTGCACAGTTGCACACACCTTTGTCTTGGGCCTGGCGGTCTGGTTAACTGGTCTGAGATGAACTCCCTTTTTAATTCTGTCCATCATCTCTTCCACTGCTTGCCTCTTCAGGTCTGTGACTTCCTCAGCTGTGTGAAGAACACAGACAGAAATCATCCTAGGATATAAGAAACAGCTAAGTCCTCTTTCTGGTAACTTGGAGACATTATGCTGTGTAACTAACAAATCATTTTTCAGACAGTGGCAGAACACCAATAACTCACCAAGGGTAACGGCTACCCGGTTGGAAACTCTTTAAATAATATATTTTTTAAGTAAGAAAAATTTCTTATCAGAGCACTTAGAATTATAACAATCAAAGTCAAGTTTGTAGCATGGAAATCAATATCTTCTCACCTATGAGAAACAAAACAGATTTGGTTCATTCATTAACACAAGAATAAAACTTGGAGACATGGATATCTCCAGGTCTCCTTCTCACCCCCATGTGTGCGTGTGCGTGAATGCATGCATGCATGCGTGCGTGTCTGTCTGTCTGTCTGTCTGGGGTATATGCACATGCTTGAGTGCCTCTGTGCACATATACAAAGGCCGTAGGAACACACCGAGTATCTCTCTGTCTGCCTGTCTGTCTGGGGTATATGCACATGTTTCAGTGTCTCTGCGCATACATACAAAGACCACAGGAGCACATTGAATGTCATGCTCTATCACTATCCATGTTACTCCTTGCACTAACCTTGGGGCTAGGTTGCCTGGTGGCCAGCGAGCCCCAGAAATGTTCCTGTCTCTACTTCCTGGTGCTGGTGTTACAGGCACTTGTGTAGCCAAGCCCTGCTTTTTAAGTGGGTGCTAGGGATCTGAACTCAGGTCTTCATGCCAAGTGCTCTTACCCACCGAGCCATCTTTTCAGCCTCCTCCAGGTTTTTCAGAAATGTAACTCTGTACCTTTCTCAAATCAATCATTTTTGCCACAAAGATGTTTTTATAAGTTATAACATTCTGTACGTCAAAATAAACAAAAGTCTGTCCAAAAGAAGAGATCAAAGAGATGTCCTCTTTCTTTTTTTTTTTTTTTTTTTTTTTTGAGACAGGGCTTCTCTGTGTAGCCCTGGCTGTCCTGGAACTCACTCTGTAGACCAGGCTGGTCTAGAATTCAGAAATCCACTGCCTCTGCCTCCTGAGTGCTGGGATTAAAGGCGTGTGCCACTATTGCCTGGCCAAGAGTTGTCCCCTTTATGGGGGAGAGAGTCAAGAGACAAACAGCAAGCAGGCAAACCTATTTTCAACCCCATCTTTTGTGTGGGAATCATGCAGAAAGGAAACATTTAAGCAAACCTTATTTCAAGTCTTTTAAAACTGCTCGTGTTTTAAAAATAACAAACATGCATCCAGCAATAGCTGAAAAGAAGCAACTAAATGTGATTACAAATTTTAGCTTTCAGAGTTGGGGTATGGCTGAGGAACAAAGTACTTACTTACTATGTATGACAAATTCAAACCACTTGTTGTCCAACTGTGTGTGTGCGTGCTGCACACATGTGGAGGCCAGAATAGGAGCCATGTGTCTTCTCCTATTGTTCTCTGCCTTACTGACTTGAGACAGGGTCTCTCATTGAACTTTAAGCTTGTCATTTGGTTAGGCCAGCCAGCCAGGAGGCTCTTAGAATCTGCCTATCTCTGTCTCCAAAATGCTAGGGCTATAGGCATGCCAAAGTCTTTGTTTTATATGGATTTGAACTCAGTTCCTCAAGCGTACGGAGTGAGCATTCTTAATTGAGCTACCTCCTTAGCCCCAATTGTCTAATTTTTGCCTTGCTTTGTTGCATGTACAGCAATCAGAGGGATATAAATGAGTTAAACTGAAACCTGCTGACTGCTTTCCTCATAGAATTGCTTGACTGAAGATATGGAATCATTTTGGAATATCTGTCACCATTAACATGCTTCTACACCTATATTATTCCTGGTAAACTTGCTTCCACTGATTTGGCAAGGCTAGGTTCCACAGAGACCTAATCTGCATGGCCATTACTCAAGTCTCTTCTGATTGACTTCTGAAGTCTGGGCTTTAGACAGATGTTGTAGCTGTACTTTTGAGCAGGGATGCCTAAGCCCCACAAAGGCTGCCTTCTAGATGAAGGAGACCATAGATATCCCTAAACTAATTAGTGCTAGTTTCAGGCCTAACTCGTGGCTTCCTTCCTGAGAAGACTCCATGTGGCCCCGGTGGAACCATTCCTCATCTATGGGAAACCAGAATTTAGAAGTTTCCATTATCCTCAACTCTGTAGCACCAATGCCTGCATTACTGCTACATTCACAGTATAATCTGACTTCAAAGAAAAGTCTGTCCTCAGAAGCTATTGAAATGCTAAGAATTACAATGTCTAGCCAGGCAGTGGTGGAGCACTCAGGAGGTAGAGGCAGGTGTATCTCTTATGAGTTGGAGGCCAGATTGGTCTACAGAGTAAGTTCCAGGACAGGCTCCAAAGCTACAGAGAGAAACCGTGTGTGTGTGTGTGTGTGTGTGTGTGTGTGTGTGTGTGTGTGTGTGTGTGCGCGTGCGCGTGTGTTGTGTTTCATTGTGGAGCATGTTTCAGATCCAAGCATCTTATCTTTTGACAGATGTCTTAGTTACTTTTCTCATTGCTGCAACAAAGTATCTGAAAAAGCCACCTAAGGAAGGAAGGGTTTATTTCAGCTCAGTACCTGAGTAAAGTCCGTTACTGTGGGGAGTTCAGGCTTCAGGGGTGTGAGCCCAGTGGTCACACTGCAGTCAGGGAGCAGAGGATAGCTTTCTCCCTTTTATTCAGTCTGGAACCCCCACAGTCCTACCCACACTTAGGATAGGTCCTTTCACCTCCACTAACCTACTTCTTTGAGGGAATGCCCACAGATTTGTCTCCTGAGAGAGTCTAGATCTTGTTGAGTTGACAATCAGTAGCAACCACCATACAAGGCAATATGGGAAACACATCACCAAAGTTACAACTCACCAACAAATGAAAACTGGTGGATACTTTGGGGTGATCAACTGTATGCCCTTAAACAGCATTTTGGGGGTGGAGACCTTATTCTGATGACTCACAAATATCTACAAGGGGGCAGGCAAGAAATTTACCCTCATTCATTCCCTTGATGTCCAAACATCTACTGTGCATACATAGTGCTCTTCTGATCCTGTTCAAAAGGAGACAAAACGCAGGTCTCATACATTAGCACCTGGCACAAGATGTGACTTAGTCCTAGAAACTCAGAAACCAGCTTCAAAACACCCCTTTTTTATTTTTATTTTTTGGTTTTTGTTTTGTGTTGTTTTTCAGAAAGGCTGCCATTTTGAGTGAGACTAGGAAGAGCTGCATGGCAAAAGGAATACCGCCTACCAACAGATTAGCACTCTGCAAGGAATGACTGCAGCCCAATTAAACGCACCACACAAAAACTAATTAAGGCAGACAGATGGAGAATTACGGGCCACACCATTCAAATCTGCTACAGCATCTACCAGCAGGAATTTAAAGTAGTTCCTTATATCTGCTTGCCAGAATCATAGTGATAATTCAGAGAAGTGCCACTATCTGTATTGTGCAGAGATTATAAACCAGGCTTTAATTTCTCAGCCTTTTTTCCCCCAAATATAAAGGCTTAATTGGTCTTAAGGGAAAGAAATCACTCTTATCAGCTTCCCTACTCAGGCGCAACACAAGGGCAGCACGAAGCTAGCTGCACAAGCTTTCTTCATCTCACCAACCTGTTTTTGAAATAGCAAAAAGCAATCTATATGAACTTCTGAACTATTAAGCAGTTCTAATAAACTGGCACGAATCACCTACGGAGCGCTCATGGTATGTTTTGTAATTCTTTCTGCAATCACACAGTTGGTAATTGTCTCACAAAAGCATGTAATCAGGGGGACAATGGAAATATGCAGGATGCTGGAGATTAGAGAAAGGGGGCTAATGAAGACAACAGGTCTAATGTTATTGAAAAAAAATCAAAGGTTCTTTGAGTTAGTGCTTCAAGGTCAGTCTTGGATCAGAAAGCTACATGTAATTAATTGGGGCTTAAATTTTAAGACCCACTTGGAAAATAAGTTAGATCTTAAAAGAAGAGAAAGAAAGAGAAAGAGAGACCCACAGACGAAATCATCACCTTGTCACTCAATCAAATCTCCAGTTATTACCAAGAAGAAATGAAATTTCTTTTTACATCCTTGTTTTGCCGTATTTTTAAAGAAGGCATTGAAAACTAATCCACCATATACCATCGTGATGCTAAAAACTACCAAAAGGGCACATTATGTTTGAATAAGTTTAAAACTGACCTACAGGTTATAAAATTAAGGAAATTTCTTGACTACAGTATTGCCTCCTCCCAAAAGGGATTATGGGGTTGTGGAGATGGCTGAGTAGGTAGGAACACTCACTATAGAAGCATGAGGAGCTGAGTTCAAAGCCTCAGAACCCATGTAAAAAATTGAGTATGGCTGTGACACCGCACTGTGGTGGACAGACAAAGGAGGTTTGGAGGGCCTTGCTGAATGCCCATCTGGCTCCAGGTTCAATAGGAGAATTCTCTGCAGAATAAGGAGGAGGGTGATGGAGCAGGGTATCTGATGGTCTCCTCTAGCCTCTGCACACACACAAATTTGTACATCTGCACCCATGTATGTGCAGACACTACCATGACCACACACACACACACACACACACACACACACACACACACACACACCCCTTGCTCAGAGAGCAGGCTGAAATATGTGGAAGTTACTCATACACCAGAGTCCAGCAGAAGCTGAGGATGGGCCATTACATCCTTAAAGCAATGGAATTTTAAGCAAAATGCTACAGCAACACAGATATCCTAGTTAGCTTTAACTGTCAAGCCGGCACAACCTAGAGCTGCCCAAGAAGGGAGTCTCAACTGATTACCCAGATCAGATTGGCCTATGGTGGATTGTCTTGATTATTAATTGATGTAGGAGGGCCCAGTCCACTGTGGGTGGCACCATTCCCTGGGCAAGCGATCCTGGGTTGTCTAAGAAAGCTACTTAAGCCAGAGTGTTGGCATATACCTTTAATCCCAACACTAGGGAGGCACAGGCAGTTGGATCTCTGTGAGTTCCAGACTAGCCAGAGCTGCAGGGATGCGGTAGGGAGGGTGAGGGTGGGGGTGGTACTTATGTATAAGCCTTTGAGCCAGCAAGCAGCTTTCCTCTATGGAAAGCTCCTGCTTGAGTTCCTGCCCTGACTCCCCGCACTGACAGACCATGTCCTGTAAGCGGAAATAAACCTGTTCCTCCCCCCATATTTCGTTTGGCCAGTGTTTTTTATCACACCAACAGAAATCAAACTAGAACAGGCTAATGAACCACTTGTGTGGGTTATGAATATTAACAAGCAGGTGGAGGTAGAGGAGGAGCCTGGGGCACACAGAAGAATGTGGAATTCCAACAGTATCTTACTGAAGCTCTGGCTACAGGAGCAGTAGAGTAAGGCCACACAGGAGCCAGTGTCTACCAGGAAAGAGGTAATGCTCCAGCCAGAGTGGGGCAGACATGAAAAACAAGGAGGAAGTAAAGGTAGAGGGTTGTTGGAAAGCACAATACAGACTTCCGGTTCTAGACTGACACTGTGAGAAACAGACATGCCCTAAGACCTAGGATGACACAATTAGACTTGTGACTTAAAAAAGTCACACTGCTAGTGCATAGACTGGAGAAGGCAAAGGGGGTCAGAAAGAACCTTATATAGATCTGGATTTGCAGTTGGCAAGTTCAGGAGAGCTTGGGAACACGTGCTGAGCAAACCTTCTTGGTTCTAATTTGGGCTCAACACTGTGAGGCACAATGGGCCAGTATCTAGCCCAGTTTCAAAGCTCTTCTCTCATGGCTGCTACCCTCTGACCTCTGTATATGGACTCTGAATCAGCCACCGGTATCTCTGCTCAATGCTTCTGCTCAGTCCTTCTCCTTCCAGCCCATCACACATGGTCCTATAGACCTCCATTTTCCAGCAACTCTCAAAATTCCACCTTCCTAGCTAGACGACTAGGTAGCTACTTCCTGAATCCATCTGTCTTTCTATCTAGACAGCTGTCACCCTGTCTGAGCTTCCTAGTCTGAAGCATCAACATTCCTCTGCCCACCTGCCATGCCCACCCTTCTCCATTCTTGTTTTTACTCTTCCCAAACTTCAGCCGAAGTGACTTAGCAAAGATAAATCCCACTGCTTTGGGAACCTCTTCCCTGGCTCCCAAGTCAAAGGTGTAGAATGTTCGGTTTTATGGTGCATGAAGCTCCTTCCCTGCTTCAGACCTTTGAACCTACCACTATGCTGTCTGGGCAACTATAATCCTAAACACCATCTCACCAATGTTTCAAATCAACTTGAATGTTGCCTTCTGACACCAGCAGTCCACCATCATAGTTTTTCAGAAACACATGCTTCTTCCCACAGTGTTTCCCAAAAATAGTATTAAAGAATATCACATTTACATGGACAGTCCCTTGTTTATATCATGTATGATTATACCAGAAGATGACTTCAGGGTCTTGTATGTTTGGCATGTGACACTGTAGTAGTATATAGCTGATAAGATACTTGATAAGATCTCAACTCCCTTGTCACTGAAGATAAGAAGTCTTTCTCTTTTCAATGAGTAAACTGGGAATGAGGAGGGGCAATAGAGGGGAGGGGATGAGGGATGAAAACATGAGGGAACGGGATGGTCGAGCTGGGGGAGGGACCGAGTGGGAGAGCAATGAAAGAGATATCTTGATAGAGGAAGACATTATGGGATAAGGGAGAAAACTGGTGCTAGGGAAATTCCCAGGAATCCACAAGGATGTCCCCAGATTAGACTACTAGCAATAATGGTGAGGTGCCTGACCCAGCCTACCCTGGTAATCAGATTGGTGAATACCCTGTTATCACAGAGCCTTCACCCAATAACTGATGGAAGCAGATGCAGAATTCCACAACTAAGCACCAGGCCAAGCATCGGGAGTCCAGTTGAAGAGAGGGAAGAGGGATTATATGATCAAGGGGGGGGGGGGGTCAAGATCACGATGGGAAAATCTACAGAGACAAATGAACCACGCTCATAGGAACTCATGAACTTTAGATCGACAGCTATGGAACCTGCATGGGACTGGACTAGACCCTCTGCATAGGGAGACAGTTGTGTAGCTGGGACTGTTTGAAGGGCCCCTGGCAGTATGATCAGGATCTATCCCTGGTGCATGAGCTGGCTTTCTAGATCCCATTACCTATGATTGGACACTTTGCTCACACTTGAGGCAGAGGGGAGGGGCTGGGTCCTGCCTCAACTGAATGTACTAGGCTTAGTTGTCCCCCCATGGGAGAACTTATCCTTTTGGAGGAGGGGATGAGATTAAGCAGGGGTTGGGGAAAAGGGATGAGAGGGGGATCTGTGGCTGGTATGTAAAATGAACAGAAAAAAATTTTTTTGAATAAAAAAAAGTCTTTCTCCAAATTTCCTTTGGAATTACTCCTCCATCATGCCCCAAATGACCTGTTCCCAAACAAAAGCACATTTCTTAAAATGCTCTCTTGTATTGACAGTGGCGTGTGCACACATGATCTTCTCTAGACAGTAAGCTATAGGAAGGCAATGCCCATTATTGAGTCCCTTCTTGTGGCTGTTCTTTACACTTCTCTTCAAACAGTCTGTTCAGGGTCAAAGAGCTCAGCAAACACCAGTTACTGATGAGCTGTCCGCCATCACCCACTTAGAGGAAACCGAACCGACACCAGGCTTACCTGTTTCCGGCTGAGTAACCTTCTCCTTCTTAGCACTGCTGCCGCTGGGGTGGGATCGTTTCCGGATCATAGACATGAGGGATCTTTGGGAAGAAGAAAAAGATTCCAAAGAAATGAGTGGCTGCCTTATTGTTCAACTGATAAAATGAATAGTTGTTTGTTGGTGTTTGCTTGTTTGTTTGTTCTGAGACAGGGTTTCTCTGTATAGACCTGGCTGTCCTGGAACCAGGGTAGCCTCAAAGTCACTCCACCTGCCTCTGTCTCCTGAGTGCTGGGATTAAAGGTGTGCGCCACCACTGCCAGGCTACAATGGATAGTTCTAAATGGTCAATGATAACCCAACTCTCCTATACTTGCACGATTAGAATTGAGCAGCCTGCTTTCTGCTTTTGTCGATATTACCATTTTCACCAGCTTACAGAAAAGGAAAATGCCGTAGTTTCCTGTGGTGATATTGTATTCCCCAAAATACTGGGCACCCTAATAAACTTATCTGGGGTCAGAGAACAGAACAGCCACGAGATACAGAGGCCAGAAAATGGTGGCACTCACACCTTTAATCCTATCACTTGGGAGGCAGAGATCCATCCAGATCTCTGTGAGTTTAAAGTCACACTGGAAACAGCCAGGCATGGTGACTCACGCCTTTAATCCCACGAAGTGATGGCAGAAAGCAGAAAAGTATATAAGGCGTGAATACCAGGAACTAGTCTGGTTAAACTTTTGGCCTGGTTAAGCTTTTAGGCTTTTGAGCAGCACAGTTCAGCTGAGATTCATTCTGGATAAGGACTCAGAGGCTTCCAATCTGAGGAAACAGGATCAGCTGAGGAATTAGCAAGGCGAGGTAGCTGTGGCTTATTCTGCTTCTCTGATCTTCCAGCATTTACCCCAATAACCAGCCTTGGGTTTGTTTTTATTAATAAGACTTTTTAAGATTCATGCTACAGTTTCCTGTACAAAACTATCTGATCACTGGAAGGTGGGACTGATGGTCACCATCGATGCACACAGCTTTATAAAAGGAAATAGATGTATAAAAAATACAGAACTAGTTATCCAAGAAGTACTGGTTACCTATGAAGGACATTCCAGACACAGGAAGGATGAAAGAATCAGGAGTGTGTCTGACATAAAAGAGCAGTACAGACAGGGACTGTGGTCCAGTGGTGGTATTCTCACTTATTAAGTGTGGGCCCCTACATTTGATCCCAGCAGAGCAGGATAGATGCCATCAGTAAACATCTAAACAGGAGTATAGAATATCCAACTGTGCACAGTGTGAGCCAGGTAGCTGGGGACAGAGCATATCTGCACTACTGTCTCTCAAGCCTAGGTTTTTAAAAGTACACATAAAATCTAAATTATGACCAACTGGACCACGTTAAAATTTAACAAACCTATGTGCCATTAAAATGCATTATGAAGAGTAAAAAAATAAATTAGCAAATAGATAAATGAATTCTATGAATGAAATCAAACACAGAATACAGCCTAATTAAAAATGAAAAAAAAAACCTTGAAAAACCATGAAAGATGATGTCCCAAGTTTCCAACACACAAACAAAAAGTGCTTGATTTTCTTAATTATTAGGGGAAGATGGTTTTGTTTTAAAGACACGTATTGGTTGCTTACCACATTCACAAAAAAATTTTCAAGTCTGAAAATATTGAATATTGGGTCTGAGAATCTCCAGCTGAAGCTGGCATGTAAATCAACAGTACTACTGTGGGAAACTGTCTGGCATTATCTCATGGAGCCCATGCCATGATCCAATGACTTCTCTACTAGCTATCTTATAGAAATGCAAGCGTGTGTGTACCAGATATGAGTACAAGGAATTTCACACAGACTCTCTACCGTTTCCCTAGCCTGCAGCTACCACAAGTCTCTGCCAGCACCACACTGGATAAGCACACCTTGAGACATGCGTTTTGCCCACACAGCACAACACAGAGAACCTTCCAGAATAATGTGGACAGAGAAAAAAGTTTTAAAAAATGGGCCTTATTGGTTTGTAGAATAACTATGATATGGATTCCCATTCCATAGCACTTAAAAACTGAATGTAAGTCTATACATTTCTGTATATATGGTAGCATTTCCTCATAAAAAGTTTACAAAGGGCCAGTGAGAGGGCTGAGTGGATGGAAGTACTTGTTTTATAAACAAGTTTGACACCAGAGCCCAAGGCAGGGGGGAAGAACCAACTCCAGATAGTTTTCCTCTGGCCTCCACATGTACACCATAGCATGCACGTCCACACACACACACACACACAATTAAAAAAATAAAAGTTTAACCCCCCCAAATAAAGAATGTTTTAATTTTTCAACTTCATTATTAATGCCCCGTGTGGCAGATGCCGACAAATACAGCAGCCCTAAGTTGAACTGAGCAGCAGACACCCCAGAGAAAGTTGTAGAAATAGGAGTGGATGGCCACTCAGAGGACGGTTAACCCTACCTACTGTTTGCTTACAGCGCTGGGAATGTAACCTGCGACCTCACACATGCTCGGGTCATCTGCCACTGAGCCTCAGTGAGTGTTTCTTAGTTATTACATTTTTAGATTTTTTTTAACTTTTTACTTCTGTATTTGGCTATATTAATTAATTCTCTTTTGAATTGCCTGTCCTTAAGATTACCAGGTACACTGGGCAATCTCCCCACAGAGCAGAGGTCAAAAGTGTCACAGCTCCCTCCCTCTGTGACAGTCTTGACACTGAACATCAGAGTCCACCTATTTTATTTTCTCTTGTCTTATAAAGTTCCCAAATAGAATTAAATTATTTAAGTTAGACTTTCTAATTTGTATAGACTTTCGATTTAAAAAAAATCACATTTTTATCTCTGATGTGAAAGGAATAAAATGCTGTAAATTTGGTTTTTATTTTTCCATGCCACAAACTGGACTCCAAGAGGATTCAATGTCTACTTGCCAGTGATGCCAGGGCGGCAGTCAGAGGCCTCTCCTCACTCGATACCACACTCTTTATCAACTTCGTATCTGGGTACACTGAACGTTATTGTACGCAGGGGTGACAAAACAGAGATTTATATTGCTCAGGTTGTTTATGTATATTTGCATGTATGAAATAAGAATACACATTCTTTATTGTTCATCACCTACGTGAATGAGAAACATGTTAGCTTAAAGTTGAAGCCTGAGCTGGAGACGTGGTACTCAATGAGTATCCATTACATCGAAAAAGGACAAACTACCAAGGTGGAACTTAAATGCTGTAGAAAAATCTTTTTGTACACTGTGAAGATGTGTCACTTGGATTGGTTTAATTAAAAGCTGAATGGCCAATAGCTAGGCAGGATTTTCAGGGCAGAGAGGACACGGGGAAGAAGAGACAGAAACAAGCAAGATATGTAGGAGGGGAGGTAACAGCCATGAGCCACGTGGCAGTACACAGGGTAATAGAAATGTGCTCATTTAAGTTATAAGAACTAGTTAGGAACAAGCCTAAGCTATCGGCTGAGCTTTCATAATTAATAGTAAGTCTCAGTGTCTTTAATGTGGAGCCAACAGTCCTGATGAAAAAGGCTGACCACCTATACTACAGAGAAAATATATAGAATGGGAGTCACTCAACAGGTGAGATGACTCAACCATGACATCTGGGATCAACAGTCCAAACTTCTACAGCCCTACCCTACCACTAATTAACTTAGTAGGTTGAGAGAGGCCTGTTGCTCTCCCAGATGTTGGCCTCATCCAATCACTGAAAGCCTGACTTGAACAAAGATTGGCAGTTCCTGTCACCAATAAGAAAGAACCTCTGTCTTCTAATTTGAACATTGGTTTTTACTGCTTTTGAACTTGAATCACTACACTATGGCTGCCTGGGTCTCAAGGTTGCCAGCCTTCAGAATAGCACTCCACCACAGGTTCTCAGGTCTTGGACTCAGCAGGTGTCCTGGTTACTCAGCTTGCCTACGTGTCCTACAGATCTTGGGACTATTAGCCCTCTATAATCACACAAGTCAGTTCCCTAGAATGAATCTATAGAGTCATGTGTCACCGCTCGGTCAATGACAGGCCACATCTATGACAATGGTCTCAGAAGAGTATGCTGCCTATTAAGTTGACAGCCATCTTTATTGGTATAAGTACTCAAAATGGTGTTCACGTAACAAAATAGTCAAATAACCCATTCATTAGAAGTAGCCCCATGGTTAAGCAACGCATGACAGTGTTTATATGCAGCTTTATCTACGTACACATCCTGTGGGCTCTGTCATGTTGGAGGACCCATTGCTTTCCTCTACCCCTCTCCCCATGAGACATACTTGTCCAAGATCTACCCTATTTTCTCCCTTCATTACATGACCCAGTCACACCTCCTCCTCTATTGGATATATGTCCTCTAGGTTAAAGGAATGGGAGAAGACGAAGAGAAGCCATTAAGCCACTGAGGAGGCCATGAGTCCAAGTCCTTCCCCATCCCTACCATGTTTATTTCTATTCATGATCTATATTAGTATAAAAATAATGGCTCAAGAACAAAGTTGGAAACCACTGGTGGGTTTAGCACCCACAAAAGCTCAACACATATACAAATATATCTTTGACAAGAAAGTATTTTTCACCAAATTTTTTATCTGAAAAGTTATATCCCATACTATTTAAATCTATCTTAAAAGTTATTCATATTATTCAATGAGAATTTTCTTTTAAGAGTTTTATAAAAGAATCAGTGGTTGAGGCATATATAGTCTTGATTCTTATATTCATTTCTCAGTATAACTGTAAAGAGTTCCTTGGAGAAAATTCTATTTAGATTATACTTTAAATTCTAGGAGCTCTCAGCATTTCTAAGGCTAAAAATCAAAGGCCGACAGCAAGACTGTAATTGCTTTTTAATAGTTCTCCCTTCTCATAGAAGTGACCTTTCTTATCAGCTCAAAATTCTAGACCTAAGAGAAAGATCAAAGTGACGCATTTCCCATTTTAAATGTCACCTTTGGAATATCTCCTACAGACTTAGCTACCCAGGAGAGAGAGTTTAAAATACCTGAAATTCTTTCATTGGCTCTTGGACTCCATCACCTGTAAAGATTATTTAACCTCAACTACTTCAATGGCTTAAAGTAGATTATGTCATGCCCAACTCGGCAAGGCAAAGTAATGAGACTCTTTTTCAAAAGCCAAGTCCCATTTCCATAGTCGTGTGGGAGGAACACGCTACACATTCTATTCAGCTGGATCAGCTAAGGTGCAAAGCGGGAATAAAGGGCTTCTCTGTGTGAAAGGATTAAACAAATCACATGAGTTAATGAAAGCTAAAACATCCAGCAAAAGTTTAAATGCCATTTGTTCAAGAATAAATTATTCAAAGGCAGCTAACATCATGAGGAGGTAGGCAGTCATCAAAATAAGTAGCCTGACTTCTCTAATTGTGGATGGCGGTGGATAGACTCACAAAGGCGGCAAAATCTCTCTAGAATGTATGTCGGAGAGGGGCAATGATGGCAGGCTAGCCAGGCTTCAGAAAAAGAGAGTTTCTGCCTGCATATAGGATTCCTTCCCCAAGGCCTTAAACAGTGATGTTCTTCTGGAAGGTTCTACCCTCAGAATTACAAAAGGCTTAACTATAAGGATCGGGATAAAAAATATTTAGTACTTTTAGATTAATTACTAGTTTATAACAATTACTAGATATAAGTTTTAGCTTAGGTCCTGTAAAAAATGAGTAAGCTAGAACCTCCAAATTCAAATCAGTGAGGGGAAAAGAGTAATACCCTTTGGAGACTCTTAAAATTCCTTGGTCTCATGGGTGAAGGAAATCCTAGTGCTAGGGGTGGAATTTTAAAATGAGAAGTATCTGATAAATGTCTAGTTCTTTGAGTTTGGAACATTGCCACAGAATCCAAGTTCTACAAGGGGCACGTGGGCTGTGGAGATTTCCTGGAAAGATGATTTAAAACCAAGAATATACAAGAAGTGGGAAACATTGTCTCTAGGAAATATTCTTTTCTGCTTTTTACTGTCCCTCTGAGGATGTAACACAGTTGGTGGAGTGCTTGCCTAGCATGCATGAAGCCCTGGGCTTGATTCCCGCACTGCAGAAACTGGGCCTAGTGGTGTGGTGGTATTGTGTTCCCCAAAATATTGTGCACTCTAATAAACTTATCTTGGGTTAGAGAACAGGACAGCCACAATATTAAACATAGAGGTTAGGCAGTGGTAGCACACGCCTTTAATCCCAGAAAGTGAGCCTTTAATCCCAGGGAGTGATGGCAAAAAGCAGAAAGATATATAAGGCATGAAGACCAGGAACTAGAAGCTTTTGGCTGGTTAAGCATTCAGGCTTTTGAGCAACAGTTCAGCTGAGAGCCATTCAGATGAGGATTCAGAAGCTTGCAGTCTGAGGAAACAGGATCAGCTGAGGAACTGGCAAGGTGAGGTAGCTGTGGCTTGTTCTGCTTCTCTGACCTTCCAGCATTCACCCCAATAACTGGCCTCAGGTTTGATTTTATTAATAAGAACTTTTAAGATTCCTGCTACATGGTGGCATGTCTATAATCCCAGCAGAGGATCAGATTGGGGGTCATCATCAGCTACAGAGTGAGTTCAAGGCTAGCCTGGGATACATGAGACTCTGTCTCAGAGGGGAAAAAAAGATTAGTGTGACTAGCAGGGTCAAAGACAAGGAAGTTGCAGGTAGCAGGAAGTGCCTTGATGGTACTTACCGGATTGGATTGGGTGGTGGAGGGGGGAGAGGTGGGGGAGGAGGAGGTGGAGGAGGCACTGAGTTCTCCGACTGGTTCACTCGCTTCTGGAGTTCGTCCACTGTACAGGGAACAAGGGTTCAGAGAGACCTGAGATAAACCACTACACAGTGCTCACAGAACAGAAAAACACAGCCTCTCAGATGAAGACTGGGGCACTTAGACATTTCCAGAGGAAACAGCAGACTTTCTGTCAGCTAGCCCATCACTAACACCATAGCTGGGCCTTCATCTGTTAAAGTACACTGCCATTATTCCCCATGTAGACAAAAAAACATGGCTAATTCGAGGGAAATAAGAATTGAACAGGCTGAAGGAATATTTTAACAACTGTAGTTCACTCCTCAAACACCCAGAAATTCTTCATGCTTGACTTTGAAAGCGTGTGGACTGAGGGCTGTTTTTAAAGATGACATTTGCAACACATTTTAATAATTGCATTCTTCTCTCCTACGCTTCATTTCCTTCAAAACCAGCAAATACTAGAGTTTTAACTAGATTCACATTCCTAAATGCCCATAACTTAACAAACCTCTTGCTCTTCTAAAGAAATGTCATTTATTCATTCAAGTCACAATAAGATGGGCATTTATTACACACCAGCAATGTGAGTAGACCTATGCATAGAGCTAGGGCACAGCCATGCACAGAGCTAGGGCACAGCCATGCACAGAGCTAGGGCACAGCCATGCACAGAGCTAGGGCACAGCAGTTCTTGACACCAAGGAGCTCAATTTAAGCTTGTGTTGTAGTGCTGGAGGTACAGCTCTATTCTAGAGCTCTTCCCTAGCAAGCACAAAGCCCTGGGTTTGATCCCTGGCACCCCAAAAGGGAAGAAATATATATTATGGCCTAATAGGTGATGGTTACAAAGACTAAGCATTCAGGTCACTTGCTCTGTTATCACTAGGCATGCTTTACCCCTCAATCCTAAAATAGGCAGTGTGGGCTAGGACTCTGTACCATACTCTCCAAAGGGATCTGGAGATCTTTCATGACAGATACATGGTGTGTGTGTGTGTGTGTGTGTGTGTGTGTGTGTGTGTGTGTGTGTAGGTCAATAGTCAACATCAAGATTATTTGATATGGGAGGCAGGCCAAGAAAAAGGACATGGAAGAAGGAAGCTTGGTTGTTTGCTCTTTGCCCTACCCTCACTGGCAGGTTCATCTCTCCTGATGCTAAAGCATTCCTTCGCTGGAGTTAGAACCCAGTTCTTAAGTTTCTTTTTTTTTTTTTTTTTTTTTTTTTTTTTTTTTTTTTTTTTTTTTTTTTTGGTTTTTCGAGACAGGGTTTCTCTGTGTAGCTTTGCGCCTTTCCTGGAACTCACTTGGTAGCCCAGGCTGGCCTCGAACTCACAGAGATCCGCCTGGCTCTGCCTCCCGAGTGCTGGGATTAAAGGCGTGCGCCACCACCGCCCGGCCCAGTTCTTAAGTTTCTAACATGGCCTGAAGACCAGAAGCTCTGTAGGAATCCTCCTAGACCCCAGCACCAGATTGGAACTGCTGAGACCTCCAGGCTTACAAGCTAAACAACTAAGGTTCTTGACCTTTCTGTAGAGAAATAGTCATTGTTAGATTATCTGGATCACAGCCTATAATCCAGATTAATAAATCTCATAATAAATCCTTTATATATGTTTATTTTATCAGTCCTATTTCTTTAGAGAACCCTGACCCTAACCTAACCCTAAGCCTCCCGAGAGGGATAACATTCATGTGCCACCATACCCAATAAAAATGCACGATTCTTTTCTTCTATATTTCTTTTTTCAGATTTACTTATTTTATTTGATTATATGAGTATTTTGCTTTCATGTATGCATGTTCACCACATGGATACTGTGCCTGCAGAGGTCAAAAGAGGGTATAGGACCCCCTAGGTAGTTGTGAGGCAACATGTGGGTGCTGGGAATCAAGCCCTCATCCTCTGTGGGAGCAGCAAGTATGCTTAACCCCTGAACAATCACTCCAGCCCTTCTTCTGTGTTTCTCATTGGGCTCCATGACAGAACTGCCAACATTGCAGATTCTAAATAAATCAGTTCAAACTAGAATTTCAGATATCTGCAATGTCTGCCCCTTCCATTTACTATAAAGATGGCTTTGCCTATAGGCTACTCTGACAGTTACTAGAAAGAGTTGAAATTTTCTTAATTTTTGATTGATTTTTTTAAAATAAATTGTGATCACTTTTCATTGTAAATTTTTAAAAAGCATTGAATGTTTCAGAAATAAAGCCTCCATGATTCTTCTGCACAGATTTCAAAATTCTATTATATATTAATGGAAAATATCTGAAGTGAATATTGAGGCTGTGATAAAGAAAAATGTACCTATGGTAAATTACCCACATTCTCAGAGACTTACAACTGTGTAGTAATCCAGCTCCTACATTTTTGTGGGCCTTCCAGTGCTGAATGAATAAATCCCTTGATTCCAGAATCCCTGGTGTTTTAAAAGTTTTCCCATTTAATATATATATTGTTGCTCATTTCATTGTTAGGGGTGGCACAGAAAGTAATATTTCATCTGTATAATTAAACCCCAAAGATGAAGGGGATACAAATACCAAAGACCAGGGTATTATTTAAAGAAAGGGAAAAAAAAGAAAAGAAAAGAGTTTAATTATTTCTGAAAAAGCCCTACAAAATGAACAGAGTAACGTAAGTGCTTTGTGAGCAATCCTTGCTAAAGGCCCGGCAATGTTGACCGTTTGGGTCTTCTATGCTAATAGCACCACTGGGCCTTGGTTCTATGCAGGAAGCTCAGAGACTCTACATTAAATTTTTTTTTGTTAAAGTTGCAATATTTGTGACTTGCTTGATGACACTGCTCTGCTGAACTGTGATAGTTAGAAATGAAAAAAATTTAGAAAACAAGTCTGTAGGCTGGGGAGATCCCTCAGTCAGGGGTCCACTCACTGTACTAGCAAGCATTTGGACTTGCACTCGACTCCCCAGAACCCGTGAAGAGCTGGGTGTGGTAGGCTATGCTTGTAATCCTGGTGCTGTGACAGTGCAGGGGGGTGGGTCTGTGGGATTCTCTGGTCAGCAAGCTGGGTTTACTGGCAAGCCCCAGACACTAGTGAGAGACATTGCATCCTAAAAAATAAAGCCAACCAACCAAAAAACAGGAAAACAAGATTTGCAGGCTGGAGAGATGGCTCAGGGACTAAAAGCACTTGCTGCTCTTATGGAGGACCCAGGTTCAGTTCCCAGCACCAACACGGTGATTTAGAACTGTCCATAATTCCAGTTCATGGATTCTGACGTCTCTTCTGGCTTCCATAGGCACCAGGCATATACATAGTGCACAGACATGCATTCAGGTAAAACGCTCATACACATAAAAAATAAATACCTAAAAAATAAAAAACACAGCGGGCAGCTCCTGAAGTTGACCTCTAGTGTTCACATACACATGCGCGCGCACACACACACACACACACACACACACACACACACACACACGTTTGTCGTCCCTGTCCCCCGCCCCCAATAACACTCAGAAACAGCTGCAGGACAGACTGTGTTATGGGCATGAGAGTGGGCACAGGAGCTGACTCAGCTCTCACCAGAATGCTTCAGATTCCTCGCCTTCTCCTCCGAGCTCTGGTATTTCTGCTCCAGCTTCTCTTGTCCTCTTCCAGGAGCTCCAGCTGCTGTCTCAGGTTATGGATCTCCTTGTGGAGCGCTTCGTTCTCCAGCTGCTCCTCTAACTCTTTGACCTGTAAGTTTTACGCAGCATGAATAGGGCTGACATTTCCCCTTGTTGATGAAAAGGGGGTGGGGGATAAAATAATATCTAAAATTTATTTTAAAACAGACACATTATTTCTATATCCTTTTCCAAAAATTTTTGATAATATTTTTAAAAGACTGCTGGGACCCATGGGGGAGGGTCAGTGATGGCACTTTTTTAAAAAGATATTTTTTATGTGTTTGACTGCATAGGTGTGTGTTCCACATGTGTGCAGTTTCCTTGGAGGCCAGAAGAGGGCAACAGATTCCCCTGGAACTGGAGTTACAGACAGTTGTAAGCAGCCATGAGGGTGCTCTGGGTCCTTTGAAAGAGCAGCAGTTCTTAACTGAGGCATCTCTCCAGTCCCAATATTAGTACTCTTATGTATTTGTGACTCAGTGTTCAAATGCTTGCTTAGTACATGCAGGGCCCTGGATTCAATCCACAGCACCCAAAACAAGCCAACCAACAATGGTGAGACTCAGGTCAATGTGAAAACACATCCCTAAGACATTTTTGAAAACCTAAGAATAACCTCGACATCCACCAGCATTATTCTTTCACAAACTATAAGAAAACACTATACAGCCATATAAAACCATATAGTTCAGTTGGCGTTGGTGAAGCATGCCTTTGATTCTAGCACTTGGGAGGCAGAGGCGGGTGGGTCTCTGAGTTTGAGGCCAGCCTGGCCTACAGAGTGAGTTCCAGGACAGCCAGAACTACACAGTGAAACCCTGTCTCGAAAAACAAAACAAAACAAAGCAAAACTAAACTAAACTAAAAACAACAACAACATAAAAAACCCACATAGTTCAATACATATTTAGGGGTGAGAAGATATATTACCAACTGAAAGGTTAAAGAAGGCCATACACCACATTGCTCCATCTAAACAAACATATACGTCATAAAACCATGTATTTATGTAAAGTTTTGAGCTGCCCAAAAGTATACATCTTAGATTCTCAGGTGATCTTAATTTTCTTTTACTCCTTTTACATTTCAAACAAAATGTGTATTTACTATAAGGAACATACATTATTTTATACATGCAAAAGCAAAATATCTGTGTTTTAAAAGGTAAAGAATCTATGAGGGAATTTGTGTTCACGTAGGACGTATTTTACACCACACATGGTAGATAGTACTCAGAATAAATGATTAGGACAGGATAAAACCTATAGAACTAGTAATTGCTACAGTTTCATCCACAATGACCTCTGCTCCTTTACCAAACAGGAACATAGAAAGTAATTCAATCCTAGAGTCCAATTCAATTCAGTGAGCATGTAGTATCTACTAACCAAGTTAACAAATGTAGTTTGTCTTCTCAGGACCAAAAGTTAAATTTTAACACAAGCTAAACACACACACAGATACCACAGACAGACAGACAGACACACACACACACACACACACACACACACACACACACTCTTTCTGAAAAGGCGATTCCTGCATGTGGGTGCAGAAAAAGAAATTCTTCACCTTTGGCCTTGAGGAACAGAGGCTTTCTGTATATCTGCCAACACTTCCCACTGAAGAAACAGAAACCCAGCTTGACCTCGCTGCTAGATGTAGAAGTGGAGAGAATTATGCATTGGTACCTTCGCTCTGAGATGCTAACAGGTAAAAGTCAGTAGCAGCTAACAGCCTTTCCTCATGAACGAGGTCTGCCATGAGGACCCCCACACACTGACGTCACCATTCTGAAGTGGCCTCTGCAAGTCCTTCTCCCACATCCTCCCTTCTCCCACATTCTCTCCCCCACTGTAAGGACAGGCCTCTCTGCCTGACACAGAGGGACCTGGGCCGTGTTGACCTGAAGAGTTCTACTCCTGCAAATTGAATAAAACGCTATGGAGTCCTTTACTACAGATACCTACACGAGCCTGCACAATCAGAAACTGTAACTAAGAAAGCAATTACTAATGACAGGCTTTTCTTTCCTTCCCTCTCAGAATAAGGCCCTATGTCCCCCAAGAAGCTCTGCAAGACCCATACACTCTCCTACGAGTAGTCCGTCTCTGAAAACCATACCTTCCCAAACAGACTTCAAGACTATGAACTGCCCAATACACTCTGAGTCCTATCCTTTCCCTTGCTTCTCCAGCCTCATTATTCGATAAACTTCACGATCATTTTAAAGACTCCATGACAGTGTGCTATGAATTTTAGCTGAACAGCACATTAAATTCACTTGGAAGCTATTGTTTTCTCAAAGATATTTAAGACTTAGTAAGCAAGGCAAAATATGGAACTCTAGAAAGACACACTAGCACCTCCTGTTTTAATGTATGATTGTGCATTGACTGTACATGTGCATGCGTGTGTCTGTATGTGTCTATGTGTATGCGTGTGTGTGATGTGGCTGTGTATGTATATACGTATACATCCATTTACGTGTGTGTATGTGAGTACGTGTGTGTATGTCTGCATGTGTGAATGTCCACACCTCCAGTATGAAGTCAGTTACCTTTTGCTGATGCTGGATCCTCTCTTCTTCAAGCTGCTGGATGAGTTTTGAGTTTTCGTCTAGAGCTTTCAACAGCTGCTGATCGGGAAGGGCACTCTGCAGCAGAAGGTGGCTTTGTCTCTTCAGCTTGTTTTGTTCAATGAACATCTGCAAAAGTTAATGACAAACATGTGTACACAGCCCAGTGCATGCAGATCCCGTTGCAGCTCGAATGCAGTGAGTCACTGACCCCAGAAAATCCCTGAAGTAGGAGCTCCTGGAGCAGACATTGCCATGATGCAATTCCCAACTTCACACCAGCTTCAGTACCTAAATCACCACTTTAAGCAAGGAGTAGATACAGTAATCCAGTTCTATAGCTCAATTTTAAACGTTCCCTTACTGTTTTAAAATGCATTGGCACTAATAGTGACAAGTGTGTGTCAGTAACATACCATGTGCCAGACACCTCCTATGCTTTCCTTTTGTCCTTACGTACACCCGTATATCCTATGAGCTAACTTCCTACTGTGACGAGGTAGCCTTCACTAATCACTGAACAGTATGGTGGCTATCACTCTATGTGCAGATATCTTTCAACACTCAGAACAACACTGTCAAATAGATACCAACACATTTTCCTGATAAGGAAGCAGAGGCTCAGAGAACGAGTGACTTCCCTGAGGGCACATGGGCATCAAGACCAGAACTTACGACCTACGTTAGTTTCCTCCAGTGAGAAACATTCAGGAGGGAGGGAGGCTGTACTAACATGTATTGAACGCTTCATCGAGTTGTTTATGAATGCGACTCGGCTAATTCTCCCATGTTGACATAATTGACAGCAGAATTATTTTCTATTTGTCTGTTATTTACTTTCTCTTCACCATACCAAGATGACTGGTGGGCAGTCTCAAGCATGAGCTATTTCACAAACTCTGCAGTCTCTGAACAGCAATGATTTACATTGTCAGGATCTTAATGCCTTCTTACACGACACTGTAGCCTAACTCTAAGATGTGCACAGTGAGATGGTTTACTGTGCAGCATATATACAACTTCATCTGCAATATAACAAAATGTCAGGAAATGTAACTCAGGACAAAAATAAAATTCCTGCAAACCTTCATGTGCAAAGACCGGAACTTCAGGGATTTGCAGCCTGTAAGTTAGTCCCAGTCAGTTAAACTCACCGTGAATATATAATACAAATAAACTCATGTTTTCTTCCCAGTATATCTTCCTAGGAGGAGAAAAAAGTGGCTAGAAGGGGGTTAGGGGGATGACTCAGTCTGGGAGTGGCAGCTACATAAGCAGAGGACCTGAGTTTGGGTCCTAATATACATGGAAAAGCTGGGCACGGCCTCAGGGCTTCACACATCTCTAATGGTGGCTCTGGAGGGAGAAATGGGAGACGGGGAACTCCTGCAGCTTGGTGGCTAGTCAGCCTAGCCAATCAGTGAGTTCAGGTTCAATGAGAGTCCCTATCCAAAAATAAGATGCAGAGTGAAAGAGAAAGACACCCAGTGTTGACCTCTGGTCTCCAAACACATATGCGCTGCACACAGATGTGCTCCCTGCCACCACCACCACCACCACCACCACCACCACCACCACACACACACACACACACACACACACACACACACACACACACACACACAATGGCTGAGCTTTCATTCTTTTCCTGTGCAGGATTTGTGAAAAGTCTACCAAGTTACTACAATGTTGTGCAAAATTAAGACATACCACCAGCTCAAACAGGTAAAACACATTATTTTTTTTAAAGATTTCTTATTATTTATGTGTACAAGTACGTCTCTATGTGTGCATGTATATGTGTATGGGGGTACCTGCACAGGCCAGAAAAGAGTGACAAATTTCCCTGGAGCTAAAGTCACTGGTGGTTGTTAGCTACCTGATGTGGGTGCTGGGAACTGAAGTCAAATACTCTGAAAGAGTTGAAAACGTGAAACACAATTTTGCCTAGTGCATGGAATCCATACACCTTCAGTGTCACCTCCTCTCTGTAAGCATTATAGGCACAGAGTCAAATATGCACAAGCCAAGGCATTCTACCCAGGAGACTCGGGCTCCAACCAACAGGGGATAATCAATGATTCAGCACAGTGTCTTGAATTTTTGAGCAGTGCCTAGCAGAAATGAATTATTTTGGTTATCATTACTATTACAATAATTTTGACACATTTTTTTCCCTATTAAAACTTAACTAGCCAGGCTCCCTCCAACACCTTAGCACCTCAGGAGTCACCACAGAGGGCAGCTAACCACAGCTGAAGCAAAGTTCCAGGCTTCTTTTCACTGCATGTGTTCCTGGCAAAGAGCGATATAAGAACTACAGCCATAGAGCAGGGAAATCAAGTGGGGACCCCACTCCCTGCCACCCACTCCCCCGGAACACACAGAGGTGCTGCTCCATCCTCACGCTGTGATTCTCTGGGAAAGAGAAACATTCTGGAAACCTTGCTCAACCCTACCTGAGTAAAAAGTTCCTCAACTGTGGCACTTTGAAGACAAACAAGCAAAAATACTACATCTTCCTAGTGTGAATTTCTTTTTCCGAACCTCTGTGACACTCCCAAACACTATTGGTCCAGTTAGAGTGCTTGTCTAGTCTACATATCACCTGGGCTCAACACCCAGCATCACAAATACCGGTGTAATTACATGCCTTTAATCCCAGAACTCGGGGAGGCAGAGACGGGAAGAGCAGGAATTCAGGGTTATCATTGGCTACATATCAAATCAGGAGCCAGTCTAGGCTACATGGGATTATCCACAAGAAGAAAAAAAAAAAAGGAACACCTAGAGGGATTGGGGGAGGGGTAGTAATCAGACTACCTTCCCCAAACTTCAAAGTGCTAAACTTCAAAACTCCTGAGTGTGTCCTCTTCTAGGACATTTAGTCACCAAACACTAATGAGTTTTGGCTTTGCTGTGGCAAGAATGACTCAGAGTCAGAAAGTTGGTCTCTTATTGGAGGAAGAACACCACAGGTATCAGAATTTCTGAGAAATCTCATGTTAATACAGAATTCAAAGCAATATTCCAACATTGTCCAAATTATTCATGAAGGAATACCAAGAAAAACACATTGAAAAGCCTAAGAGAATCAATCACTTTAAAATATGGTTGGCAAGATGGTTCAGTGAATAAAGGCACTTGCTGCATAAGCCTGAAGACCTGAGTTCAATCTCTGGAACCCATGAAAGTGGAAGGAGAGAACACACACGAACACACACACACACACACACATACACTCAAAAAAAAATCATATACACACACCATAAGTAAGTAAAATTTTTTAAAAATGTAATACTTAGATGAAAATTTTAAAAACAGTTCTGGAGACAACTGACTCCTCCTGTTTGGGAACAGGCTTTGTTTTGTTTTAAATAAACTAGTACAAGTAAGAGGAAGGAATGGTCTCAGTTTCTGATTTATGTATTTACAAATTTTTTTAAGTACACAAATTGCTGTTACAATGAAATATGTAAAGCAAGTAAACTTGGATGTTTATTTCTAAGACTGTGGACAACAAGCCTCTCATTTTCTTTTTCAACCATCATACACTACCAATCTGGTGCTGGGCACATTCCCCAGAACACGCAGCATTGGGCCTCCTGGGAAACAAATCTCATGCCTTCGGCAGCAGTCATGTGTCAAAAGCCTGAGATTCCCTTCTCGCCAGGACAGAGTTTAAATCTCAACACCGACACTGTTACACCTATTTCTGTTGCTTCCCAGAAGCCTCCCAGGCCTGCTTCCCCGCCTTGCGCTAGCGTGGCATAGTGCCCATGCTGTCCCCACGGTGTTAGAGTTCCAGGCCCGCCAGGTGAACCTGAGGGGATCGTTCACCTGCATGCTTTCCTACCAGAACCTCCCCTCTCCTGTCTTCTCTGCCACTGTGAAGCCTCCAAGTTTTTCTCTGAGCTGCTTTGTATTCTAGCATTATTGTACAAAAAACATGTGAAAATCTGGAAATGTCTCAGTAAGACCCTGCCATTCGGGTCATACTCAATCAGCCTTCTCAGCTTCACAACTCAATTCTCCGTATCGTCTCTACCTGCCCTCCCCCATCAATTTACCTGCCTCATTTATAACCACACAGCTTTTGTTCTACAAGGCTCTGACACACTTCAATTTTTCTTTCTTACAAGTCAACAGAGAACAATATTCATTCAGCTTCCATCAAACTCTCTGAATAAAATGAATCACAATATTTCAAATCAGATGAACCTAGATTAACCTTCTGTGGAGGTCAATGTTAGCCCAGCTATGCTTAGGCACAAACACACAAAACAAAACAAACAAATCAAAAAAAAAAATCCTGCATAAAAACATAATCTGATTTTCGAATGTCATTCTTGCATCATCCTGTCTTCTTTCTCCATCTTGGGTACCTCTTCCTGTAACACTTTAAGATGCTTAGTTTCCTCCCTCAACACAAGGTTCTTTACACTGAGGCTCAAAATTCCAATAGAGACTGAGATCTTGCTGAATGAAGCTCGATGTTTGAGTTCAGCTACCTGGTGGCAGGTCATTCCCCTGGAAACCAGCTCCAGAGCCATGGAATACCCAATGCTCGCAGTCAACAAGGTCAGGTGGAACCACAGCAGCTCCAAGCTTATCTTTAACCCGAGAGGGAAATCATTACACCGGTGAGTGGCTGGGATAATGGGTGTACAACATGGCAATGTTCCATTAGCGATAAAAGAATCAGCTCATATAATGAGAGCACCAGATGATGGCCAGGAGAGAAAGGCAGATACTATGACACTGTCATCTGAGATGACATTGAGACAGAGCCCAGATTCCCAAGGCTATCTGAAATGTATAGACATTCTGCACTTGAGCTGGCTAGTCACCACATTATAGGTCTCTCCATGGAAATTCTTTTCCCTGGACTGCAAATGCTTTTAAAAATTACTCTGTTTTGGAAAAGCAGAGGCAAGTGGATTCCTGGGACTCATTGGCCAGCTGTCCTACTATATAAGCAATCCCCATACTAGTCAGAGACCCTCAGTGACTGAGGAAGACCCCAGATGTTGATTCCTACCCTCTGCATTTGTGCATATGCATGCACGCGCGCGCGCGCGCGCGCGCGCGCACACACACACACATACACACACACACACACACACACACACACACACACACACACACGTTCCATTGCATTCTAAAATCTCCCTGATTCCATTTACATAGACATCTATTTTACAGATATCGGAAGCCTTAAGAGGGTGAGGACAGCTCTGGGGTTGTGTACAGTGACAGACATGGCAGACTCTCCACCCATGTCTTCTCCTCTAACTTCAGAAAATCTAATGCCATGATGCAGCTTCCACCTAGCCAGAGGATGCTTCATTTAAAATCGCTAAGTTCTATTCAAACATTTTCTAAAATTTTCATTTGATACATAATTGTACATGTTTACGGGGTACGCCATGGAAATCTGAAATATGCTATAATACTTAAATCTCTGTCACCACATCTCCATCTCCTTAGACATCTGTCACCTGTGGTGGGAAATGTCAAATGTCTCTCTTCTATGTCCTAACAAACGATATAATAACTACTGTAAACGACTCACCTACATTGTTTCGAACACTGGGACTTATTACCTTCTTATCTGACTGGTTCAACTTTTTTGGCCCATCGGTGTTCTGTAAGTCACCCGGTTTCTGCAGCATACCCACCTCTTGTGCAAACGACTCTGCTTTCTTGCGAAGATCTTTCTCCAGTTCCAGGTTCACCTGTAGCTCCTCATACTCTTCAACTGCCAACATGGACACTGAAGCAGACAAAGAAAAGAGCAGAGACCACAGTCTGTGCAAGCCACCAGCAACCCTTCACACGCACGTGGATGACCTCAGCTATTCCTGGCTGGTGTGGAGTGATGAGCTTTATGGAGGGCAGTTTAGAAATGTGGATGGAAAATCTAAAACCATTCACACCCCTAGACTCAACAATTAATGCCCATCCTAAAAGAGCAAGTCAGGAGGACAGAGATGGGGTTGCAAGCATGTTCTTGGTACTGCTGGCGAAATACCAAAGGATCGGTAAAATATACCACAAGAAATACTACCCTGACATTAAAATCATATTGTGAAAGCAAATATAAGGAAAGATGTATGTTTTCAAATAAACGTACTGTGAAAGTGAGTACAAAATGAATGCATTTCCGATGTTTTAAAATTTATTTTATGTGTATATATGTGTTGCCTGCATGTCTGTCTGTGTGCCACAGGGATGCCTGGTGTCCACTGAGGTCAGAAGGTGCCGCATCCCCTGGAAGTGGAGTAATGGGTCACCATGTGGATGCTGGGGACTGAACCTGGGTCCTCTGCAAGAAGACAAAAGCCCCCTCATTTCTGTCTTTTATAGACCAAAGACAAAAAACACATCACAGGCATTTCACAGGGCAGGGTACACATGACAGGTCAACAGATATATGCAAAATGCCAGTCAAGGCTGCATAGTGAGACCCTGCTCCCCGCCCCCTAAAAAAGAATTACTATAGAAAAGTTCCTGTCAAATAAATCAGCATGCAGTCTTTGCTGCTTTCGACATTATGTGGCCTACTTTGTTAAATAATGATGTGGGCAGGGTGCTGGGAGCCGTGACGCCATTAGGAACTGGGCACAATGCAGGCAGACTGCTGCTGAAGGGCCCGGCTCTGAGCTGAGTCATATCAATAAACTCCCGCCAAGACACTCTTAATGGCGGCTTTCACACTCTGTTCCACGGGGCACTTCAATCCTAACTGACTAAGGATGGGTTTGCTGTGTAATGACATAGAATTTCAAACTCTGTTCTCCGTAAACTACTGCCTCCTCAGACAGAAGCAGAATAGTCTAACTCAAGTAAAGTAATGTAAGTGGTGGTTTGTGCTGGGAATTATAGGTCCCTGAGGACTAAACGACTTTCAAACCTATTTAAAAAAAGAAATTTCACAATGAGAACAATGAAGACCATGAGTATCTGAAGCCCTGGGCAGGACGATCAGCTCTCTTCTTCTGTCCAGAACACTATAATAAAAAGTTAATTTTCCCGTGTCTAGGTCCCTTTGACTTGGATTCTGAAAGGAACTAGTCTGGTCCTGGTGTTATGTTCATGTATCCCCATTTCTTTCTAGACAGGGGGCTTCCTGAAGGCAAGAGCCATGTGGTGAACTCCTGTTTCTACAGAGCACACAGAGAATGCAAGTTATACACACTGAAGTGGGACCATCTTATCCATCTCCCATGCTTAGCAGCCATGGTCTTGTCTTCAAAAGCTAAGGGCAGTGTAGAAAGTCCTGTCCATGTCCTGTCTCCTGAACTAGGAAACTGAGTGCCTTGGGGACAGGTCGAAGGGAGAACAAGAAACATGTCAATCCTCTGCTGTTGTTGTCTGGATGGGGTGCGGGCTCCAAAGAAGCACATGTGCCAGTCTGATCCCCAGTATGTTAGCATTAAGAGGTGGAGGGACTTTAAGAGAGGGACTTACTGCCAGGTAGTAGGTCTATGCAGGTGCTGCCTGGGAGGGAATTAATGCTGATCTCATAAGGAAGTCAGTTCTCACTAGAACAGGTTACAGTGAAAAAAAGGACCGGTCCAGTCCCTCTCTTGTCATGTGACCTCTCCCTCACATCTCACACTCCCACCATGATGGTGATGCCATCGCTGGTTTAACCCCATCAAGGAGGCCTTCCCAGAGACAAGCAGATGATGGGGTCATTCATTTTAGTTTCCAGCCTTGTGCAGTTCATGATATCAACAACAATAAAAACAGACTGACAGAGCCCTCACAGTCTTCTCTGTCGGGTGAGTTTTGTAGAGCTACACTTCAGTATCACTCCTATACTAAACTGTAACATAAGAAGCTGTGCCCATGAGACCCATGCCATGTTTGACAGTAAGAGTGAGATGCTGACCGAAGAACATGGCATTTTCTTTTTAAGTAGCCATCAGAAACATCTCCCTGAATAGGCCGGGTTCCATTCTCCTCATCACTAGATTTGTTTTTATGTAAGTCATCTAAATGGTTATGAATCCATAACTGTGTGGGTCACTAGAGGCTTGGAATCATATTTCAGACACAAAGAGGGATTATGCAAGACCCCAGAGCAAGGAGATACTTGGCATGCCAATCTTTTTTTAAACAGAGTTTTAATATGTAGCCCTGTCTGGCCTGGAACTCACTATGTAGACCAGACTGTCCTCAAAACTCACAGAGATCCACTTGCCTCTGACTCCACACTGCTGGGATTTGAAGTGCATGCCATCACACCTTACTGGTTTATTAATATTGATGCCTATTTTTCCACTGGCCCATTTTCTATATCCTCTAATTTAAAATGTTTACATGTTTATGCAGCTTTCTCAATCTCTCCTAGATTCAGATTTATTAACTAGCCCATCAATCCTATAAATGCTAAGGGGGTGAGCAAAAATGGTTATGGTCCCACAACACACATAGGACAGAAGTGTATGGGCTTGAAGTTTCAAAATGAGTTAGTTAGTTCCAACTCCCTCAAGGGAAATAGCTTTTATTTAACTTTTTAATGCAATGTGTGTAGTGTGTGCACTTGTCCATGTAATTTGTGTATATATGTGGGAACTGGGGGTCAACTTTGGGTATCTTTCTCGATTGCTATCCATACCCATCATCCATCCATCCATCCATCCATCCATCCATCCATCCATCTACCTACCTACCTACTTACCTATTATTTTTGAGAAAGGGTCTCATTGACTCAGACACACATCTCGCCAGGCTTACTCAGGGACCCTTCTGTCTCTTATTTCCCCAGTGCTAGGATTACGAGAACACTCTGGTACTCCCAATTTTTTTTTTTTTTTTTTTTTGAGATAAGGTCTCACTATATAGCCCTGGCTGGCCCCACAGAGATCCACCTGCTTCTGCTACCCAAGTGCTGGGATTAAAGGTATGTGCCCTCATGCCTAGTAGAAATCCCTTTTAAATGTCCCCAGTGATGAAGTAATAGATATGAGAAAGAGTCAGTGCCAAGCAAAACACAGCCTAGGAAAAACATAAACTCCACGCACAGGCGTAAAGAAGCACCAGATATTTGTAAGCAAAATACATTGAAGAAAATGAAGACTGAAAAGACATACCTCTGTTGCATTTTTCTAAGACTTTCCTCTGCTCAAGAACTTCTGAATTTAAAACAGCTTTTTCTTGCTTAACTTTATTTACCTACAAATGTAAGATGTGGAGAGGAAAAAACACTAAAAATTGTAAATAAGAATATGGCAACATGGGACCCTCAAATAGCTGTTCTGCTTTCAATACGAAGTTCCGCTGTTAAGTGGCAACACCCATCAGCTCCTCCACCAAGAGCACTAAAGCTCTTTTGTGGAACTTCAAGCCACACCTGAGCATGGCTCATTTATATATTCAAATTGACATTGGACCCTCCCTACACAGGATAGTATTCTAGCCATTTTACATTTCCCATCCATATTTTTAATGCAAAAATCCAAGTTGTGATCACCCACAAAGCACACCTATCATTTAACAGGTCAGCAAATACTCAATTTCGAGTTTTAGTTTAAACTTCAATTTTATGTTTAAAGAAAGTACATAGTAAACATTTTTTGAAAGATAACTTTAAACTTTGGTGACTTTTGGACTAATAAAGTATATCTGTGATACTCTCTCCCAAACTTAAATTTCTGAAGTAACTTTTAACACCAATTAGTAGAAAAAAATACCATATAGCAGTTTTGTTTTGTTTTATTTTGTTCTTTTTTTGTGTGCAAAGCTACCCAGATCAAGGTGGATACATCTCAAATGTATTATGCTGAATTTTAAAAGACAGGTATACTTACAGATTCTAAAAACACTCAAAATACCCTGCACTGCTCTAAGCAGGTAAGGACACACACTGGAATGATAAACACCACGTTCAGAACAACAGCTGCTTAGGGAGCTGGCCACAGAGTGGAGAGGCTGCTGCAGGGTGGTCCCTGCATTTTACCATGCCGTGTTGGCTGCCTGCAAGGTAAGCTGAGCAGATGTGTGCAAGGTCGATGTCTGCTGCTTGATTCTTTCTAGATGTTTGAAATGGCGACAATAAAAACAGCCCCAACTGTCTTCTAGTAACACCCCTAAGAGGCTGGGAAGGTGGTAACAATGTGTTCCTTTCTCCTCTCCTACAGTTTTGGCGTGAACACAGCCTCAAGTCCATCAGCACTTTTGGAGAGTGCATGAACTGGTTGCTCTTCATAGTAATCTCATTTTTTGCTTTGGTTGGCATTAGTAAGTGTTATACAAGGCCAACAGAGAAATCTCTCCCAAGATTGCCCTCTGTCCCCCATTATTACCATGTTCAGGTGAAACAAAACAAGAACAGTTGGGGTAGGGAGACTGGAGGGCACGGCTGCCCAACCTTTCTGTGGGACAGCCCTCAAGGAGTTGACAGCTGTGCAGGAAGGGGGCTGACCAGGCGAGGTTGCTCACTGATGGGCCACGGCAATGCTGGCAGACACTGGTTGGGAAACTCTGAACTACACAATCAATTAAATCAAGGTTGTGGAGGCAGATCCTTAAAGCCTGTCACCAACAGAAGGTAACTGAGCGGCCCCATGTTTACAGGCAGTTCAAGATAAAAAGGTTCTTCCAAACCACCCCTTGCACCTCTCGGCCACCAACCTTTCTGTTCTGTGGGAAGGACACACGGCAGTGGCCCACCCCCACGAAGCTGGCTGTCCCCTGAACTCCATTCTCATCTTTCCTCATCAGGGCAACAGGAGTCACCGTTCCTACAACCTTTCCTGTCAGACAAAGGGCTGATTGGCTAAGCTAGGGAGTGATGCATGCCCATGGTCTTGCTCTCTGTACTTTTTCTGAATGACTGAAATGGGAGAGGGGGTTCAAATGAAAGTTGAAACATGGTGCTATTATCAAAAGTTACCTTCTAGCAGCAAGTCTGTAACCTAGCCAGCCCCAAACCAGCTGTAAGTTTAAAAGCCAAGGGCTTGGCCTCTCAGGCCTGAGGTACCTACTTCCTCCGTCACCTCTACCAGTTTGCTCTTGAGATTTTCCAGCTCAATGGCTAACACCTTCTTTTCTTCTTGGACAGAAACAATTTGATCTCGGAGTTCTGTAATTTTAAAGGAAGGAAATTAAAATCAACTTTATTTTACTTTTTTAGTTAGCAAAGTAACAGGTTTCCTTGTGGTGTCTGCATTCATCTTTTGTTTTGGTTGACACCTCCCCCCATGCATCTCCTCCACTCCCCACTTGTTCCCTTCAATTCCCAGGGTTCCCTTTGCGCCTTTCAACACCCACCCTCCTTAAAACCCCATCTCCCCCACCCCCCCACCATGGACCTCTTTCTAATTTTATGCTGTCTACCTACACTCATTCCCTTACAAACACACAAAGATGAAATGAGATGCTAGGATCTATGAATGAGACAGAACACATGGTATTTGCCTTTTTGAGCAAATACCTTACTCAAAGTAATATTCCCAGTTCCATTCTTTTTCCTACAAATTCCATAATCTCATTTTCCTTTCTATCATTACATGTACACGGTGTGTGCATGTTCACGCATTTGACTGCAAGTATATGCATGCTAACACACATGTAGAAATTAGATACAACTCAAGGTGTAGGCTCCCACCTTCCAATCTGTTTGAGCCGAGGTTGGTTGCCATTTACCTCTGAGTAAGCCAGGCTAGTCGGCCCATGGGGATTCACCCATCTCCGACTCTCTCATGTACTAGGAGTGCTGGGGTTATAGACATATGCTTCCCTGTCTATCTTGACAGGGGTTTGGAGATCCAAACTCAGGCCCTCACACTTGCATGACCAGCACTTCACCCCAAAGCCACATCACCAGTCAATAACTTTATTTTCCTTTACAGCTGAATAAAAATCTCATTGTGTTTATGTACCATGTTGTCATCATCTACTCATCTGCTGATGGACAGTTAATTCCATTTCCTCGTGGTTGTGAACACAGCAGAAGACACAGATATTCAGGTCTCAGTAATGGATGTGGGGCCTTTTGGGTATGTACATTAACTGTGCCGTCTGGTAGTTCTCCTTTATTTTTTAATTTTTATTTTAGGAAACCTCTGTACTGATTTCCATAATGGCTGCACCTGAAATAAATTTCATTTTAAAAAAAGATATAGGTCCAGCCAAGAGTACTGGAAATGCAGTTTATGGTCAAGGTTAACTGACAATTAATTAAAAGGAAAGGAAAACCAAAGGACAATGTAAATAGCACGTGGAAGCCCACCCCAGCCACACAGTAATTTACACGGCGTAGTCCCAACAACCTCACTGTGTTAAAGGGACCAAAGTGAGTTTTCTTTGCAATCTATCAAAAACTCACATTCTAAAATACTATCCGGCATTTTAAAAGTAAAAAAAAAAAAAAAAAATTAGGCTTTCAGCAGAGACAAACTGTACCAAATGCTCTTCTATTTCTCAATGGCTACAAGCTCTTGGCACAGCACCATGTAAATCAGTGGTTCTCAACCTCCCTAACGCTGCAACCCTTTACTACAGTTCCTCATGTAGTGGTGACCCCAACCATAACATTATTTTTGTTGCTACTTCATAACTGTAATTTTGCTACAGTTATGAATTGTAATGTAAGTATCTGTTTTCTGATGGTCTTAGGTGACCCCTGTGAAAGGGTCATTTGATCCGCAAAGGGGTCACAACCCACAGCATAAACTGACAGCTGCATAGTTAACCTGGAGATTCAGGGTTTGAGAAAAAAGAAATCTTGACTTGAAAATGTAAACAAGCAACTTCCTCTCCAGAGTTGTGAATGTTCTGTTTCATCACTTATTGTTATGATGTAATGAAAGTGTGTTACAAGGATGAAACATAACTATAACCACAAAGGGTTAAACTGAAGGGATTGTGTCGCTGCGATGTCTCAAAGTACCTGACTGACTGACAGGGCTCCCTAAGCTCCTGCTCAGGCCCACTGCTCCGCCAGCTTTGTTTTTAGCAGCTTTTCAATCCTTACCCTTCTCCAAGGGCAACAGAAACCCGTTACATCATTATTTATAAGTTGAGTTTTGGGGTTTTTTTGCACGAACTCAGCTCTAAGTTACTTTTTCCACCAGCTGACTAACTCCAGAAGGAAGAACCTGAGACCATATTGTTCAAGCTTTGGAGGAGAGGACAATGGACAGAGGGGGCCCTTGACACCCCTCCCTCTCCCAACCAGCACCCTCTGTTTTGTCCTAACACAGGTGTTGAGGAGCCCAGTGAAGTCAGGGAGCATCCTTTCCTCCTGACACTTCCATCTGAAATTTTATCTCCCTGCAGAACGAGTCCGACTTTTGAACATGTACCAAGCTGCACCTGTTACTGACTCAAGGACCTGTTTTCCAACATCTTAACAAAAGATCTTTTTCCAGTAATTACAACAGAGACCCAAATAAATACGGGGGTTTTGGCTACACACACACACACACACACACACACACACACACACACACACAATTTGTGCTGGGGATGGATCTTGGGCTTTATACTTGATAAGCTCTCTCCATAGACATGGTTATACCACCAGCAAAGAGAGAGTTTTAATCATAGTTGTGTCTTAACACTACATGCACAAGGTGCACACACACACACACACACACACACACACACACACACGTGGGTGAAACTCTCATACATGTAAAATAAATCTAAAAAATAAAAATAAAGCATGATCTAAGCTCTTAAAGTTATGGTAACTCCCATTTCCAGCCAGGGCACACTTTTGAGGGTGCCTCATTCCAAACATGAAAGCAACCCACCAAGCAAGAAAGAAGAATACTTTGTGATTCTCACTCAGGCTCTTCTGGCTCCCCTGGCTAATTAAGTCAGAAATTTTGGTGGTAGGACCCAGGTATCAGTACTCTCAAAAATTCCTTAAGGGAATGTGCATGGTGTATGTGTGCTCATGTGTGTATGAGCACACGTGCCTACACACTAGTGTGTAAAGGCCCAAGGAGGAAGTCAGCTGTCCTGCTCTGTCATTCTGTGCCTCATCCCCTGGAGACAAGGTCTTGTGTTAAGCCTAGGGCTTGCTGGTGTTCTGACTGGCTGACTTCTGGGGATTTGAACTCAGGTCCTCATGCTGGCTCAGCAAGTGCTCTTACCCACTGAACCATCTCCCCAACACCACGTATTCTCAAAAGTCCTCATGAAATTCTGATGTGCTATCAGTGCAGCCCTGTCCTGGCGGAAGCCATGCTCACCTTTGATTTGCTTCTGACACTGAACAGACATACAGGTCTCCACCGCCCCGTCTGTGTCGGTGGCAGGATCGTCGTCATCGATGTTTATCTCCTCCGTTATTACATCTGGTCCCAGTTTGGCCATGTACAACATGCTGATTCTTTTCAGGGTTTTATTTTCTTTATTTAGCTAAAAATAAAATAGAAAAAAAATGGCTATTTTATCAGCAGTCAAGTGAGTAGCCTGGATTTTTAAACAATGAATGAATTAAGTGTATTTTTTGTCTTACGTATGCATTAACATTCACAATAGGCTATAACAAGTAACAAATAAATTATTCATATGCTTTAATATTAAGTTTATTGCTTCAAGTGAGGTCTCATCCATAGATTACATATAACAGCAAGTGGAAATGCTGGTTATAGACATTGAGAAATACAAGGGGGCTAGAGAGATGGGTTAGTGGTTAAGAGCACTGGCTGCTCTTTCAGAAGACTGGGATTCAATTCCCAGCACCTACATGGCAGCTCATAACTGTCTGTAACTCAGTTCCAGGGGATGTGACACCCTGACACAGGCATGAATGCAGACAAAACAACAATGCACATGAAAGAAAGGGAAGGGGAGGGGAGGGGAGAGAAGGGGATGGGAGGGGAGGGGAGGGGAGAGGAGAAGAGGAGAGGAGAGGAGAGGAGAGGAGAGGAGAGGAGAGGAGAGGAGAGGAGAGGAGAGGAGAGGAAAGGAAAGGAAAGGAAAGGAAAGGAAAGGAAAGGAAAGGAAAGGAAAGGAAAGGAAAGGAAAGGAAAGGAAAGGAAAGGAAAGGAAATATAAGGAATTCAGGGGCAGGCAGGATAGCCTAGTGGGTAAAAGTGCTTAACCTTGAGGACCTGAACCCCAGCTGCAGGGTGTTGGATACCCTCTTCTGGCCTTTAAGGTTCATCCTCAGAACTCATGGTGGAAAAAATGAGAACCAACTCCCAAAAGTTGTCCTCTGACACACACATGCAGGCTATGGCATGAGTACACCCACATTCATAGAACACACACACACACACACACACACACACACACACACACAGAAGAAAGAAACATAAGAAATTTAGATAAAAGACCAGCATTTCTAGCCATTAATAGTCTTAATAAAAATTGCTTTATTTCAAGCAAACTTTCTATTTTATTTGATGCCGTGCTGAGAATATCAAACACAGGTGTGTTTTCCCAGCTCCCCCTCTTTTCTGTTCACCTGGTTTCTGTAGGAAGGCAATGCCATTGGCAACAGCTAATCAGCCAGAATTTGTGTACATGACCCACAGTTAGCCAATCAGAGCTTTTCTCCAGAAATGTGAATGCTGGAAAAAGAAAAGACCCTCCACTATGGTACTGAGAGCAGAAGGGACCCCACAGTAAAATCCTAAAGCAAGTGACATGCAGAGAGAGGCAGGGAGGAGCTACAGAGAAAGGAGCCTGGAGCCCCAGATACAGGATTTAAACAAATGAAGTCTCAGTGCACTATACACAGACATTTTTGAGGAGTCCAAATTCATGCATTTTAGGGAAAGGATCTCATCACTATTATTTGTCTGGTTATAGAGGCAATCCTGTGCTACCCATTTGAAACTTCTCTAAATCCCAAGGCAAAAAGTAAACTTGCTTTCACCCTACACTAGCTGAACTCATTACTCTATGCAATTCACACAGTGATTACAGTGGTCACAGTAGAGTGAAGAGAGGAGAAAACTAAATAGCTTTGGATCCTATGGCTTCAAATACATGATCACTTAACAACTTAGCCTGCACGCCTTACAAAACAGAGGAGCCACGCTTGTAAGAAAATGATGAGGCCAAATTGTACCATAAGAATGCCCCATTTGGCCAAGTGGTGGTAGCACACACCTTTAATTCCAGCACTCAGGAGGCAGAGGCAAGTGGATCTTTGTGAATTCAAGGCCTGGTCTACAGAGTGAGTTCCAGGACAGCCAAGACTACACAGAGAAACCCTGTCTCAAGAAAACAAAAGCAACAACAGCAACAAAAATATTTCTTTTTATCTTTTTAGTTGTGTGTGTATGTATCTGTGCAGGTATGTGCCCAAGAGCATGTGTTCCCATAAAGGCCAGAAGAGGGTATCTAACCCCTGCAGCTGGGGTTCTATATAAGTGGCCCAATACAGGTGCTGGGAATTGAACTTGGGTCCTCCGGAAGAGCAGCACACACTCTTAACCACTTAGCCATCTCTCCAGCCCCCTTACCTCCATTTTTAGTCTTTTTTTTCAAGTTCCAAGAGTTCATCATATATCCTCAAAAACAAACTATATGTCTGCTTTACAAAAGACTTCTTATAGATCAGGAGACAAATGTTGTGCACTAAGGGGCCCATTATAAGAACAGGCTTAGGGGATAGGAAGCACGGTCGGTCACTGATGAGCAGACACAAACCTCCCATCACCCAGCAGCTCTGCAACATACTAATGCCTACACCACACCACGGCTATGGAATATTCTTAAGAAAATTCTGATGTTTAAAAAAAGACAATTACAGCTCAAAGGGACAAATTCTTTCACCAAAGTCACTTATTAAATCAAGAAAGGCTTGCATGCTGGGAAGACAGACAGATGGACTGGTCTGTAAAGTGCTTGTGTGCTGGGAAGACGGACAGACAGACTGGTGGGTAAAAAGTGCTTTCAGTAAAAGCACAAAGAGCTAAGTTTGGATCCTCAGCACCTGTGTAAAAATCAGGTACAGTGAAACAGGACTGTGATTCCCAGAGATTGGGGGGGGGGGGGGCCCGCAGACAGGTCCCAGGGACTTGCAGCTAGCCAGACTAGCTAAAACGGCATGCTCCAGGTTCAGTGAGAGACCCTGTTTCTAAACATTAGCTCAAAAGTGATAAGAGGAAAATGCCTGAAGTTGAAGTGACCCTTCGGCTACAGAAACATGTACACATACATACCTGCACACTTGCACGCACACATACACACATACATAAACAAACACACATATCAGCATATACACACATATGCACACACACAATACAAAAGAGGAGGAGATAAAATAATGTTTAAAGAAGGCTATGTTTGGACCAACAACTACAGAGCATCACGAGGAAGAGTCATCCCCCACACACCATTCTCTGGTGTAACCACTGTCAACCTTGTCATAGATGAGATGACCAGAGAGCAGAACTACCCTGCTGAGAGCCACATATGCCCCAAAGGATGTGTGCATGTGCTGACCTGAAGCT